>NC_136589.1:26139698-26692198 GCF_910589615.1 Taurulus bubalis
GTTTATATGTCCAGTTACTATTGGTACTGGATAATTCCCAGACCTCACTGTGAACAGTTTCCATTGGAACTACTTAGTACAGAAGAAAACAGAACAGTGAGGTCTATTTCAAGAAAGAAATGTTGAGGTTGTATTTTTCAAAGGCTCTGTGCATCAAATATTAAATTCTGCTTTAGCTACAGGTAGATACATATTCCTTAACCTGGACAAAGAAAAGCAAAACTTTCTCCATGGCTAGACACTCAAAGTAATTTTGAATATGTGTTTTTCTAATTTGAGTATTCACCCCATCTGTGTCATTGGCACAGATGGGGTTTGTTTGAACCTACATCCTACCTAAACATAGTTGAGGTCAATTTTAGTTTACCCTGATGGTCGCTTCAGTCTTTGCATCGCAGCTGAATGCAGCATGGGGAAGAGGTGGAATTGGATGAACTATTTTTCCATCTATCTTTTGTCCGTCTCTTGTGCCCAAATATATGTTCAACACTATTTGCTGCTCTTTGGCTATCAGTCTTAGAAATGTATTTCAAAAGATGGCTAGTAATGCATGCTTGAATTTAAGATAAAACATCCATTCCTTTAGGCCTCAATAAATGGCTGCTTTATCTGCAAGTTGAGTGCCTCCATAGCTGTCTTTTGAAATACAACACTGGCCATTTAACCAGCGAATATCTTTCAGGCTCCATCAAAGCTAGTTCAGTCTTAAGAAAAAGGACTATCTCGTCCCCCTGACATGACAGCTCCAAGAGATTATAACGATTGAGGGTGCACTCTGAAATAGTGTTTGGATGTTCAGACTATTTAGCCAGTGACACACCATTCCAGCCCATTTGCTTTGGCCCATACCGTCCCTCATTCAAAAATTTCTTAACACTCCAATCCTAATTGCCTGTCTCACTGCTTAAGATCATTATCAGAATGGCTGTTTGAGATAATGGAACTTTATATGAGAGCTGCTCCTAATCAACTGGAACTTGTGTGTGTGTGTGTGTGTGTGTGTGTGTGTGTGTGTGTGTGTGTGTGTGTGTGTGTGTGTGTGTGTGTGTGTGTGTGTGTGTGTAAAGATGTTTGAGAGTGCAGCCTTGGGACCCAATAGGAGGAAGGAAATACTCACCAAAAAGGGCTCATCTGTCTCCATGTGTTATGCACTATATAACTCAACAGACATCAATAATGTATGACTCGCCATATATTCACAATGTATCTGTGAATTTGCAACATGATCATATGCTTCTCATGCGTTATACACTGCATTGGAAGATTTACAATGCGGATCTATTTTCAGTGTGACTTGCACATCACCATGTGGGAGACATGCAATATACAAGACTGTGCTTTCAATTGGCTTGACAGCACACCCCCATTGCAGCCTGCAGTATATATGTACTGAACAGTGTGTGTATTTTCAAGGTTGATCTGCAATAATTTTCAAAAAAGTAGCTTGCCTGAGCTACTATTCTCACATGACTTATGATTAATTGATCATTTAATAATTTAATTAAGCCTGTAGCATACACTCTCACATACTCTATTCTACGTTTTACAGTTATTTGTGATCCATCTTTCGATGTTGGATTAATTGAGCACACTAAATGTGTCTTTTAGGTAAGGTGTGCTTGGTAAAAAAAAAATTGACATAAGAAAGTTAACACAGAAAGAAAATAGAGAAATAAGAAGAAGAACATTTTTTTTTTTCAAAGCAGACATTTTGACTAACAGCAGAAAAACCACAGGTGGAATTAATAAGGGCTGCATTCCATTTATATTTACTGCTTTCAGAGCGCTGCCACTGTGTATCCTGGCTCACCAGCGGGGCTTAGTAATACACCTAAATGGATCAAAGCTATCGTTAATTATGTGACAAGTTCTTGTGCTGTTGTGAAAAATATCTGATATTAATGACGGTAATTAAATGAAAACATTTGTCTTTTTTGCGGTCTTTTGGAGCATCATTTGTATCTTTTCCTGTCTGTACAAAATGGTAATTCTTCAATAGATTGTCAGATAGTACATACGATAGATGTTATACATGGTATGGAAGTGTATGTTTTCCATTTACTTCAGAAATCAGAGACTGAAGCTCAAATGTTTGCCAAAGAAACACTTTTTTTGGCTTAAAATCATGAATAGTTATTTTACAAAATAAATTGTCGCTGTTGATTTGGTGGACTTTCTTGCTTTTCTTTTGTGGGGCATTTAAAACAATAATACTTGATTAGTTTTGCTTTAAACTGCATTATTTAAGAACTAAGTGGGTTACCATACAAAACAATATGTTTTGCATCAATACCTTTTTAATATGATTGATGATGATGCTTGTACTTGATACTTTTAGCCTTTAATGCCTCTTAAAACATTTCAAATCAAACAAAGCAGAAAAACCTCTGTTATAACTGCTTTACCTGTGATGAAAGCTCACAAACAGGTACTGGCATATTAATTCATCATCCAGGGTAAGAATCAGTAATCCTTTGATGCTTCTATTATTATATGATTTGAGTGTATTGGATCTGATTTCTACAGCAGGGAACACCTGAGGTGCTCTTGTCAACCAAAGTTGCTTGGCGCAGCTCATCGTGGTAACCGGCAGTCCGCTGGGACAGACCTTCGTGACGGTTCACCATAGAGACTGGATTGATGTGGGAGCATGTATAGTTGATTAGCAGCCCATGTCTTATTCATCCTCCACAGGTTCAACGATAAAGTCAAGCACATTAAGATTCTGACCAAGGATGGCTGCTTTTACATCGCTGAGAGTCGGCTGTTCAAGACTGCGCTGGTAAAGGTTTTTAACTTTGTATCGATATTAACTACTGTGGCATTATTGATAATAATCATTTTGACATTACATCACTTTTGCAGTACTGGAGATAACACATGCATTTATATTGTACGATGGTTAGATATGTCGACTCGTGGTTTATTTCTACATTTGTGTACACACTCACAAAGCTACGAGCAGATGTTTTAAGAAATTGGTTGCATCTCAGTTGCTAATATTGGCTGGTTTCCAGTATTGAACTTGAAATAGATAGATATAAAGATAAATCACAGTTAGTTGCCCTTCTCAGAATCACTTCCTCAGTAATGGCAGCTGATGTATACTCAAGATGAAACAAGCATTTCTATCCGTTTGTACACAAAGCCATCTAGATTCACACTGGATTATCATTGTTACGGGTATGTTTTGTTCCATTGTGCTTGTTTTACACAGGACTTGGTGGAATACTACAAGCAGCATTCATTGAAGGAGGGTTTCAGCAGTCTTGACACCACTCTGCAGGTCCCCTATCGGGAACTGTCCAATGGAAGCATACCCAAGGCCATTACCAGGTCTGGCACTGGTGAGTCTGCTTCACAAACATTCGCATCTTCTTCCCTGAGACTGTGTATGACAGAGGGAAATGCTACCAGATCAGATCGTGATCCAGTTACAGTTGAAAGTAATTCTAAGCTTTTGTTATGACCTGTTTGGTATACAGTTTTGCTACAACTGTCCAGTTCAGATAAAGTAAGTGTTTTTTCCCTGGGAAGTAGTCTTGCTTCTGTATGACAAAAACACTCAATGAAAACGGATATTCTCCAGCTCATCAAATAGAAACAAAAGAACAAACTAAGGACCGAAACAGTTTGCTGAAATCAGAATATCACCTGCTATGTTGTGTTACTAGACCAGCTGATGTCCTATACTGACTTCTAAGAACTGTAGAAAAACATTACAAAATCATGATGGCAGAGCTTTTCCTTGGTTATTAAGTTAAAATGGCATTTTAATACTTGAGGCAGTCCTATCTTTGACATTCGAGACCTGCTAGAAATACTTAGCATGTATAATGAGCTAACAGGACTCCCAGAGGAGTGTTGTATGAAAGTCAGCAGCAGTTTTGCTTGATTAGTCTTCTTTAGTCATTAACTTTGGTTGAACTCAACTAAGAATGTTTGCCATTGCTTTTTCAAACTAGTAAATAGTGTGACTGTAGTTTAGTTCGGTGATGTAAGATGTCAAACATTGAATATATATTGTCAAAATATTTTTACAAATTAGCTTTATAATGATTCCATGATAATGACATTGATATGTTTTGTGTGCTGTATTCCAGTTCTCATTTATTCCAAAATGTAATTTATTGTGATCTATTATGTTTTTTTTTAAAAACATAATAGAAAAAAAATAATAAAATAATGATTTAACTATTATTAAATATATAGACACAAAAAGGAATTATGTCTTTCAGTGGAGGTGGACTTTTTCCTAAATCTGAACTTGAATCAAACAAGATAAAACAATTATACAGGAAAGACATTTATTTTCATAAAAAATGAAAAGGAACAAGTGATTTAACCAGTACTGACCTTTTGTGTCTTTTATTTTAGGTTATCTGATAGTCACTATATATGCATATCATGTGGCTAATTTACAAGATTTTACGAACCCCTCCATCTGGGTCAAACTAACATTAGCCGTTGTATGGAAAGACTGTTTGACTCAAATATGAGAAGCTTTGACAGGGTTATTAAAGATGCACCCAGCAGTGTACTGCTAAAGTACTGTGACTGTATTGTGAAGGAGAAAGGTCTTGTTGAAGAAGCAGAATAGAGGAAGAGGCAGTGTTGGCGTAGTTACTCAGAAAAAGTAACTAGTTACTTCTGAAAATTGTAACTAGATTACTTTACTAGTTACTGCATTTGAAAAGTAACTTCACTACTAGTTACTTTACTTTACTTTTTTTTTTAAGCATATGTCCAAATTAACTGCAAAGATACATGGACAAACATCATGGCCCTTTCATCACTTTATTTTCAATTTTCAATAATAATTTATTATTATTAATTAATATAATTTCCAATAATAATAATCGCACGAGTCACACGACACTTCATGCATGAACAATCTACCGTAAACGTCGAGTTACGAGCCTTCGGTCAGAGTCCCCGTTAGCTCCCCGCTGTAGCCGGGGCTCCTGCTAGCGCTCCGTCACTTCCCCGCTAACTTCCGCTAGCTCTCTGTTAACTTCCGCTAGCTCCCCGAAAACCACCGAAGGTAGCGGGACCAGGCTCGACACCCGACTTGGGCAGAGGAGTCGCGGGCAGTAGCAGCAGCAGCGCTAGCTAGCAGCTTGTTGCTATTGTTCATGCAGGAAGTGTTGTGTGACTCGCGCGCCACTAAAAGAGAACTTTTCGGATTGGTAAAAATGGCTTCAGTAACGCAGGAAAGCGCGTTACTGAGGTCTAGTAAAGTAGTGTGGCATTTTGGATAATTTCTCCCCAATGGAGCAGTGCCAGACCGAACTTCCAGACCTCAAATGTTGTGGGCGGGGCTAAGTTTGGCTGGTACCAGGCTACATCTTTAGCATACCACCCAAAAATCCACTAGAATGCATGAAATAACATCTAACAAAATGTCCTGGGGGTGGACCATCATGTCTTTGCTTCACAGAATGTAACCAATGTTGTCCATCTCCAGTAGGCCGCCCCTATCGACGACTTTGGGCCCCACAAACCACCAGAATGCAGGGTACAACATGAGTACAACGCCAAAATAATTCCAATTTCCTGATATTTGAGCCACCAACGTGTGTGGCTGCGTGTGCGGCAAAATTTTGGTCACCCCCGACAAAATCTCACTCCAAGGTTTTTTGAAAAGTTGGCAGCTCTGGGATAATATTATGAAGCCAGACACAGGGGCGGTTGATGTTTTCACGTTTGTGGGACTTCCTCAACAAGTATAAAGCAGAACTAGTGGTTATTTCAATGGTGGATGGCGGAAATAGTAAATGTTTTCACAGACACAGAGATAAGCCCCGCCCCATTTCCCCATCGAATGGTTGCGAAAAAATTACAAACGAATTAACCACACAGAGCGAATTTTCACTGGGTGGCGCGATATAGGCGAAGTGGCGTTGCGAAAATTCGCAACTCTTTTGGTGTGAACATGGCATCAAGCTCATAAATTAATACTTTATCTAATTTATTTTAACCAAATGTATGGGATAGTATGACAAGCACCTTTTATGCTAAACACAAGAGTGGTATCAATCAGTCCTGGCAAGAAAGCAAGCAAGTATATTTCCAGAAATGTTGAACCATTTCTTAAAAAATGTGGCCAAACTGTACAGACTACATTATGAGAGATCTAATACAAGCTGGGCCACCGGGAGATGAGATCTAGCCAGTCCAGTCCTCTTCAGATTGCGATGTATTCCACATGTATTTGCACCTTGAATTAAAGTGTTTTTCCTAAACCAGATGCGATATCCAAATACAGATGGCATGTTAATACCAAGTGCGAGTCAGAGGGTACAAAGGGTAGAGGTGAGAGAAACAAAAGGTGAGCAAAAGATAAAGGAAGGAAGGAGTGAGCGAGAAAGTGTCTGAAAGAAATGGAAAGGAGCCTCGTCAGCTCACCAGCCTCGGCAGAGAGGTCCCTGTTAGGGCTCAGTGCCCCGGGCCAGCACCAGGAGCCTGCTCCTCCAAACGTCACACTCCGCATGCTACTCAGCTCCGAGATGGCTTCACAATTTTCCTGACAGGACATGACATTTCACTTGGGCTGGCAGCGGAGATAACGGTGTGACAGCCGCCCGCCGCTGATACACACATGGGGGATACCCCTGGTCCAACTGAGGGACTGCGCCTGTTTCCACAAAACTGTGAAAAGTTTGCAAATATGATCTGATGTAAAAGAGCAGAAAGGAGGTAAACTGTCTTAACTTAAAGAGAGGCGTACGTGTAAACAACCACAGCCGGCGCAGCAGAGGCAAGCAGAGGAACGCTGAAACAAAGTCAAAGTTAGCCTTTTGTGTCTGTTCGGATGTACAATTCTGCTGCATCCTTGTCCCTCTGCCTCCTTTGGCAGCCACGGTCTCCCAGCACATCAGGCTTCAAAGCAGCTCTGCAAGAGGTGTGTTTGTGCATCGCTGCCATTCACCGCGCTTCCTTCTGTGAGAAAGCCTTGACAGATCCTCAATGCATTCTGGGATAGATTATTATTGCCTTAAGTCATCCACCCCCATAGACAGACTTAGTGTGGGCACCACGTTCTCTGTCTGGTAAACAGCCTCCGTGGAAAGACAGATGTCATGCTAAAACAAAACAAAACACACACACACACACACACACACACACACACACACACACACACACACACACACACACAATGGTTTGAATCCCAAAAAAGAAACCTTATAGCAAGGAAAACAGAAGACAAGGCTGAGCAAACGATCACAAGATGCAGAACTATTGAAAAACCCTCAAAACTTTGGAGTCATTTGTTTGGAGAAACCAAAGCCAGCATCTTTAATTTTAGTCTTGCTGATTGCTTGCCATCTGTGTACGTGTGTAAATGTTAGGGATTGGAAATAATCTAAAACCATTTTCTAGTCAAGCATCAGTGTTATCAGGATATACAATTAATTAATATAAGTGAATATGATGCTAAATCGGCCAAAATAAGATGCAAAACATGCAGGGTATTTAGGTTGATCATATTAAACTGTATTAGCTGTAGTATCAAATCCTAATGCTAGTTTATGGTTGTATGTTCAGTATATGTTTATTTATACATGGACACATTCAGTACATACATCCATCTCTTCGTTGATACTGTACATACTTCCTGTAGGTATGTGTATCGTTGTTTGCGTGCCCTCTGGTCAGACAAACAGTTGACACGTATACTGGCTTGCATTATCCCCGTGGGGAACAGAAAGAAGTCATGGAGCCATATTGTTGTGATGACAGCAGTGAGTGTCTGCCGGCTCGATGGGATTTCATATGGAAGCGGAAGTCTTTGGCTCTGCGGCCTGGATTGCCTTGTCAGGGCGCCGTGCTGTGCCCAAACGTATACTTACCCCCATACTGCTGCTTTTGCTCGCTCAAAAAGTTGTTATTGCCGCGTTGTGCAGTGTGATCGGGAGAAAGATTATAGAGGCTTCCACGACTTAGCCAAAGGAATGTAGACAGTTAAACACCGAATATCCAAAACCATGGGCATCAACATGCTGCTACATAAAGCAAACAGCCTCAACTCTTCTGGGGAGGCTCTCCACACGATTTAGAAACCTGGCTGCAGAGTTTTGCTCCCATTCAGCCACATGAAAATCAGTGAAGTCAGCGAAAGGTATTTTATGCAGTATTTTCCTTAAAAAACAACAATGTATAGACAGTTACAAGAGTAATTCCTCTCAATCATCACCAATGCCTCACTGCAAGTGTGTAGCAGTGTCTGTATCTACAGAGACCCTCTGCTTGTATTTTCTATTTTCTGCTGGTTTTGCTCTGTTTGGGATATTTTTGGGCTTCATTGTCATGTTGATAAAGGAAAGGGCCCCCTTCAAACTGTGACCAAAAGAGTTGGAAGCACATTATTGCTGCAATCCATTGAATGTTGGATCTAAATGCGTCCCAGTGCCTCTACTCTGTAAAACATGGACGCCCTCAGCTAACTGATATTTGTGTTTTGCTACTCTCTGAGCTTCACAAGCATCTACAGAAGACATACATTTATTATCACAGCGACGAGAAACGGTGCATTAAGTAAACATTTAAATGAACAACTAGATAATTCTACAGGGAAATATTTCTGAAAATCTAATGTAAGACATTTCAAGGATCTGCTGTAATAGAAATGGAACTGACAGCAACACTTTTGTTACAGTAGGTTTCACAACACAAACCCTACATAAAACACAACATAAAGTAAACAATTATGAAAAAATAATTCACTGTGTGCGTGCCATCAGGCTGCTGTAATCTCAGGTGTGTTCATGCTGGCACACTTGTATGAAAATATCCTGTCATGTTGTAGCATTAAGACTTTAATTGAATCGTAAGGGCAAAGCCCAAATAATGAAAAACTACTCCAGACCAAAGTATGTGGACATATAAAAGTAAGTTAAGTTTGTATGTTAACTAGTCAATACCCACCTTTTTATTGGTCAGTATTGAAAATTGTCTGATGCTTTCCCTGTTTCTGCCCTCCTCTTTCACTCTTCTCTCTTCTACCCATACTTGCTTTTTGCTTGTTCTTTGCCAACTTTTTCTCTCTCTCTCTCTCTCTCTCTCTCTCTCTCTCTTACTCTCTTTCTGTCAAACTTATATTTACTTTGCTTATCTTTACTCCCACTATGGCCTGAACCCCCCTACCCCCCAATCCACCCATCACTCGCTCTGTTTCTCTGTAGTTCCTCTTGGCGGCTGCAGCTTTGTTCCTCCCTCCTCCTCGCCTTTTTGGTCAGGTACAGGTACATCTTTTCTCTCTTTGTCCCTCCCTTGCTGTGTATGCCCACATTTCCAGGTTTCAAACTGTCTTGTTTTTCCTGTCTCTGTTAAATAATGTAGTCTAATGATTCCGCTTTTCGTCATATTGCACAGACCGTACGAGTTGCCATGCGGGGGAAAAACATTCACGTCAGCCTCTTGTAAATCCAAATTGGAAATATTGTGAATATCTGACAGCTGTGATGTCTTCCACTATGTGAAGATAACTTCAGGACTGTAAACAAACCAGTGGCAAAGCACTGCAAAACTACCTTTCCTGGCATTTAGATTTTACTTAAATTCATCAATTGTCATTATCACTTTAGCTAATTAAAAGTGGTCATAAAGTTTAGTTTGTATGGGTTCACTTTTGTTTTTACCACAACAAATCTGAATGAACAATAAAAATAGCAAATTGAAATGTTTAAATAGGTGCAACTATAAAGCTAACAATGTCAGCAAATGCTCCAACATTGGACTAGTGGGTGGTCTTCTAATTTTATGGCATACAGTATATCCAGCACAACAGTCTATTAGGATATCTTTGTCCCCGTCTTTGTGCATATACATGCATGCATGTATATGTGTGTGGGCTTGAGCTTCTGTATTGGCATGATGTGCCTGTATGTGCTTGAGAGAGTAGGTGTATTCATTTCATCCAGCATATCTTCCCAGCTGTGTCATCTATATTTTTCACAGATAAGGTAAACAGGCCGAGGAACACCTGTTTTCCCAAGTGATATGAGCCCCGACCTGCATGTGTAGAAATAACCTTGTATAACCTGATAAGTGCTGCGCTCAACATTATCTTTAATGACATCAAAATATGACTATGATAACCCATGACCTGTCTAATCTACTGTGCATTTGTCACTGCTAAACTGGACAGCTCTCTATATTTCTCCCTCATCAATGTCTCCGTGGATTTTGCTTTTCATCCTCAAGAGATAGCCATAGTTCATTTACTGTGGATAGTACCGATGACAAATGTGCTTCATGCCATTGTAATGTTAACCTTGTACAAACTACAAACATGCAAAAAGCAATATACTGGCAATATACTACTGTACACTAAAGGTAAAGAAACAGAGTTTTGTTCAGCTGAGTTTGCCCTGTACTCTTCCTGGAGTCACAAAAAGCTTGTTCGTATTTTGTTGGTAGCTTGGTATGGCATTTTTCTTGTCAACGTTGTATTCAAATTTCAAAATAAGCTCAATTCGAGGGAAAGTTTCCAGTTAGTGCCCCCAAGGTGATGAACCAAAGAGCATTTATAAACTGTACTTTTAGATTAGATTCAGATTATGCTGTTGAATTGAGCATGACTCTTGATTTTGTGAGTGTGGTAATTATTGGTGGACCAATGAGAGGAGAGAGCTGTATAATCACAGCGCCAGAGACAATACAGTTCTTGTCCATTTGTAGTTAAAAAGTTGGTCATAAAACTTAAATAACTCATTCTGGATCTCTGAGAGTATTCTCAGAATCTTTGTGAAATTTAGTGAAGATGTTTCTCAAAAATGAGACACGATGGCTCTGTCTCAGTGTTTTCTCCCAGGGTGGTGGGTGTTGCAGTGGCACGTTATGACTTCTGCTCCAGAGACACACGGGAGCTCTCCCTGCTGCAAGGAGACATGATCAAGATCTACACCAAAATGTCCAATGGGTGGTGGAAGGGAGAGATCGACGGCAAGGTAGGTCTGCTGCTGGATCCTGTCATTGTGGCAAATGTCTGTACACATTTTATTTATTTTATCTCCACTTTAGTGTTTTGTGACATCTGTGGTCTTACCATATACAGTGGTAGCTATTGTAGAATTTAGTTACACATGTATTCTATGTAATTGCGGTGTGCTGTCACAATGTTCTGCTGTCAGTTCATTTAAATGAACGTTATTAATGTCCACCCTCTTAGAGCTAAACGCAAGGGTTTGTAATGTTCTTCAAAGACATGTTTTTTTGCAACATTTGCTGAAATTCTCATTACATCCAGACGGCAATCAATATTTCAAATGTTCTTTGTTTACAATCATTGTGAGAATGTTGGGGGGTGGCTTTGGTGGAGCTAGTGCTGCTGGCTTCTTTTATTGGAAAAGTGTTGGCAACACTGGGCTTTCTTTTATTTTATTTTTTTTAGTGTACTCTTGCTGTTTTCTCAATATTACCAACCTGACATGACACATATATGTCCTGCAAAATGTATGTGATGCTGCCTGAATTGTATCCTGTTTGGTCACCTGTAAGATGGGCTGGTTCCCTTCAACCTACGTGGAAGAGGAGGACTGACTTTGTGGGATTCAGCGTCCATTCGAAGCCGACCACCTCCGGCGACTGCCATGCTGCTCGCCCACTCTCTGTGCCCTGCAAGTCAGATCTCTTTGATAAAGCCCAAAGACTTAGACTAAAGAGGATGCGGCGATACCCTCAAAAACCTTCTCCTGCCCTCTGACAGACTCTCACACAGAGCAAATGTCAAATCACAGATTCCAGCAGCGTCAAGCCATATCTCGCCTCTCTGTGGCCCTGTCTGGCCCCGCGGCACCATGGGAAGTGTGTGTACTGTACCCAGATAACCCTACACCCACCCTTTCTGCTCACCTTGTCTTATTATTGATGACTCCATTGGCTGGTGTGAGACTTGCCTTCACTGTCATCCGGTTTCAATACCAGGAAGGCTCAGTCACCCAACTGGAACACAGATCCTGCTGACAGCGCAGCTCCCAGGTACCGCTCCAAATTGAAATGCAGGAGCTGAGGAGCTTTGACTGTTGTTGGAACATGGCCATCTCGGCTGTTCAGATTTTTGTACTCAACTTTCTGTTTAAGACCTGCATTTTTGAAAGTTTAAATCACTGGAATGATATAAACTACGTGATATTTAAATGCAGTTGCTGAAACGATCCGACGCTGTTTGAAAAAAGGATTTCAGTTCCACGGCGTGAAGGATGGATCTGTCATGCGGTGTGTTTGCAACTTAATGACTATTAGTCTTGTGGAGTCACAAGTGATTTGGTCATATCATTACAGAACAAGACATCTTCAGACACAGTAGTTGTGGAATAATGTTGTGGAACGTGTTTGAATCCATCGATGATAAAGCTATGTCTCCAAACTTTGATTCCTATTCTGTTATAATTTCTTATAAGTTACTGTTGATTTGAATCACTTCAACTTTAAGAAGCATCTTCATGAGACGCTGGACTGGTGTCAAAATGTTTAAAAAAAAAAAAAGACTTCAACCTCTGCATCCTTCCATTGTTCCCTCCAACTCAAATGTAAAGCAATAGTTTGACACTTTGAAATTCACAGATGTGGTCTCTTGCCAAAGGTTTGATACCACTGCCTGTTCAATATGAAACAACAGCTAGCAGCTAATTAGCTTAGCTTACTATAAAGACTGGAAACAGGGGGGACTGCTCGCCTGGATCTGTCTGAAGGTAACACAATCTGCCTACCAGCACCTAAAAAACATTACAATTTTAGTTCAATCCATTCAAAATCTAAAGTGTTGGTTTTATGTGCGATTGTGTTTGGGACTATTTCAGTGACTTTGCTGGTTTCTGGCAACCTCACAGCAAATTCCAAGACTCCAGTAATGAGTGATCTTTGGAGGTGATGGTAGGTCTGGATGATAAAGTAAACCAGGGATGTAAGTTCCTAATTACATCTACTCTTGTTACTGTAAAAAAAACTTGGGTTTATTGTGCACTGTTTTTAAAAAGTTGCGTATTATTATTATTATTATTATTATTATATATATATATATATATATATATATATATATATATATATATATATATATATATATATACACAAAATAATTCTAAATTAGTATTATTTATCTTAAGTATTGTACTTTACTACATTTCTAATAACATCGCTTACAGAGTGAAAACAAAGACGTATGCAACAAAAGAAATGAGCAGTAGCACCTTGGCTGGTGAGCAGTTTGAGAAAGGTGCAACAATGCAGTATGATAAATATTTAATTCATTAAGGTTTAGCATGATTGTCTCTGCATAGGTAATGCAAATTATTGAAAAAAAGGTTGCTTCTTCCTTAATAACTAAACCATACCTTCAGAGAGGTGTGTTTGGGAAAAGTGGTTGTGCAAAAAACTGCAGCTCCTTTTTTTTTTCACTGTGGAGTTTCTACTATTTGTGTAAGTCTGTGTTGTCATTTGCTCTTTTAATGGGTATTTGATACAACTATAGCCTACATTTCTGCCATTACTGATGGCTTTTTACTGTTATCTTGTACTTGAGTAAAATGTCTAGTAAAAGTGCCTGTCTAATGTTACTTGAGTAAAATATTCTATTACTTTCCATCTCTGAACAAAACTAACCCGCTGATGTCTGTAGCTCCATACTGAATGGACAGACACACTGACATCTTATCGAGCTCAGGCCAAGACGGCACTACAATTACAGGTGGCCCCATGATACTGTAAGTGAATAGAATGAACCATCAAAAGGAAGAAGGAACACACACTTGGATGATAGTTCACATCGATCCCATTTAATAGCACTAAAGGGAAAATAAGAGGCTCAGTTCTAATGTTTGGCTTCACACATGTGAACTCACCAGAGAGTAAACATATGCACAAAGGCAATAACGAAGCCAAATACTTATTTAAAGGGCGTGTGTGAGGGCGAGATTGTGCAATTGGAGGTAGAGGTCGATACTTTACTGCGTGCTGCATCATCTTTGGATCATTCACTGTAGAAACCACAGAGCCATTTTACATTCCACAGTTTTTGCCTTTACCTCAACTTTTTCTTTTTTTGGGGGAAGGAAGGGCTTTCAGAATGAATGATTCAAGGCTGATGTAACAGCTGTTCACTGTAGAGCAAGGTAGCACAAGGGCATTAAGTGAAGCTGTTTTCCTTCAAACGTTAACATCCCGCTATCCATGTGTGTGACATCAATATTTAATAAAAGCATACTCTTTGAATTGTATTTTTGAAATTTGATCGGCTATTTTGCCTCAGACATGTGTTACATTGCAGGAGAAAAAGCGTTGTGCTTGCATCACAAAACATAGTTGTGTCTGTCAGCGTTGTTGAGGTGCAGTGGAGAACTGGCAGCGCTCAAATAATGGCAAAGCAATCAGAACAGAAAGGACGAACCCCAGAAAACAGTTGTGGTACAAGAAAATGTAAACTCTGTGAAGGACTTTTTCAAATTTGAATAATTTAAATGGGAAACTTTCACCCCCTTTCACCAAATTTTCAATATGCAACAAGTACATTACTTTCTGGATAATTCTTACACATTTCACTAATCAAAACAAAAGCCACACCACACCTGTGACCAATGCATACATATGTAATCGTCTGTGTCTTAGAGGAAGAGTAGGTCGTCATCTCACCGGATTATTGACGGTTTGATTCCTGGCTCCTCCAGTCCTCATGTTGAAGTGTCCTTGGGCAAGATACTGATCAAATTACTCCCGAGGGCAGTGCCATTGGTCTGTGAGTGAGCATGAATGTGCATCAGTTTAGACAAAGTGCCATACAGGTGGAGCACTCATATTCATCTCATTTGTCAGGCGACGTGGAAACACAGTTGTCAGTCTGCGTGTAAGAATCTCTGCTTTTGTGAATCAAGTATTTAGGCTTTTCTTGCTGATCCTCTTCTTCTGCTTGAGAGCAGCTCATCTAAAATTGGGTAGAAGTTCAAATCTCACCTCATGCCAGAAGTAATTTTTTTCTGAACGAGGTAAGAGAGTTTTTGATGCATTTGTTGCATGCATTGGTCACTCTCTTATGACATGCAGAAATAGAGAATATTGCTAGAGGTGTCGCAATTAAATGTGTTTATATAGTACGTTTCACTAAACATAAACACGCAAGCCGTGATAGTAAAGTTCTGAGTTTGCTTTTGAATGTGGACACAGTTGAGAGAGCGGGACCACAGTAACTGACGGCACCTTCACTGGACCTGAAACTAATTCTGGGTAAAGCTATAAGACAGCTATAAGAGCTGAGAGGTCTGATCGTGTTATAGTCGGTGATCAAGTCAGAAATGTACAGAGGACCTGACCCATTGAGTTCTTTATCAACTATTAGGGGCGGCTGTAGCGCATTGGGAGAGTGGTTGTCCTGCAACCACAAGGTAGCTGGTTCGATCCCTGGTCTCCCCATAGTTTGCATGTCGAAGTGTCCTTGAGCAAGACAGTGAACTCTGAACCCCGGGTGCTTCACGGCTGCCCACTGCTCCTTAATTACTAAGGATGGGTTAAAATGCACTAATGGACTAATAAGGGACGTCAAAACATTTGTTTTTAATTAGCAGGATTTTGAAAGTGATTCTGTATTGTACCGGGAGCCAATGAAGTGAGTTCAGTACCGGAGTATTGTGTTCAAATATCCGTGCAGTTTGAATGAGCTGGAGCTGTCCTACTGACTAAAATAATAATCTTGTAAATATAATGTTACAGTAGTTTAACCTGCTTGAGATGAATGCATGATCAGTTTTTGTCAGTTTGAAATACAAATGCTCTAAGTTTGAACTTTTGAGTTGTTTTAAAGTGATAAAAGGCTGTTATGATGATGATGGTGATATTGAGAATGTGAATTCCAAAATTAGGATCAGTAATCAAAATAATGCCACGGTCTTTGATTGGCTCCCCTGTGTTTTAGAGACAACAGTGTGAATACTTTTATGTAGGCCTGTTTCTGTATTTTAGTATTTCCATTAATGGTGTGAGGTGAGATTTTAACTTCTACAATAGTGATTTGTCCTGATCTGTTCGGAGGGAATATTCACCTGTTGAGGAATAAATCAACTCACAGTAATAGAGCTTTTTCAAAAGATCTGGTTTGATGAGATTAGAATTAACACGTCATTTGTTCTCGGCCTATTCATCTGTGACAGCATTGTTTTTATTAGAAGCCGGTTTTTAATTTCCTCAGACTGCCACAGATAACTTCTATCCAGCGTGCGCTACAACGTCAGCAAGTGCATTTGTGCGAGTATTTTTGTGTTGCCATAATATTTTCCAATTGATATCAATTTTGTTGGAACACAGCTAAGGATCCTTTGAGCCATTTATATTCTTAGTTTACAGTTATTGTCAATGTATGTCTATGTTCCTGCAGTGTTCTGATGCTCTGGACCTGTTTTGTTCATCAGTACTGCTGGTCACGTGTTTATCAGTTGCTCTCTCTACTGTTTTAATACACTTACTTATTCATTTAATTTATTACCTTTTTAGTTTTTTATGGATTTTAAAATATAAGAAATGTGTTGTCAAATATAACCAGGTTCTCCCAATCTCGGTATTCTGGTAATGTAAACACTCCCTCAGGCTTCCTTTCCCCCCACTGCTTTGCAGCCTCTCTAATGACCAACCTCAGCAGAGGGAGGGCTCTGCTGCGCTAACCGTAACCCTCCCGTCACAAAGAGGCAGAAAGAATGGCTCCCTTAATACTCTTCCTCTCTTTAATCTGCCTGTTCCTGTCTGAGCCAAAGAGATGAAAGACAACGACAGAGAAGTTGGACAGCAGCCAGGGAGAGAGAAATGGGTGTACAAGGTTGCATGGAGTAGATAAAGTGCAGGAAGGAAGAGGATGGTGTGTAGGAATGTGTGTGGATGTGAGAGAGAGAGACACAAGGCAGACAGAGAGAGGGGAGGAAGCCATGCATCATCTTCATCTGTCTGAATGATCTCCTTAACCCCTAGTCTTTGCCAGTCAGCCCCTCTGGATCTCTATATGGGGTTTAAACAGGGATTTAGCAGAAGCTGACGCTCCCCTCAAATACGGTGAGCTCTCAGTTCCTCTGAAAAGGGCTTGACTCTCCAAAATACTTTATCTGTAGGATTTATATTCAACTGCTGACTTGTGACCATCAACCCTTACAAAATCATAAAACTACAACTGCAGAGAAGAATGTATAGAGTAACGATATCCCATAGAAGCTGTTGTAGCTGACATTTACTATTCAATGACCATATGATGCTATAAAATTAGGATTTGACTTAATGAAGGGAGACTCAACCGTATACCATTACTGTGCTATTATTTTTAACGATGAATAAAAAGAAATCATTATGATTAAAAACCTCACACTTCCTGCTCCTGTTATCGGTCATAGTGGATTTCTTTTAACCACGAAGATGACCTTTTGTTTAACAATAACCACAGTGTTAACCCAATCCTAGTCAAGCTTCTGTTCAAAGAGGAGAGATCATTTAGAAATGTACACCGTATTACTTTAGATGGCAACGTATTTAGACTCCATCACCGTGAAGCGCCTTCATGAAAATTCAAACGGATAGAGATTCCCTCAAGGCTGTGGTGGTTGGGTGTGTGGTGAGCAGAGGATCAACAATATATTTCAAGCGCAGCATCCAATGATGGATTGGCTCATGGAATTTGGGAAGAATGATGATTTGCCAGATTCAATGATGTAAGAATGTATGAATGAGAGGAGTTCTGTAAAACTGGAACATAAGGTTGGAGGTGGCAGAAAAAGCAGAAATTCAATTAGAATGTCATCACTGAACTCCAAAGCATCATTAGCTGACAAATCTCATCTGTATGACAGCAATATGGGTGGAAGATCAGATCATTTTTAGAAAAGTGTTACGAGTCATTCTGGAACTAGCTTGAGTTTTTTTAGGAATGAGGGGTTTTCATCTAATGCAACCAGTATTTCAAATGTATCAATTATACAGTGAAACATATCGGCATCTGCTGGATGCATAGGCACACAATTTGGAAAATAAAAAACCTGAGAAATATTTCCTTTGCCATCATCATCACCAGGTCAAAGTTCACTTTCTCCAATACTTTGGTTTACAGTATAAATATCTGCAAACTAAGGGTTTTCCTGCCAGGCTGAACTTTGTGTTTAGTAAATGTTCGCAACCTAAAACAATAACTAATAATACTTTAATGTTCTATAGAACTTTTCTAAGTATGTATAGTGCTTTTCTAAAATGGTCAACAT
The DNA here is from genome assembly GCF_910589615.1 of Taurulus bubalis. Taxonomy (NCBI): domain Eukaryota; kingdom Metazoa; phylum Chordata; class Actinopteri; order Perciformes; family Cottidae; genus Taurulus; species Taurulus bubalis. The sequence continues at coordinate 26,157,914 of NC_136589.1, forward strand.
TACTTGCTAGATATCCGCATTCTAGCATGCTGCTTTGAGCGCTTCATTTAAAGCATCGCTGTGGTTGGAGACATTTATTCTTTCTCATTAATAGAAATACAATTAAATAATAATGTCCAGGAATTAAGATTATTTTTTCTCGAGAAAGAAAAGAAATGAGGATGAGAAGGTAAGGACAAGACCACCCTCCTCCCTCCTCGGCTGGATATTGCTAAGTTGCTGTGGGGGCTCAATCAGAGCTACCCAGCAATTAAGATCTCCCAGATCAAAGCAGTCTAAATGAGCTAATCCTCAGAGAACTGCTGCTCTCTTCTCCTCCATCTATCTCTTCCTTACCCTGGTTACTTCCTTAAGACTCGTGGCTCCATGGGCTGACTGCGCTTTGATGCTTGACAGCAGCGGGTCTGCTAAATGTAAAAGGGTGAATAAATGTGCATTAATGGGTAACACTTTCATATCCTTTTATGCCAATTTGCACAGTCTGGGGAGCATGTTTTTAAAGATCTTAAGACATAATTGGTGATCATGAATCTTTAGCTACTCTATCTGATGCCCACATGCAGCGCAGCGCAGCGCAGACGCCGAACACAAACTTATGAATATCAAATCGCCAGAAAGGCATCTTTTGCACAACATTTGATGACGAGCAATACTCCTTCATCGAGGCCTGCATTTAAACCTGGTGCAACAAGCCCCTTGTGAGTGCGGCGAGTTGGAACCAGCACTGGCGTGAAACCGAGTGACAGCTTTAAGGTCAATAGTTGCTCAAAGGAGCGTGACGCCACTAGCTGCTTAGCAGCTCGGCCATTATCATAGAAAAAGCAGAGCATCTGCCTGTGATTCCTGTGGACAGGTTTAACGAGGTGGCGCTGCTCGTCATGGGGGCCGCTTTGGCAGGGCCTGTTGGTCTCTCACCCCTCCTGCTGCTTTTCTCTCCCCCCTTGGACTCCCTCTGTTTCTCCATTCCCTCCCTCCAGGTCTGCCAAACAGGAGTGTTTACTGCTGCCTCTTTCCATCAGGGAACCATTGTTTCAAGGTGGACTTCTGTCATGTAGGCTTCTGTCTCCCCTCCTTCATTTCTCACCACTGTAACTTGAATTTCTTTGTTCTTGTGTGCCCATTCTCTGCCTCTAAATTACCGCTCCTTGTGTCCCTGTCAGTCTGTATTTCTGACTATCTTTCCGTGTGTCTGTTTCTTCTCTAACTGCTTCTTTGTCCCAGCTCTTTGTTTTGGGATTTTCTGCCACCACTACCACCTGTGCCTCTCTTTCTTCTAATACACGAGACAACAGTCCTTAGAATAACCAATACATCGCCAACACTTGTTGGCTACAAATTGTTTGCTTCCAAATGTGGAACAAACGCTCTTTGTAAAAATAACACACTTGTTAAAATATTGTCAGAATGTTGCAGATTTGCAGCAATAATAGTAATTATATACATTTTATTTATTTTTTGGATATCCATTTCTGCTGCCTCCCTTATTTATTCACTTTTATCAAGCAGTTTTTTTATTGCAACTTGCATCTTTATGCCGTGTTCACACCGGACGCGACGCGAATTTGCGGCGCCGCGTCCACCGCGGAAGTTTACTCGCGCGAGTAGAAAGGTGTTCACACCAAACGCGAATTCGCGGCGCGACCAAAGGGGCGTGGCTTAGCTCTGTTGCTTGCCTCTGTGAGAGACAAGCGACGAAGCTTTCATTTCCGCTATCGACCATGGAATAAATAACCACTAGTTCTGCTTTATATTTGTTGTGGAAGTCCCAAACATGTCGGAACATGAAACGCCCTCGTATTTGGTTTCATAACATCATCCGTAGCCGCACACAGCTCGGTGAATTTCACCGACTCCTCCAGGAACTGCGTCTCGCGTATCTCCGTAAAACGATACCGATTATGCCATCCACCATGGAAATAACCACCAGTTCTGCTTTATACTTTTTGTGTAAACTCCACATATGTCGGAACATCAAACTCCATGGTGTCTGGGTTCATACTATTATCCGTAGTCCCACAACAGCGTCTCAATGAAGCCGCTGTCAGCGCTGGTTCAGGCGGAGCAGCAGCAGTTTCATTCAGAAACGGGAAGACGGCGGTGATGACGGGCGGAGCTTCTCAACGCTGATTCTCAACGCTGATTCTCAACGCTGATTCTCAACGCTGATTGGCTGCCGCAACTTTGCGTCACGCGATTTCTCCGCCAGAGTTGGGATAATTCAACTCACGCGAATTCGCGCCGCGTCCTTCGCTTTGTTCGCCCCAGGTCAAACGTTCTGTTCGCGCCGCCTCCAACGCGTCTATCTCGCCGCAAATTCGCAAATTCGCGCCGCAGCGCGTCTGTGGATTGACTTTACATGTAAACTGGTCGCGCCGCAAATTCGCGTCGCGTCCGGTGTGAACACGGCATTAGCTTGGTGTATTCCTGTCCCTACTGTTTAAATTTTGATTTGCTCGAGTCTAAACTCATCTACTTCTGGAACTCAGGGTGCGGTCCTATCGAGAAAACCAAACTTGTCTGGTGCCTACTTTTTATATGATAGAGCAAAAAAACAACTAAATGTAAAAGTTTGCCTTTGTGATTTGTAGGACTCATCCTGTCAAGACATTTATATCAGTGTGTATCTTTGTGTGCAATTTTTATTTATACATTCTACAGGTATGCCATTTTTGTCTATGATGCAAACCAAGGACCAACACAAACCCCACATCCCTCTCAGCATGTGAAAACATGAGGATAAACCATTTTCATCCAAGCTCCGGGAACTCTGGAACAGACTGTGAATGGTATCTTTTATTTATGAACGGCACCGGTGTGATACATAAATAATTTCTTCAACAGGGTGTCGAGAGCTTGCATTGCCAATCCCAGCCGTGGCTGATTTGCAATTTAGGTGTGGCACTGAAGGCCAGAAGTGCTGGATTTGGCATTGAGAAAAAATAGACAAGAGCTGTGGTCGTGTGTGTGACACTGAATAGGATTACCATCTGCATCCGAAGAGCCGATTGCTGCCCTAGTTTGTATTGAAATGAGGGGACATCAGATTGGTTTATGGTCGTGACAAGAAAGCTGATTTTTTTTATTTTTTATAGCTTTCGCTTAGTGCCTCCTACAGTCATGCTTAAAGAGGCCTATGCATTACAGATAAATAATTTCAATTCCAGATCTTTTGCAATAATTGTCGTACAGATTATTTGACATAAACCCACATTGACTCCATCCCATTCTAGAAAACGTTCATGGAATAATTCCTTAGTGATAAAAGGATAGTTTCGAATGAAATAGGTGACCTGTACTGTATTAAAAAAAAACAAGGCTGACCTGAATGTTTTGAAGCTTTAACCGCTGCTATGGTAAAACATTTCTGAATCAGGTATGCAATGTTTTTTTTATTTCATTAAAAAAAAAAGTTGTTTTATATATATATAGGCTATGCATTTCCTCAAAAACAAATAGCAAATGTCAACACATGTCAATGAAATAAGAAATAATAAAATCACATTATTCATAATAATCATCCTATTTTTTGGTTATTCTCAGATGATAGTGCTGTGGGTTTGTGTCATCTTGGCGCTGTCCTTGGTACTGAAACACAGCAGAGGAGATTGATAGCGTAATGGCAAAATATATCTTGCCATAGTTTAAGACTATAAGGCCCAAATACTCCCAGTGAAAACACAAACCAGGTTCCCAGTCAATTATTTTTTAAATACTGCTGCTTTCTCCTCAAGGCCGGATACAGGACGAGGGTGAATAGATAAGTTTGCACCTGCTGATAAATTTAATTAATAGTTGGAACAAGAACATAAGACTTGTGTATGTGTGACTCATATTATGGTTTTCTTTTAAGTGTGCTGCTCATTTTCATTGGTTGTCTTAAACTTCATCTGACATACAGGGAAGAAACATTTTAAATACCAAGGAACGGACAGAAGTCAGTGTGAGTCTTTCCACTGTCACTGTGATACATGCCTGTGTAAACTGCTCCCCGCTTGCAAGCATTAAAGAATCACTCTTTACAACTTGTGTTCCAGAAGACTATTTTTGTCTGTTCATTAGAAAGCTCAAATTACAATTCTCAACTCTTCTGCCTCTGCCCCAGTGACCAAGAGATCATTTTTCCACCACAATAGGCAGTTGGAGCAAAGGTCTTTCATTATATAAGTCAAAGCTTCAGTCTATTTATTTATAAATGTGTGAGCAAATTTGTTTTTATGGGCTATTGCTGTAATTTATTTGATGTGATTATTGAATACGTTTTTCGTTTCTGTTTCAATAAAAAAGTTGAATTTATGTGCATTTCACATTAGAAACTAATGAAAAGGTAAAGTACAACATAAGTAAATAATGACTGCAAGTTTGAGGAAAATTTTGACAGCTTGTGTTGTCGTCTTCACCCCCATCCACAGATCTATCGGGGCTCAAGCCCGATGGCACAACGACTATTTCACAGAGCTGTATATCTGACTGATCTCTCTCTCTCTCTCTCTCTCCCTGCCTGTCTCTCTCTCTCTCTCTCCCCGCCTCTCTCTCTCTCTCTCTCCCTGCCTCTCTTACTCTCTCTCTCTCTTTTCCTCTCTGTGTAAGTGTGTAAGCGTGCATTATGTGTAAGAGAGATTGATGCAGTTGGCCTACAGTGAGCCACCCTGTACCTGTTTTGGTGACGCAATTTCTATAATGTGTATAGTGCCCTCTGCCTGGTTGAAGCCTCGAATACGGTCCAATATTCTTCACTTAACCTTCAAAATTGGGACAGCCCTACATCTTTCTTGAGCTAATGGTTGTTGGCGTGAAAGCGTTGCTTCCTGCTTAGTCATTTCCAAGAACTCTGAAAGAGCAGTGGGGAGAAAGAAAGGTATTTCCATTATGTTCCAGCAGAGGCAGCTTAACTTCCTCTTTGTTCAGTGTATTGATTCTAGTGTACTCTGGCTCTGTGTGCCAAGCCAGCGAACCACCCACTAGCTGTCCTTGCGATGTCAGGGATGTGAATAGGAGTTTGATAAAGACATAGATGGCATGCTGCTCCCACCCCTCCATAACTGCCATTACTGATGTGTTGCCACATAAATGTAGTCGATACAATTTCTACCGCTGGACCTGACAAATTGATTAAGATGGAGAGATGTTGGTTATTAGATGAGTTAGATGAGTTATTGTGCCTATATTGTACAAATACGAGCCAATGAGGTGCACTGTTGCATTATGTTAGTAATTCAGGTGGTCTCACATAACCTTGTTTTACTTAATACAACTACTACTGATTTGCTTATATGCAAGTTATTGAGTGAGTTATGTCGCTGTAAGGCTCAGTCACATCGTTAGTTAAAAGGACAACATTTTACGGCCAAATCAGTTAATGTCAAAGGAATTGCTACAATCAATCAAGTCACACGTGGGGACAATGTACACACCTGGACACATTGTCTGTGTCAAATTTGTGCCATTGATCAATCGTAAGAAGACTTGACAATGCTGTCCTTTTGAACGAACAGAGAAGTGGTGAAGAGGCTACCGTGGTTTATTTGGTGTGTTGCTAATCCATAAACTTTGATGTAATCCTCCTCGGAGAACAAACTGCTCCAGAAAAGGATTGCTTTGCAGACGGTAGTTGATGGTATAAATACATATTTTAAACTGAACTTATTTTTCTGTCAGCAGCCGGGTTAACGAGCTTGCTAACTGACAGGCAACGCTAGTAGCTTGCTAGTGTGGAAAGCTTTCCCCCCTCTTCAATGATTCTTAATTTAATTAAATATGGTATATTCATGAGAACAAAATGCCAGCAAGTACTTCACCAGTGTAGACAAAATAGAATGAAGCTTGGGGAGCTAATGTGACCATTGTGTGCCATTGCTCCAAGCTGGCGGGCATGCTGGAGTTTAGCTCAATTGCCACTTGCTTTGTGAGTAGGCTGACCGCCAAGCAGCCAATCTAAGCACACATCTCACGAAGACAAACAGATCACGTTTGCTGTGTCCCTTAATGTTGTGACCAGACCTTTATAGTTGAAGGGATTTCTGTGACATGGATTTACAGATTTAGAGAATGTAACAAGAACATACAAAAAGTGAAATCCACCATCTCAAAATCTGTTTAAAAGTCCCATCATTTCCCAATTTATTTAAGTATGTGCTGTCCAGTAATTATTATGAATTTGCTTTTTTCGCAATCATTTTACAAGACTTGCAATAACCTTTCTTCAAAACCGAGCTTTCTAAACAAACAAACTGACAAAACAGATAAATAATAATGGGTTGAAACTACAGCTAGTTGTGTCTTGCTTCTAATGCCAGCCAACCTGTCACTGTAATGTCAGTAGTAGTGCTCTCTTCCCTGTGATGCGATGGCCCGACTGTAAACTGTAACTCTCCATATGGAGACACACGAGTAGTTTCATTTCTTTTGTTAACGTGACAGTTGGACCAGCAGCTGAAGCTTGCTCAGTGACGGGTCAAGGACGACTTATTGTTAGAAACTCTGTACTATATTTGTGTGAAGTAGAACCTGGATTCTGAGCTGTACATCACTGTATGTCTTATGGACATGATTTGAACAGGAGCTATACCTTTTTATAACCTTTGGATTTAAAAACAGCCATGGGAACAAATAGGATTCAGGATTTTGCGTTCCCATTTTTAGCATAAGTGTTCATAATATTCAAATGGTTTGGAAGAATGCATGCAATTATTTATGTTGACTGGCTGAAAATGTAGCTTTATGTCCCTGAGCATCACTAAATTGCAGTGGCGGGCCGTGGATTTTCTACCTGCGGAAGCTAGGCGCGGCACCCCCTCCCCGCGAGCTAACAGCGAGCGCTAGAGCTAGCGCAGACCTGTCCATCGCGCCTCGGGCCAAGCAGGGTGAGATGCGCCGTGGGGCTGGGAGGACAGCAGGTCCAAGTGTTATACAGTATCTACAGGGAAAGTCTGCAGGAAGTTCTTCTTCTTCAAGTTTAAATGGCGGATCGCAACCAACTTGACTAGGTGCATACCGCCACCTACTGTACCGGAGTGTTCAGATTCAGGGTGCTGCTGCTGCTGAGGTCCTTGTCCCTGTGAAGAATCACTTGTACAGAACCCTATCTAGCTGGCCGTCACCATGTAGTTTAACCGGCTTTTCTACCATAGAGAGAAACAGAGGTGAAATCTGATTGGACGCTTAACCAGCTGCAAAGCCGCCCGCGAGCAGCCAGAAGATGAGGAACAGACAAGACAGGAGCAAAGAGAAAATAAGCTAAAAGGGAAAAATAATTATAATACATGTTGTGTATTTGTGAAAAACAATTAAATTCTAAAATAGATATAACTTTTAATTATAAAAATAAAATAAAAAAAAGATTTAAAGAATTTAAAAATGTAATTATAAAATAGCTATAACTTTGTGATTCTGTTTAGGCCAGCAGAGAAGGTTTAGTCGGCCCTGACGGCCCGCCACTGCTAAATTGTGTTTTGAGGTCTACTGCTGGGCATTTCAAAGTGTCATTGATGAGCTAAATATGGATATTGGATTACTAATAAGCTCCAGTGGTGTTGCTGAGCCATTCTTTCCTAGATACTGAATACCCATTGTCTTATGTAATGTAACTTTATGTTGGTGCCATCAGTGCTGACAGTGGCAGAACAGAACACAAGGACTGCTCTGCTCATGTCTAAAAATGTCCTCCTAGTACCCCCTCCTGAGTCTTAGAAGTGAAAGGAGGAAGGACACCGCGTTGCTGTGACACGAAACAGTGGGGAACATAACCAGCGAACAAAATCCTCAGGTCTTTTCTTTCTGCACGGAATTCCAACCCCTGAAAAACAATCTTCATGCTGCACTCCAAAATGATATCAAAGAAACATTATAGTATGAGGAAAAGAATAAGCATGCATATGTTCAATAAAAAGTTGGAGTTGCCACAACTTTTTCTGTCTCTAAATCTGGTGTGGAAGCAGCAAAAGTTGCCTTGGATATTTCCCTGCCCGCACTCCAGCAATAAGCGGGCCACGTAGAGGAATTATCCCCCTCATTTGTTCTCCGTGGCAATGAATGTTAGTGTTAGCAATGTTTCTCTACATGCAGAGCAATGGTTTAAGTTCAGTTGATCGTAAGTGGAAGAGACTTGGTTTTAACCTTAAAACCTTTTTGTGCTAATAGCTAAATGCAGCCCAAAGCCAGGAGCAAGTGTCATAAAACATAAATTTTACTGCACTAACACGTCATAAAGGTAATTGTCTTTCCCACACACACTCTGGCCCTTAAACGCGGCTCTAAAGCTTTGTTTCCTCCAACTGTCAGCACAAACCGTCTCAAGAGTGCTACTTCACATTCAGCAGAGCCAAATCGGAGACAGGAACCTTGAACAAAACTATTAAATAACTGAAGGCCATATAATTGTCACTGTACTTTGGACCACAGCGTAGATTTTTTGGTTAAAAGAGCAATTGACCTTTCGCTAAGCCCCTGTGGCCCTTAGTTATGTCTGTACGAGTAGCATGTTTTCCGCGTATGCTGGTTACAGTGATAATCAAAACAATAGATCCTTGATTTCAGACTTTTATCCGCTGTAGCTAGCTGGCTATTAACGCCAACGTTGACTCCATGAGTTGGTTGAAAACGCTGTGTCCAGCCTACAGTATGAATGGGTTTTATATATAATTGATGGCTACATACATGGTATTGTGTCTGCAACAGTCTATTTTTTACCAGTTCATGACCCACGCAGAGGACATGAAAATAACACCTAGTTCGTAAGCCGACTGACATTACAAGTGTTATGAGCTCTGAAGTGAACCTCACCTTCATGTATGCAGATATAGTAGCATTTTGGGAAATTTCGGAAATGGGCTTCCATGTACATCCCCACAGAGAGGAATGATTTGATCCCTGGCTCCTCCTCTCCACATGCCAAGGTGTCCTTAAGTGAGACTGCACCCCAAGTTGCTCCCCAGGGGCTTTACAGCTGCCCAATGCTCCCAAATGCTTCTGGTGGGTTAAATGCAGAAGTCAAATTTCCTGTATGTGCCTGTATATATGTGGAAAATAAATAAAGTTTAAGTATGAAGTGTATGAAGTATGAAGTGTTACATCCACTAAAATGTTACACAAGCACTCTTAATACAGCCTAATGCTCACGACTTGGGGAATGTCTGGGGAATTTATCACAGACATTTTTTTTTAACAATTGCTGTTCTGGAATGTTTAGCGAATGTTTAATTCTTTAAATATTTTGACAATTGAAATAAATTGACAATAAATTAACATTGCATGGTGGCTTCTAGTCTTTTCCCCAGTAGATTTACACTGGTTTTAAAGGCTGCTTAACAGTAAAGTTATGTAGTTTTCTGAACTTAATGAATTGTTCCAGATGTTCGATTATTTGCCTTTACCAACTTAGTCATTATAATTACATTACTGATCATAATTTCTCAAAAATCTCATTGCGTTAATATTTTGTGAAGACACCTACAATGTTCTTGCAATATGGATATATAGAGGTATTTGGTCAAAAGTCTGCTCTGCTGAATACATTACATTCATTACTCTCTTGTAATTTCACACACTGTATTAACTCATTTCAACTCGCTCATCTTACATTCCAAAAGTTGCTTTCCAAGGCAAGTGTCTCTGTCAAAAAAGGCATTTGCCACTCTTTTCATAGACAGTGTCGTTTAATGAGAGGCACTTACAGTAGACTCTAACACAATTAGGTGTTTGATGACAACCTTGGTAAGGAAATGAATCTCTCAAATGAAATTGGTCTCCGTGATCAGTATGTCACCCAGTGGGAAGCGACTTCATTTCGATTCATTGACCCTTCATGAATTAAAGCTCATTTCCTGAACGTGTCGCTTCTCGGAGGTTCCCGCAGCAGGATGCAGGCTTTCAACCGTACCAGCTCAGAAAACCTTCTCCTCTTTCCATTTGATTCAAGGATTAGATTTGATTACAGATTTGAGCTGGACAACCTTTGCGACAGCTGTGCAATCTCCATCCCCCCACCCCACACCCCCAAGTCTTCTTGTTAAATTTACATAAAGCAGATGGGATTTCGGCTTGAGCTTCTTCTGATTCTCCCATGTTTCATGAGCACAACAAGGATAGTTACAACACGTTAGGAAAAAACAACCGTAGTTGTACAACTAGTAATTAATTTGTTGACTGATATATTGCTATCAGCAACTGTTGCTTCAGTGAATAGGTCAACGATTGGTATTTATAGCTTTCAAAAACCCTTTAAAATGACATTCAGCAATTGTCATCGGCTTGTACGTATCTACAAACAATACACTGTTTCACTCCACACATCTGGTCTGAAATGTTACTACTTAATAAAATGACTACTGTTCAACAACAAGACAAAGACATGTTTTTCTTTTTCCCTTTGGTGGAAGTGTATTGTGTAACTGTGTACTGTAAACATAGTTTGGACAGCAGCTCTCAAATGAAGAGAACCATGTGCCGCACAAGCAAAAAATGATACAACCAAACTCTTTGTGCACTCGTAGTCCACATCTAGGACAGGTTGGCAGCAATAGAAAACAAGTAATACATATTTTTGTTTTGCTTAGTCATGAAAATATTTGTTTTATACAAAAATTAAATACAGTTACAGTATGTTACAGCTTGTGAGCTCAAGCGTGACTACAAAGCCTCTAAAAAAGAAATAGTACTCGATTGGTTCTTGTCAAGGGGCTTGATAATAATACATGTGCAGCATTTTGCAAAACAACAGACACCCTTTCAGCAAAGTAAAATCACCAGAGTCACCAAAGCACAGGGAGGAGAAGGTGAAGGAAAAAGGGACGAGTGAGGAAAGGAGAGAAGAAGGAGGCAAGATGTTTTAAGATGTCCCCCGTCAACATTTTTTTTTTTTCAATAAGTTCAGATGAAACTTAGAAATCATGTATCTAGTTTTGTACAGTTTGCTCTCAGAGTGTTGATAGCTCTGTCCGAGTCTCCAGTCTGCAGTTAATAGAGTATGACATAATCACAAAGGGAGGGCTCCAACCGCTTCCTCTGTGACATTATAAAACAGCAGTGACATCACCAAGCCTTTCAGAAATCCATCTAGCATTCAGTATAGCCGATCAGCGCACAATCTGTCTTCCACTACTGTGGCCTTTGATATACAAAAGAGTTACTTATATTATATGCTGAGCACATTGTCCACACATCCTTTGTCCTTTACGTCCTTAAGGTTGAGAGTTCATACTCAACATATGTGGTCTTAGGGTTTTGGTTAAGGATGGGAGGCCGTTCAGGTCTCTCAGCAAAGGGAAACAATCGATAGCGGGAGCACTACAAGGGTAAGAGCAAGCTGGCGGCTGATAGGGGGATGATGGAAGGAGGCCCGTCCTGACAATTGGTCATCACACTCCCCGGGGCCTTGGCAGCGAGCTCTCTCGCACAGGACACCCGTGAAGCCGGGGGAACAATGGCAACGCTGATGGTGGTGGCAAGAGCCCCCGTTCTGACAGCGCAGCATCGCGTTGTCACACACCCGAGCTGCAGAGACAAAGCAAAAAGGGCAGGGGAGACAGGAAGGGGTGATTAATAGATCACTCAGTAATAGGGCAGCAGAGAACAGAAACAGGCAAGTTCACAGGGCACAAGCTGCCTCTTCTTGTCCTGTCTGCATCGCTCTGTGTCCTTAGAGCACAGCTGACACATTAGGGAGGGTGAAGCCAAGGACTTTAGTGGAGGAGTGGGCAGAGGACGAGGAGACGGATAACCAGGGCACATACTGTATGAATACTAGAATGCAGCCTACAGCCTGTGACAACCCTCTCCATGAATGATTGTTTATTACAAAAGAACACAGACAGACGTTTTATGGATTTGTGGTTATTTTAGGAGCACCAGAGGGACACATAAGCCAGGCAAAACAAAGGAGCAAACAAACCATGGCACCATGGCAGCGAGGAGGTGAAATTAATGATTAGTGAATCAAAGGATGCTGGAGTATGGTGAAACAGACCCCTTGTGCAGGACAGGAGAATACATGTTGTGTTCCCTCTGGCACAATGACACTCAAAGAACAGAAACATGAGAAGACATGGGATTGATACCTGGCTCCACCTGCACCACCACTGCCTTTGATATGCAAATAGGCATTTTTAGTAATTCACCAATTGTTTCAGTTTTATTCTCTGTGGTTAACCTTACAGCAAACAATACAATTCCTGTAAGAGGAACAGTGTGTAAAATCCAGGACTGCATTGTTCTCGTGGCCACCAAACATTTCTTTGTTTTCATAAAGATTGCTTAGGACTACATAAGCCAATATTCACATTTACAGACAAAAACTCAAGACTCAATTATTCCAGGAAGCCTCTGGCTGGCAGAGGTGAAATCCTGGAAGAGGTAATATTTTCCAAGAGATTTCAGTGTAATTGGATATCTATACTTACACAAATACTAATCACATTTGGGGTTTTCTGTAATGTGGCTCATGCGTCAGCATAAACGGAACAAATAGCCTCATCATTGCTCCTGCCAAAAGTGATTAAAAAGGGATTGGTATTGCATTTAACTTAATAAGATCCCCTTCACACAGACACTGCTGCTGTCATGTGCTTTAAATGGAAAGTCCACCCGTGTGTGGAAAGAGGGTTTTTATCATCAACATTGGATTTTCAATAATTCTTTGATGAAGTGCTGTAAATTACTCTTTTGGTGAATCCACTTTCCTTGCCTCGTCTGCCTCTACTTTCAGAAACCCTGAGAGATTTGGTATGACCGCCTTGTTGTGTTAAACTGTTTGGATGTTTTTATAGGCAGCTTGATAATCATAGCATTATAAGAGCATATAGAGCAGCTCTAACAGTCAATCAAACTTCTTACTTAAAATGCAGCAGGTTTTGGGGCTGCGTTGTATGATAGATTTCTCTCTGTGTGATTGTTGAACACTGGTGAAAAAGTAATGAGTCTGGCAAGAAGCCCCAGCTCTTTGAGGCAGAGATTGACAAGAAAACCTGACATTTACAATGCATGTTTTAGATAGATTACAAGTTTTTGTCCACAAAACTCCAATCAATGCTGGAAATATGACATCATAATATTTATGTATAGATGAAACACAAAAAACAGACACAACAGATGCTGATCTGCAGATCATCTCATGAATAAGCTGTTTCTTTACATTCAATGTCAATTTAAAGGGCAAAGGATACATTAAACATGATCATTTTCATAATCAGAGGCAGTAGTGGAGCAGTGAAAGGGGTTAGATTATAATTATGATATTATTATTGGATGTATTAGTGGCTGGCATGTCATGGCTCTCTGTCATCACCACTGACTGTTTCCGTATTGTAGATTTAACAATATTTTGAGCACATATTTTGCAATTACCTCGTGATGCAGGATTTAATAATTAAAGTTGCTATAATCAATATATTTTTAATAGCAATAGGTTAAATTAAAATACATACAATGAACCGTGTAGTATCTTCAGCTCTACAGAGATTTACGTGTCTTTCAGCGCCTATCAGAACATTTTTAACTGTGGGATGTGTAAATAAACAACTGTTTGCATTATCAATTTAAAATGTGAAAATATGTCAGCATTGTGTCCATATGTTTCCACTGATCCCAAGTGGCCAAAAAGCAATTATTGCTGGTTTAATACTACTTTAATTGTAATGTTTATAATCAATCCTTACCCAAAACACTACATACAATACAAGCTTAAAGGAATACTACAAAATGACCATTTGTATATCAGTTACTTTTTTTTCTTCACATACCTCCACAACAAAGGAAGAATCAAAATAAAGAAGAAAAGTCTTGATGGATTTCGTAGAACGCGTGTGCAAGCGTGGGCCTGTTTATTCAGAAGTGTTTTAAATATTAAGGTTTTACCAAAAACCCATGTGTTTGGGAATTAGTTAGCATGAAACTGGATACATGGGACTGATTTTGATTCTTCGTTCAGTGTGGAGGCGTGCGAGAAAAACAATGTTTCCTTCAATAATTCAAACTAACCCAGTGCGAGTAATTGATATACAAATAATCATGTTGTGTGAAGTATTCCTCTAAGCCCAGACAAAATATGTCTCAGACCCTGACAGTCTTGGTCCAAGTTTGACTGGATTAAGAGTTCAAGTCAGTCCAATCATGCCCAACAAATGATCAGCTTACTGGTGCAAAATTGTCTGTATTTGAACTTTGCATGCATAAGAATGGACCCTGGATGATGTTGAGCTGCTCTCCTGTCCTCAGTGCATTTAATGGCCTTCTGGCTACACCCCAAGCAGTCATTTCAAAGCAGTGTTCTTATTTCACAGCAAATTGAAAACACCTGCTCTCTGTGTTTTGGTCAAAAATACCATGGGATCGGCCGAGTCTCCATTGTCTAGTCTACACATTAACTTTGTTTCCTGTGGCCAAAGGATAATCTCTGTGTCCTCCAGCAGACCCTCAGGACCATTGTCTTTCTAAAAGCATCTGCAGCCCAATTAGTTTTCAGAGGCCGAGGCTTAAGCCTGCAGGGTCTTTGTGGAGCCACAGGGCCCTGCTGTCATGACACAACACAAATATGCATTCACATGTGCAGAGTAAAACTAATTTAAACAATTCAATTTAAACACTTACATTTTTAAATGCAATCTAAAATGTGAGAACTATTTCATGAAAGAGCCAAATGTGTATAGGGAAACAGAAAGCATGTTAAAAGGGCATTTATTCGATTTAGGGAAGAGAGAGATTAAAAAAAAAAATCTTCAGAATTAGTGCTCCTTTAATAATCGATTCATGAAATACAATATCATGCCGTTTGAATTTTTTTTCTCTTTCATATAACTATCTTTATATAGGGGTGTCGACATACTAGCCCTGTTTGACACGGTCTTCGACTTGTGCTGGCAGCAAGTGAGAAAGCAACAATTTGAGTCCAGGCTAAGCACCGGCGGACTCTCTGGGACATATGGGCACCTCGCACCTCCGTCAGAAGGATAACTGTTATGACAGATCTATACTTGGGCCTTGGTGTTGCACGAAGCAACATGGAGAAAAGTCACCACAGCAACAACACAACAGGGATAGACAGGATGGACCAAACGCTGAATTAAATTTCATATTGCTGCTTGTGTGACTAGAAACATAATGGCATTGAAAGGTCAGTTTTTTCAAATGTGATTTTGTCTTGTCGTGCTGTGCCACATTCTGTTCCACACCACAGACTGGAATATGTTGTGAATTAGAGCACATTTAATCTACTATGATACTGAGGTATTTGACATATTTGCTTTTTCGAGCGGTCTGGTTTTGTCAAAAACCAGGAATACTCAACTTGCTTTTCCCATGGAACACTTTTGTTAAATGACAGGAGGCCATTGGTCAGTTAATAAACCATACAGACATGGAGGGTTTAGCCCCTACCACTGTCGGGACCGAGTGGAACCTCCCTTAGACTTTTTATTCATAAACAAGATCTATTAATCTATTTTGATATGGTTTTTTTTTTGGCACTCTGGCACCTTATTTGAAAGTACCCCCAAAAAATGTAAAGAATCACATTGTGATTCAATTTATTTTCATTTGTGAACAAGAAAATGGTCGGCGGGCCACCCAGTACTCGATTTGGCATGCAGCCGTAAATTGAGTATCACTCTCATAATCATAATCGGGCATAATCAGATCTCTTGATCTCCTCAGTACTCTGAGATAACAGCGTTTTGTGGAAGATCTATTTTGTATGTTATAGCAAAAAGTTCTGAATAGCCAGTCTTTTATGTGTAATTTCACACCAATGTCTAATAGGATAAAATGATGAAGTGATGACATTTAGGACAGACATGTATGCTAATTGCAACTCGACTAGTTGGCGGAGACATACAACTTTAATTCTATTTTCAAGAAAATCATCTCCATTTAATTACATACTCTCATAATCTCATATTCTGTCTTGTGACATTTTAAAGTTTAAGTTGGTTTGACTGGTTTGATATGTAGTTATTTATACTATGGTAGTGATCCATTTAATATTTCAAACTTTATAACTATAGATTTACCAGCGCATTTAACTATAACTGGAGACAGTTTTCAGACACAGGATCTGCTAATTATATGCTTTGAGACAGAATTGTATTGCTTCTATTACATTGGATCAATGAGTATTTACCATGGTGTCAGGGTAAGCTGAAACCCGCATTCAGCCATGCCTTCCCGTTATCACATTAACACGAAGGCTTCATCATTAGTCAAATCTTAAGGCTCTAAAGTTCAATATAAGTTGGCAGCTGCAGAGTAGCACTTGACAGTGGCAGTGACACAATACTGCATCTGAAGATAACACGTGCCTAATCTAAATTCTTGTCAAGTCAGAATGGGAAGATAAGAATGTGCCAATGAAGAAATAGTTAAACAAGGGGAAGTGTTTTCTTTATTGCTGAGAGTTGGAGAATATTGGTACCGCACTCATGCAACAATGTGAAGCCACCACCAGCAGCTAGTTTGACTTTGTTGAAAAATACGCCTAGCAGCATAAATAAAGCTCACACATTTACAAGTTAAATTTGTTTGTTTAATTCGTACACAAACAGAAATGTAAAAATGAGAAGTTGTAGTTTAATGGGAAGCTACATGTCATTACTATTTATTGGAAAACAGCAGCTGGATGCAGTGAGTTCCTGGAGTCTCTGCTGGTTCTTCATGGCTGTTTTTTTTGTCAAGAAACAAGACCTAACACATTTCTTAATTAGGTTTAGAGTTGCTGTTTGGCATATTTTTTAAATAAAGTTCAGTCTTTATGCTAAGTTATGCATATTTCCCAAGATGTCTTAACTGTTCCTTTTAAAATATTGCTACTTTTTAAGATAATTAAAAAATACTTAGAGAATATTTATTATGTAAGTCCACACTGGTTCACGTATACAATAATTACATTTTTTATCTTTATTTTTACATCATCAAATCAATCAATAATAATAAAAAAAAGTCTAATCATTATTTGCCTCCAGCTTCACAAATATGAACATTTATCTATTTTCTTTGTTTTTATATAATTGTAGACACCATTGACTGGGAAATTTGAAGAGCATTTGAAGTAAAATGCTAAATAAAATGTCACCTTTCTTTGCTGCTGTGGGTCATTCAGAATCAGAAGTGCAGAATAGACAAAATGGAGTACATGTACATGTAAAAGCTTTTCATTTGATTTGTTATAGGTCAGATTGATACTGCGTTGTGACGCTTTATATAGAAATGATGCAGATTACACAGAAAAGTAGAATTGTTTGTAATCCACTCCAGTGCAGTAACCGTTTCTTTTCACCTCTGAAAAGAAACGGCAGCTAAGACTATACAGTAATTTTCATAGGTTCACATCGTTCCCAGCTTTGTGAATCCAGAGAGGAGAAGGAAACACCCAATCTCGATCGTGGAAATCCTGAAAGTCCTCTTTATTTTTTTCTCTCTCCTGACTGTGAGAGCAGTGGTGCGGATGCAACTTAACTCTCACTACACAGGATATCTGGGTCTGAGGATTAGCCGGAGATGGCTTAAGAACAATCTACATAAATCCCCCTGAAGCCTCTTCTTTCCTTCCCTCTCCTCCTCCTCTATCATTTTTGTTCCTTGTGAACATGGCATAGAGGGTGCACCCCCAGAGAGCATTCTTGGTAATTAAAAAGAGGGCATGATCAAAGGGGTTAGGAGGCTGTGGACCTGGTGATCATGAGGCATGTGGTCTATTCCCTATAGTATTCTCACAACAGAAAGTCTGCCTTGTAAGGACCAGCGCGTGTTTGTGTGCATGCAGGATGAAAGCATCTCGGCTCTGGGGAAACAACCCATTTGCCAATTCTACATTACACTTTTTGTTGTTGTTGTGCTAATTGCCAATCAATAAGCAGTCAGTACTTTCTAAGTATTGTTAGTGTCATGCTGAAGTTACAAAGCCTATAAGCCTACCTTGGTTACGATTTGCAACACCAAGAGATGAAGCATTTGCTCGATCTGTGTAAAGATGGGAAAGGTTATATATTACACTGATTTGTCATCTTTTTCATGCTGTTATGTAGTTAAAGCACAGGGACAGCATGCATAGATTATTATTTTTGTATTTTTTACACAGTAATCTGAGTTATCTGGGCTGGTTTGCCTCAGAATTATTGGAGAGATTCTGCCACGTTTTTTGGGGTAGCAAAGGGACTCATGTAAAAGTGTGTGCATGCAGCTTAAATGAGTGAATCTTCCACAAGACAAAGGCAGAGACATGTACATATGGAAGCTGCTTTTGTTATCCAGTATGATGCATCGCCTTCAGGCATCAACATGCTTACGGATGCATGGTGGGAGCCATGTCTTCATGAAAAATGTTTTTCTTCTCTCTGGCTTTGGGCAAATATCTTTCTGTTAAAACCAACTTGGAGAAAATATTCTCGTGTGAAAGGGAGAGAATAATTATTCATAGTGCCTGCTGATTCACTGGCCCAAACATGCAGAGAGTCAAGTGAGTCATTTAATCTTAAATCATACAATTGTTTAATGTTTTTGCTTATTAACTACTTATTGTACATGTTGTATTACTGCTGACCATTTTGCAAAGCATGCTACAGAGTGTTATGGTATGTCCTCCCTTAAAACAACGGATGCGTGGAAAGGAATTGAGTGTTTTACATTGGTTCATTTTCATTCATTTCTGTACAGTATAAAAATGAACACAACGTTTACAAAGCTCCACGGTCATTAAGTTACCTACTCATGGATTTTGATGCTACATGGAAATATATGAAAACCAGCCATTAATTTCCCAGAAAGGCAGGTATACATTTCCAAAATAGCCAACAGTATAGCATGGTTTGCAAAACTATGAGCATGAGTATAAGTATATATGATTTGTGATAAAATATACATTCAAGTTTTTTTTCTTTCTTAAAGCAAATGGAAAATGTTTTAATGGTACAACAAAACTAGTACAAGTTTCTTTTATATTTAAAGTCTTTCAGGAATAATTTTCACTATTAAAACTGCATTAGAGAAAGTATGTTTTGAACCATGTGAATGTTTACTTCCATTCATAAAAGTAGGATATTAATTCTACATCAACGCCTTGAAAAACATACTGATTAATGGTAATGGTAATGTACAGAACAATTTCTCACACCAACATCATCAGTCAGACGAGAGTTAGTTATTACTGAGGGAGGAAGAAATTAGTCAGCATGCCAATTGAAAAAGCTTGATCAACTTACGCACTGGTCCATGATTACTGGGGATACCTGCGTAAAGAGCAAAGAAACAGTGTTTCATGAAAGCATAGACTCATGTAATGTAACTCTTCAAACTTTACTGCAAGAGAAAACATCATTGTTTTTCTTGAATAATTCAAAGCCCACCAACACTTATCAAATTTATCTCCTCTGTGTCCACTGATTAACAGCGGCCACGGCTCTGCAGAGAACCCGACCACTGCATGGTCCAACCCCCGCCTACATCTGATGATAATAACAGGTCTGCCAATGACAAAATGTCAACAGAATAATAAATCTAGATGCAGAAAAAGTCTTTTCATCAGCATTGTTTCAAATAAACATGTGTTGGACAGTTTGTCTTCCTTATCTGCTATTAGCTTTTAACAAATGCAATTTTCTGTATCATCTTTAAATTAACAACTATTTGAATCAAACCAGTCATATAGAATCTGCAAGTAGTTAATACAGTCTGTTGTAATCTACTTTGATTGTCAGGTTAGTGTTATTAGCAGTTTATGGAACACGGAGATGAAGCTTAGCCAATCAAAGAAACGTAAGAGTGGCACAAATGCTTTGAAACATTTGCCTATGATTGACTGTAAATTGAAGACAATATGCTGCAAAATTATTTCCATTTCCAAGCATTGAAATAGGCCCGTCTGTGAGCTGGAGCTGACGTTGCCAACCCTGTTGCAGGCTTTGTCTGAAAGCCTTTGTGTTATCAGTATCTGGCTGTGGATTCACCATCTTTGTGTTACGGTAATGTAATCAGCAGGGAATTCCTACCCCACAATTAGCGCAACTTCTGATAATTTTCTCATGATTTATCACTTTGTCCTTCTGTGATTAGGTTTCAGTGGGGTTTCATTTTTTTTTGTACCCTAATCATCACTTCATTCCCAGCGTGGGCTGTCACAGCACTGAGGCAGCAGGAAAAGCACAGATCTTATGCTGCTATTTGCAAGAAAGCAAGCAAATGGCAATTCCTAACCAATAGTTGTTCTGTGTGAGAAATGGAGGGCAAGCAATATTGCCCTTTGAAGCCAAAGCACATTCTACAGTCTGATCAAACTCTCAGCCCTAACCCCTCTTAACCTGCGAACCTGCTTTTGAACACCAGACGAGTTGACGCTTTCTGCAAAGTGGACTGTCAACATAATTCTTGAAGTGATTCCTCTCCGGCTCTCCAGGCTACTTACAGATTTTTCTCCTCCTTCTTTTTGGGAAGCCTTGGATTTGAATCACTCTCAGTCACTCTGCTGCTGACAGCTATGGCCCATAACAATGCAGAGCTCCATTTTGGGCTCTAATTTATCAGATGTCATGTATGTCCATATATCTGCATGTGCAGGGATATGAATATGTAATAGACCTCACCCTGTTCCTACCTGTGAGATAAATGACTTCCACGATTAAAGAGGAAGACTCGGTGACAGATGAAAGCTATTAGACTATGATTACATTTTGCACGTTCAGCATATTTGTCTTGATACAAGGCCTGTATGTTTAATAAGAGCTTCACATAATGGATAAAGACATGTTACGAGGCCTGGGCTTTATTAAGCTTATTATTCTTATTGAGAAATAAGAATAATTCAAGACAAAAGTGTGTTCATTCAACACCTGGGGGACCAATATTGTTACGTCACTTCCATGTGCAACATTATTGCATTTTATGCCACTGCCAAACAAGTGCTAATATTGCTTTTGATATGGCTAGACCTTGGTTTCATCAGTTCAGCACAGATGCGGCCAAGTGTTGGATATTTTAATAACGGCCTGTCAATCTCACAGTGAGCCCCACACTGCAGGGAGACTCATAACAGAAGAGGCGCAGGGGTAAATCCAGCAATATCTCCTTAGAGTTCACAGACGTTCCCAAAGACAAACTCCCAATCACAATCAAATGTGCTTCACACTCACACAGTGTTGTGCACATACATACATACACAACCACAGACTCATAACATACATAAGATTCATACAAATTACAGTGTAATACTCTAATTCATCATCAACAAATAGTCCATAGAAGAGCACTTTACTGACAAATATACACAAAATAAGTGAATCAATATCACATCTCTGTATAAATCTAATCAGAGCACCATGTCTGAGAATTCAAGTCAGACAATCGAGAGAAAAAAACTGCTGTCAATCCCAGCAGACTGCTGCCATGAGAGTTTGCGACTGAATGCTGAATCAGTGTGAACGGAGGAACAGAGGGCTAGATCTTCCACCATCTGGCCTCGCCTGGCCATCCACCACTATATCCCTGAGTGGCTGTATTAGATTTATTGAGGCAATGAGCCCCCTGCCCCAGGCATGGGTTTTGATAAATGTGACTCAACTCCCGTCCAAGATTATAATGGGGATAATGCAAAGGAGCACCTTGTGCCCCAGAACTACCATGTGAACAGGCAGAAAAATATCAAGCATTAGGTCACACAAAGTACATTCAATGCTAATGTATGGAAATAAGTTATGTTCACTTACTGAATAAATAAAACACCATGACTTATCAATTATTAAGTCCATAGAAAACAAACCTAACATACCCAACAAGTGCCCATATCTAAATAACAGAATTGGTCATTTGTCATCACTGCCTTCTGAAAATGACTCAGGGATTTCGGATCTGCCACCTATATGGTTACATTTAGACAGCTAAAACGACCTGTTTGACAAAATAATGTTAGCTGAAGGTTTGCTTTCAAGCCTTTTTCTGAGCTTTCAACTGTATCTTACCGTCTTACTGAAAACACTGTGCCTGTTCAAGGATGGGCTTGGGCTTTGGATGCGAGGAGATGAAAGGGGTCACAAATGATCAACGAGGAGTCAGTAGATGGCCAGACGGCCGAGCTGAACGCAGACACACTCCAACAGTCACAAGCTGTGCGTTTGCTGCTATCTAGTTTACAGCTAGGTCTGTACAGTTAGCTGTTTTGGGACACATATACGAATGGTCCATCGGTCAAATCCATGCAAATGATGCAGGGCAAATATTTATTTCACTTTATGTCTTAAACTTAAAAAGATTAGATAGTAGTTTCATCTTTGCTTCTGAGTTGGTGGAGACAGAATACATTAAGAAAAGAGAGAGTTTGACATCAAGAGTTTGAACAAATGGCCAAAGTTGTTTTCACGCCTCCGCGCCAGCAGTGTCCGGAGGCGTTATGTTTTCAGGATGTCCGTCTGTCACATTCTCATGAACAAGAATTGGACACAAACATCCACTGGGACTCAAGGATGAACTGATTAGATTTTTGGGGTTAAAGGCCGAGGTCACCGTGGGCTCATGTCCATCCCATTTTCGTGAGCGCAACATCTCGGGAATCCCTTTAGTGATTTCTTCAAATTTGACACGAACCTTATGAACTGGTCAAAGGTCGCTTTGACCTCACAAAACACCTTTTTGGACATAATTCAACAAAACACAAACGTTTAATTGGATACAATGATGGTTGGAGGAGGCATACAACCGCGAGGCAGTATTTCAAGTTTGTCTGTCTGATATACTTTATAATATAAATCACACTTTTTGCACTGTAGGAAGATTTCTAAATCCACCACCAAAACGAAATGGGATTATCTCATTATAAAAAATTATCTCATTATAAAAAATTAAAAAACATTCAGAGAGGTGCAGCCCAGAAGTAAGGAGGTGATATGATAGAGCGGTACATCAATCTCTCAAGAGCAAAGAGTAAAACTTAAATGGAACAATGTTCCATTATTGTATCAGATACCAGTGTCTGCTGTAGCCAGACTGGAAATGGTGTTACTACCAGCACAACAGTCTGCGTGGCCACTCTTTATCTTCCAAATATAAGAAATACTGATCTACTTACATATATTTGCTGTTCCCTTGGGTATAGGGAGGTAGGAGCCCACACTCCAGGCTCTTCCATGGTAGTGCCTCTTACAGCGGCTGCAGTCTGGCCCTGTGGTGTTGTGCTCACACTCACAGCCCAGCTTCCCCTTGTCAAACACACAGCTGTTGGCATGCAGGTTACACTTGCACCTGGGACAGAAAGATAACAACAAAAGACAGACAACGTGAATAAGCATCATTCTGCTGCCATTGAATCAATACCTCTGGACAGAATACACAAAGTCTGACCTTGCTGTGGTGTGTATTTGTGCCTTTCAAATTTGAATTGAAATCCTGGTGGGTTATCTGACTTGGATCTTGCCTTCACTAAGCTTAATTATTTTCTCCTTTTTTAAAAGAAAAACAAGTCCACATTTGTCATTGCCTCTGTGGAGAGAACAGCAATGCAAATAAGTCACTTTTGCCTCTCTGAGAGCTAAATAAAAGGCACTCTGTAAGATTCGCTAATTGAGCACAAAACCGGGATCTGATAGAGAGATGAGCGCACAAAGAGAAGCCGTGTAGCCTGAGAATTCGCTTTTTTTCAAAGTCTCTCTGTTATTTGCCAAGGGAGCCTTCAGGCAGGAAATCCAACCGGTCGACAGAGCTGCTTTATTAGACAGAACAGTGGCAGAGCTGACAGACGCTGCCGACTGGAGAGGAGAGAAGGCATGACGGCTTGCACCCTCAAATCCACTCCCTCTTCTGACCACATAGAACAAGCTTGCTCGTATTTTCTAGCATGTAAAAAAAAAATACAACGTTTTTTTCAGTCTCATTCATGTGTTTTTAACAACCTGAATGAGCAGTGAGTAAAATTACCCTTTTTTATTGTAGCGAGAGTCGTGTTTACTCACATCTCTGTCAGAGGCAGAACAGGCAGTGTTTGTTGTCACATGAGATATTACAGTTTCATATTCCACGCCTATATGAATAAACTATAATTCTCCTTTATTTGATTTTACTCCTAAGAGGGTAAAAGGTTACAACTAGGGACCCCATCTTCTTGAGATATTTGGGGCTGAATACAGAATCAGTTGGAGGGGGGCACCATCGGGGGAGGTGGATCTGACACCCTACCCATCTCCAGGGGTTTGTGCGGGTCAGGGTTTCACATCATGTCTATGATTTCTCCCATTTGAGACTGAGGAGCTGGGTATCTGTTTGTTGCCTTCATTCGCCAGTGAACATGAGACAGAGAAATGAGAAAAACATCCATTCTAATTGACTTCCTGGCCTTACTTTGACATCTCACATTAATGATGGATAACTGCAGGAAACGAGGGCAATTGTGGCCTGTTCTATATAGCTGATAAGCAGCAGTACAAAGTCAGTAAATAAGGTCTAAATGCAGATGTCTGGTAACAACCACTAATTGGTAACACTTTATTTTAACCCTTCTATTTAACATTTATTAATATCATACACACATACCAAATATGTAACACACTGTAATACGCTATTGGGTTGTTAAAATGTCTAAAATTACTTTTGAATTGTTTTAATGGTTTGAATTGTTCACACATATGAATATTAAAATGTATTGAATGTATTTGAATGATGAAACCTTTCAGTTTAAACCAGAAAAAAGTCATTGTCATTTCAATGTATCCTCACACATGATATCTTATGAAAAGTTACTCCTCATTTTATCTGCGTTTTCCTACAAAAGACAGCAACATGTATACATATCCGCTTGTTACATGCATACAGTATTTCCAAAGTAAATTTCCATCTTCAGAGGAGGGCAGGAAGTCAGGTTTAGGCAACACAATTACTTAGTTAGGTTTTGGAAAAGATTGCTGTTTGGGTTAAAATACCTATGACATGCTGCTGCTGCTGAAGATTTCCAGTTAGAAACACATTAAAGTTCAAAATAACTTAAGTCTATCTGTAAGGTAAAATACATATCTTTCCTCACACATCAGCAGTCATAATGGATGCTATACTGAATACCAGGTAACATTCACAGCAACTAAATGCTACTGCCTCTTACCCCGCATTCCCCATAGCCCTTAACTTTTTAATCAATTAAAGTCCCTGCTCCATAAAATTAATGACTGGGTGTAGCACTTCTGCCATGCAGACAGCGGCAGTTCCCTCAAGTCAAGAGCGATGAGATTTGACCTTCCACTTAATTAAAAACCAGCAAAATCTGGATCATCGAGCCCAACCGGTGCACGTAGTTCACTCAAGGGAGCTCTGGGATGCGATGCTTTTGCCGCTGGCATTGTCATATTGAAATCAGAGAGTTTTCTGTCATCAGTTTGGGCCACAAGAGGCACCCCCATGTGTACAGATTTTCAACAGGGATCTTTTGAAAGACACATTTCATAACGTATTAATGACCATTTATGTATTATTTATTGTACAGCACAATAACAATCAGTATTATCTATTATCAAGTCAAGTAACCTTCCCTTTAGAGACGCTGGAGATCATCAAGCGTCTTCACAGCGAGATCTGTAAAATGTCCAGAGTAAGCAGGTCATTAACTCTGGAAAGACGTTGTTTATTGCTGTGATTTTTTTAAATTAAATTAATTATTGTTAACTATACAAACTATATTCCTGTACTTTATTGTAACTGGTGTGGAGGAAGAAATATAATAGAAAGAAACCTGGGCAAATAGAATCAAAACTATCTGCAGGGTTAAATTAAATTCGGGGAGAGGAAGAAAATATTTGCATCTTTTTTTGTAGTTTGAACG
This sequence comes from Taurulus bubalis, assembly GCF_910589615.1. Taxonomy (NCBI): domain Eukaryota; kingdom Metazoa; phylum Chordata; class Actinopteri; order Perciformes; family Cottidae; genus Taurulus; species Taurulus bubalis. Next base: position 26,183,676 of record NC_136589.1, read on the forward strand.
GACTAAAGCTTTGACATTAATCAGGGTAGACTTGAGGTGTCATCAAATTACGACTGTTGTCATGACCTTCTAATTTCATTAAAATTACCTTCTTTAATCCTCACATTATAAAAAACATGCTGCCTCTGGTGAATAATGTGATACAGACTCAGGACTAAAATTGGAGCCTGTGCGTGGGCATGCTTAACGTAACAAAGAACAAATCTCCACTGTGAAGTAAAGGTGAGGCGAGCAGCTCGTATACGCTGATATTCTGAAGCAGACAGCAGCACTGTGTGCTGCCTAACCTTGGCTTCTCCTGGCTGCTCGACACTGTGTTGACAGGCTCACTATGTCTAACACCGCTTTCCTTCCTTGTGACAGCTTCTGTTGTAGCATCTCTGATTCCAGACATAGGAGGAGCACAGAACTTAAATGAGAACCTCAAAGTAGAAGAGCTGAACAGACAGGCCTGAGGAAACTTTCATTGTTTCACACATTTTCAAGTTTAACCTTTTCACCAAGAAAAATTACATTAAAGCCACTGATTTCAAGTGCACGTTTCGGGTTATTACTGTAAATGTAGGTTTCCATTAAACTGCAGTTTTGCCAAAGAGAGATCTTTGTCACTGTATATTATACAGCCCTGACGTAGTTGTTGAAGACTGTGAAGAGCATGATATAACTTCCATTAACCGCATTGCCTCTCAGACAAAGGCACAAAGACACAACAGATACATTACAGTGAACTTGGTGTCAAGCAATAGAAATGTTTGAATAGGGAGAAAGCATGCTTCTAAAAGCCATAATGAGTCTAATTGCCGAAAGAGCAGATAAAGAATGTCCTGTTAACCGGTGACATCATTGTTTGCAAATCTGCATGAACAATATAGGGATTAATTTGGCTTTGAAACAAGGTGGATTTATTTGAGCAGATGTGTTTTCATGCCCTACAAGTCCACTCACACAGGTGTTGCATCTTATTTGCCTAATCAGACCTCCAGCCGGTGTGGGCGTGTACAGACTGTGCTTGATTGCAGTAGGAGCAAGTTGCAGGTGCCGGTGCACGGGCACCTGCCGCGGCACGGGAGGCACCTGCTACGGCAGCTCGGGACCTGCCGCGGCAGTTTGGGACCTCCTGCCACGGCAGTTCGGGACCTGCCAGGAGCTGCCACTGACTAGAGGTAGGCTTTTTTATTTATTTAATATTAGCTTAAGCAGTTCAGAACCACTGCCCCATAATAACGTGCGTGTAGTCTTTGTCTTTGTTATTTTCTTCTGTTTTAAGTTTGATCTTTCATAGAGTTATGTGGGTGTCTTAACCCTAAATTAAATGGATTAATGTCATAGTAACAGAACAATTTGCTTACATATATTTTTACATTTATATAAATCCATGTACAATATTTTTACACTTGAATAAACAATAATCAAATACAAAGAAAAAAAACTATTTGTGGCATCTGGTGAGATGCCCAGATGCATAGTTTAAGGATGTCAGTCGTCAATGTTGTACTCCCTAGAAGTAGCATTTCCATCATGTGATTTTTGCATTCATTTGCAAGGTTTCCTTGATTAGTCTTCATTATTATTTTTACAGCTACCAACAGTCATACTTTCCGAGACCTTAATGCAGCTAGGGGTTACCAACCTTTTTGAAACCGTGAGCTACTTCAAGGGTACAAAATACTACGAAGGGCTACTTGTTTGATACAAACTTCCTGAACAACAAAGTTGCACAGATCACCTTTTAATAATAATAATACATGTGAAGTGACTGTCTGATCACATATCAATGTTAATTATTCCTCACAATAATTATTAACAATAATTTCCACGACAATGATGGTAGGAAAAACAAAGTTTTATCACTTTGTTAGAAAAATCCGTTCAAAAAATAACTAATATTTAGTTTGAATGACAACCACAAAGTGTGCAGGCTTTGTCACTGCAGTGTTTTTCAGGCTTTTGGAAGAATACTTCCAGAACCTCTATATGCAAAGTCAGAAACGTCATTTATGTGTTTTTCAGGCTTTTGGAAGAATATTTCCAGAGCCTCGATATGCGAAGTCAGAAACGTCATTTATGGAGCTCCGCAGGCTGTTTGTCTTGACCTGCAAATACATGAACTGTTAGGCTTTACAAGTGATTGCTGATCTCTCTCCTTGATTGACACCTCTCTACCCGATATTTGCACATGCCTTTTTCACAGAAACGTTTTGACACGTCACAGTAGGAAGCGCTCAGGCGTTAATTATACACTTAATGATGGTTTTGTTGTATCATGGGAGACGTCGATGGAACGGAGCCATGTTATAAGTAACACCTGTGCATTTTTATTATGACAAGACTGCTGTAAAAAAGGCCTCTTGGTGGATTGAGGTTGGTGACCTTTCATAATTCCCAGCAGGGGTGTTTCGATAGACTGAAATTATTTAAAAAAATAATGATGTTAATAATGTTAATAATGCACACACACATAAATCATGCTTTTGTACAGTTATGGTTACCGACTCTATATCCACCTTAATACACATTTTAAGTGTAATTAATTTGCCAAAAAAGAAATGCACAATACACAAAGGTAGAGATTAATTTACTTAATAAAAGCGAACAAATAGGATCCCTGTTACAGTTCTCTGACTGCGCAAATCTATTCAAAGCTATTATTGAAAAAGTGTTGCAACTGATGCAAATATGAATAGTTTTGATGCAAAAATGTTTGCAGGCAGTATTTAGTTTTTTTTTTAAAGGCCTTAACATTCACATACCTCTACGTTTAAAAACATTGTGGCAGCAGCTCCTACAAATTTTTTTTTTTCCAAACGCAGACATTAGAATTCTATAAATTAGTTCATACAGTATTTTGAGACCCTTTTCTGTCTTTTTTTTCCTTTAGAGATTTAACCCATGACCGCCACTCTGACTGTTTAGACTGACGGAGCAAACCAGTCTCCCTCAGCTCGAAACCTCACCTGTTCCCTCACACAAGTTGCCCATGGTCAGAGCTTGTAATGCACCTCCATGCTGTATAAATACATACTGAGGTTTGCAAAAACTTTCTTCGACAAGACACTTTGAGAGCCTCACATATCCTGCCTAGTGATAGCTCTGACAGATATGGAGAGATGGCGGCTGCTGAGGGGAAACTTTGGCCTTGCTGAAAGTTTTAGATGAATGTCAATGTGTTACCTGGACAAACCAGAATAACCTGCCAGCACCTTACAGGGAAAGAGAGGCTGCTGGATGTCTTTTACAGTAGCAGAAGCAATGCTGTGAAACATTCCAGCTACACAGGGACCAAAATGGGAGAATTTCTGAAAATCTGGGAGTTGATCCTATTACAACATGATCCTGTCTCTTACTGTCTTGTATGAATAGTAGGTCCAGCTAAACAAAGATACAGCCGGCATATTTATTTTTGGAGCAAAAGTCAGTGGTCAACTGCTATATTATGAACATCCAGACCTCTCAGATGATCTAGGAAAAGACGCTTAAATCCTTTGTTTGTTACTCCATGTTATTTAATTAAATTTGGCGTTATTCACTCATACTGAATCTTGCTCTGCACTGTAATTGTTATCCTTCTTTTTAATATGTTGATTCAATTGTTGCTTACTTGTATCCTCTATTAGATTTTGTTCTTTTTAAATCCTGTCTTAATGCATCTCTTACGTCTCATGTGAAGCCCTTTGAATTGCTTTGAGGGTCTACAATTTACAAAGGTTTACCTAAAGGTAAAAAGGGAACTTGATTTCGATTTTTAAATTCACTTTGGTGAATTACATGCAATATTATCTATTTTAATTAACCAACATAGGGCCGAAGCTTACATTCAGGCTGTCTTTAAAAAAAAATAACATACAGTTGAAGGGTCAGGGAAAACAATAACAAAACAACAATTTGAGCAAGAACGAGGCAAATCCAGCTAACATAATGAGTTTGACATTGTTGCTTTACATTAACTCCTTTTACATTTCGGAGGACATTGAACTCTGAGACGATGGGAGTCACAGAGGCACCTCATTACGCCAGGCTGTGTCACCGTGAAATTGAAGATTCCGATTAGGCTTGTTTTCGTCGCTCTGTGCTGTGGCCAATTTTGTCATTCTTCGGGGTGTAATGTAATACATCTCAAGCAAATTGTTTGCGTCCCCCGTCGAAATATAAAGTAGCTACGTCAGGGCTCTCCAAATTGTTGGAGAAATATTAGGAATGGATCACAAGTTAATTCCCCCGGCTTCAATTTTCAGCCAAGGCAAAATCAAATTCGAATTTACAAGGCTTGGGCTACTGCCACTGAAAGCTTGTGATTTGTTTCAATGACAGGGCCTATTATTAAGGTTGTGCATTGATGTAGACATACAGTATGGTAATGTCTACCCACCTCAGCCCTAGGAGGGCCGTCTCATTCATGTGATGTAAGCCACTGAGACAAGGAGGAAGCCATGAAGAAATCAGCGTTGGGGAGACATTAATATGGAAATCAGAAGCCTGCTGCATGTTGTGTGTGTTTGTGTGTTCGGTGTGTGTGTGAGCATAGAAGCATGCAAGCGGTGCAAACTGCATGCATTCACCTACTATAGTGTGAAGGTTGAAAGTACAAATAGAAAAAAAATGTGCTCTCAGAAAAGTAATGATAATACTTGAATGTAATGAGAAAAAAAAAACATGCTTTGGCCTTGCTTTACACAAATGAAGACACACGCACATATAAACGTAAACATACACAATTTGAACTCATGAAGCCACGACAACCTTGTCTGTGCCACTACTAGTCAAGCTTGATCCTACAAGAAGTATAGCAAAAGGACATGTTGATGATTTTACTATTCATGGCTGCTGTCCAGAGACAGCTTATGTTGATGTACTTTCTCTCCATATATTATTTACAAAGAAAGCCTGGGCCTTAATGAGCACTAATTAAACGCTGGAGACGGGGGGATGACTGGCAGAAAACACTGCAGCATGTGACAGACATCTGGTGGAAGATAAGATAGCCGGCATCGGCAAAGCCGGGTAGAGCCTTACGGTGGTAGTGGAGTATCGCTGGGGGTCGTGTGGGAACCTGCACTTGAACCTGACTCTCAAACTCTGTCAATCAAACTGGCTACAGCTGTCATGGTTCACAGGGCACGGGCATGGAGGATTGGAGGCGTGCATGTGTGTGTGTGTGTGTGTGTGTGTGTGTGTGTGTGTGTGTGTGTGCATGTGTGTGCAATGTAGCCATTTAAAGGAAGATTTAAGTCTAGACTAAAAAAGACAAAACACATAGACTTGTAATAGGCTTTACTCGATGTTGACTTTTGGCTGGCAATCTGATGTAGCTCATCAGGTCTAAATGCAATATATTGTCATCACCTGTAGAGGTGGATAAGCTAAAATATTGCTTTAAGCCCATTACTGTCTGCTACTTAACCATGTAGTGATAACTGTCTGGCCATGATTTTATGGAAAATAATGGATCAACAGTTGATTTGGCAATGTGTGACTCAAATAAACGGCACACTTCAACACTGTCTTCATGAAACCTGAACAGATGGAGGAGCATCCATCTGAGGAGGACAACATTCCAAAAGGCAGAGAAACAGTTGCTCAAAGATGAGGGTGGATTTAGGTTCAAACACCTTTTTCTCTGTGAAAGTACTATAGTAGTATAGAGGAGGGAAAACAAGTAACCCAGCAACACACTGTACAACTGTGGATGCTCTGCTGTCAAAAAATATAAAATAATTAGTTTACCCCCACTGAACGAAAATTCAAAGACAAATTCCATCGACCTGCTCAACAACATCCTTTACGCAAACACTCCAGAAGAATATTGATCTATTTCCTCCTGCTGCATCCTGTCCTACCTTATACACCTATATATACACACACAAACATAGTAAGCAAGGCTACTTCTTCAGCTTAGGAGATAAATGAGGGAGGGGAATGTCCTGCCATATTACAGTAGTCGATATAGTAAAATATCATGACACTTTTTCTTGAATTGGAAGGCATATTGTAGATATCTTCCGGGTTTAGATCTTCTGTATGGGGTGTGAAGCCCGTCCTGTGAATGCTCTGTGGAGGATCTACATTTAGCTCTTTTTTTAAGTGCACGATACAGTTGAAGTGTGTGATTCGGTTCTTTCATGAGCTCACGAGTCCCACCGGTAGAGGAGGATACAGAGTTTGTCTATAGCTTGAGGGGAACATTGGGGAGCATATAATATTAGTAAAAATGTGTCATAACTTCTCGAAAACTATTATTTGTTTGTGTTTAAATTACCTTTGAATAACTCATGTATACCTCAAAGGGATGAGATTCAAGATGTATGTTTTGTCTTTGTTTAATATTTGTCAGCATAGAAACTCCGAAGGAAATATATAGTTTCTCTTTTTAATTTCACAATTTATATGTGTGTATGTGTGTGTGAGTGTATTTATGTATATATACATACTATGTTATATACGTGTGTGTGTATATATATGTGTATGAACATACATACATACACACACACACACACACACATATATATATATATATATATATATATATATATATATATATATATATATATTGTAGTGTAGTGAGAGTGTGACTTGTGGCCCTGTTGAAAAGAGAGGTAAGAAAGACAATAGAGAGAAACGGTTTGGGTAAAGTAGAGAATGAAAAGGGGGGGATGAGAGAAATAGCACATTAGCACTTATGGATTAGCTGCCTCTCATTCCCAGGCCCCGCTGCAGCCCTGCAGATGTGCAGCTCTGACCGCGCAGCCAGCCGGTAGCGGTCATGTCTTAATTAACGAGTAGACATCTGATCAATAAGTGAAGAACGATGGAGAGGGAGACGTGAAAGGTGGAACAGCCTGTACGGTTCAAGGTTTTTGTTTTCCGTTGATGTGGAATAACTTTAGAAATCAATAGTGTGGCTAGCCACGCCACACACTACCTTCTACTCAGGATAGGTACAAAATAATTCCCCATCTGCCTTTTCCTCATGTCTTCTTTTAGCCATACTTTTTCTATCATACAAGACCATTGTACAAGAAGATTGGTCACAGTATTTTCGGTGCAATGTGATATGAAACCTTGTAAAGCCAGTTTTACAAACGTGTGCTCTGTTACAATTCTTAGATTATTAAAAGAGAAATCAACTCTGGTTCTTTTATGCTGTCATGTGTGGCATCTCAAGCTTCTCGGTTCTACATTTGGTATTTCTTTATGTTTCTTGTAATGGCTTTGAAGAGCCTCCAGGTCACGAGCCTCATCAGCGGTGTCCACTGGATGCGGTGGAGGTGGTGGGAGACAGGAGGATGATGGCTAAACTATCATCCCTGATGAACAACACCTCCCACCTCACGCAGGACACTCGGGCAGCTCTGTACAGCTCATTTAGCCATCGGCTGATTCATCCTCAGTGTCTGAAGGAGAGGTACCGTAAGTCCTTCCTTCCTGCTGCTGTCAGACTGCACAACCAGCTGAGCTCGCACTAGACCACAAAAACACTTCAAACACTTCAATCACTTTGGTCACTTTAATCACTTCAACTGGTGCAATATAAATACATGTTATTCTGTCTGCATATATAATATTGCTATTGTGGATCATTTACTGTTTATTTATGTTGTATCTTGTGTGCACTTTACCTGTCTGCTGCTGTAACCCTGCAATTTCCATACTGCGGGACTAATAAAGGAATATCTTATTTTATTGTATCTTATCATTTATTAAAGATTTGTACGCTTTTTGATTGACTTCCACACATTTTGTAGTTTTGGGTGGATTCATTGCATTACCATCAAACACAATGTGTTCCTGTCGTATGTGAGCTTGTTATCTACACTACGTTATGGTTAAGGTGGGGGAAGATTGAGATTATGGTTAAGGGGAAACTTGATATATTGTTGATTCAAGGGTTTAATGAAGTCATTCAGGACTGATAACACTATCAGAACACTAGACGGATATGACATATGTGATCACTCACCATATTTCTGTTGCATTATGTGCTGTGAACGAGAGCGGGGGTGTCAGCGAGCAGGTTTGCAGTGCAAGACTTTGCTCTATGAGTGTTCCTATAAAGGAAAAGAAAAAGCGTGGCGGTTCACAGACTCTCATATCTTGTGGTGCAGATTCATATGAATGTAATTCCTTTCACTGGTGTATCTTCTACTGGTGATGTTATGACGTGCTGCAGGTTTTCTGCTATCCCATGCAACTCTATTGTATCTGGAAGCATTTAAAGGTGACCTGAAGAAAGTAAGTGACACATTGATCTTCAAAAAAATTAATTGTTGCTAGTAGCTAATTTTTCTTCTAAAATTTCCCAAATTAAATAATTTGTATATTATCTTTTCGTCTTTGTTTTTTTAATTTCTGTATAAGGGTGAAATGACACAGGTATCCACAGGTTACACTGCACACAATCAGCAGCATATGAGTTTAAGTTAATCAGCATTTGTGGAGTATCCTGGGAATTCTGGGACAGAATTGCCATTCTGTGAAAAGGCTTTCACGTTTGGTTTTAGCCAGAAGGCTGCTGAGTCTGGTGGGAACTCTAATAAGTCTCTCTCCACCCGTCTCTATCACCCTCTTTCAAGTGACTTACTGATCCACCTCTGGACAGAAATCGTATGTTTATTTTATTTTCTTTCTCACTGCAAACTTTTGGTGGAAAATTGAATTTGATGCCCAGGGGCAGGATGGAAAATTGGGCAAAATAGCTTATTTTCCTTCCATCCAACCTTTTACTCTTTCTAATGAATGGCAAAATAAGATATCTGTGGGAGACGCTATTCTGTGCTTGGAAACAAGCCTTGCAATGCAGAACTCATCAATTCATATTTACAGTGTTAGTTTGAATATTGAATAGTGTGTCTGACTGCAGAACACGTATATCTCTCTGATTGGGTTGAATTGCAAGTATCACTCTTCATCATTATGAAAAACTTGTGGCATATGATCAAAGAAATCAAACATCATGAAGTGTTTTCAGATGTTTTGCCCGTTATGACAGCTTGTCTTCAGTGACTGATTTGATTTGTTCGAACCAGCAGTCAAAGATCATTAAAACATACTCGAGGTGTCTGAAAATGTGTGTTATTTAAAGCACAAACTGTAGCTTGCTCAAAAAGGAAACCTCATAGATACAACCACAAATCTCCTCATTATTAAACAGGGCATGGCTAAATTTGGAACCACAGCCTGGCAATTCTGAATGTCTCCACGTTTCACTGATGTGTCTCTGATGATTACCATTTAATCAGCTGCAAATGCTCTTAATTACAAGATTAGTCTCCTACCAATTAGCCAACGTGCTAATGGTTCTAATCTGCCATTGAAGTCGACTGAATTCTAATTAGGGACTAACTGTTTCAATTCACCGAGGGCCCATCTGATGGGTCATTACCAACCTAGTTATCCTCATATAAACCAACTGCAGCAAGCAACACAGGTCCCATTTTCAGAGCAGCTGTAGAGTCTTTACGACCATCATGTGGGCCATTTTCATGCATCATGAAATGACAATGTTTCCATTCCGGGAAAATCACAGAGGTATTCTGATGACTCACTGATGAGTATATTATACGTTGCAGGGGAGTTCTGTTTAATTTGACTGAAAACTAAGGTTTTAAAATAAGAAAAAGGTAAATTAAAATAATCTCTCTTAAAAGCATCCCTAATCCATATCTTCATATTCTTTTCACAACAGACCAAACTAGCATGTTTGATGTGAACGGGATGTGCTTGTACCAAATCCACACAAATCACCCCAACCCAACAGTCCCCCTCAGCTCTACAATCATCCTCGTTTCCGTTGATAAAATCTGATAACCGCACTGTGCACCACATGGCAGACAGACAAAGTTAGCGATTATCTGGTGAACTTTGTGAAGCAAAGGGCTATAGAGTTAAATTGTGTAACAGAAAAGGATCCCTTCCTTTTGTGTTACACAGCTCACGTTTTCTTATAATCATTCATCCAGAAGAGCTCAGAAACTACGGACATTTCACTTAAAGAGCCTTTAAATCATCATATTATGAGCAATGAAACTTGAAATTGACTTCGTCTCCAGTCACACGTAAATCACATGAAGTCATTTCTCTTCAGGGAGACCAGTAAAGCTGCCTGTTTCTATAGCTAATGGTAAAGTACCTGAACATAATGGATATTTGACTTTTTGACATAAAGGAGACATAATGCAAAGGAAGTTCTCAAGCCGTGGATGGAGATATTCACGTGGGGTTGCGGTATACTCTCATGAGCCTGCATGTGACATAAAAAGAGGAGCCAACTCTGAACGGCTCGTTGAATCACATGCTTTCTTATTTAGGCAGCCCACAAGTGACTCTTATTTCACTGTTTGTGTGTTGGAAGGCACTCCGGATAAACAATTGTATGTGCACAAGCACTGAATAAGTGAGTTTTTTCATGATATGTCTTCGTTAAATTCTTCTCCACTGTAGTTGTTTTTTATCAGACAATAAAAACTTCACTTTTATATTTCTATGTTGTCCATGTATTGTATCTAGTAGCTTTTCTCTGCTGTCTTATGGCCTCTGTCACCTCTGTCCTCTGTATTGCGTAAAGACAAATAATGCACCAAACTGCTTTAAATTGGGCAAGAACAAAACAAAACAAAAAACACAGTGCCCATTTCATCATATGACTCTGTTTACAAACGTAGCAGCTGGCAATTGGAAATATGTGTTTGAATTGCGGATGGACATATCTGTAGGTGTAATACATCTTGGAAAGGTTAATTGATTACAATGAACTTTGTGTCACTAAGTTAACTATCTGAAGTTAAGTGAAAAACGTTTCAGAAAGTCATAGAAATAAGAAAATGAAAATATCTATGTTTTTACTTATTAAACTGACAATGTTTTAAAACAAAAAAAATGCATCAAAAGTAAGTTCAGCTCCCCAGAATGTATGTGCTACCTGACCTACTACTTGTAATATCATGTTAGGGGTTATGAGATGTCTGTGGAATCTTAATGTCTGTCTGTAATAAAAAATGCAGTGAGACATGCATTAAAACTCTTCTCTTCACCTCGGAAATCTCAGCCCCCTGTCCTTGTCAAGTTAGGGTTATAATAAGTAATTTAGGAGAGTAGAGTTCAGCATCGGTTCAGGCTTCTCCTTTTTTTTTCTAATTCAGACTTATTTTAGAAACAGAATTTTGGGCTGGAACTTACTCTGTCTGGTCCACGAAAACACGTTGGCTGCTCTGTGTCTAAAAGGGCAACTTGTGAAAGACTTAGGCAAAAGAACGGGAAGCATTGACGCTTCTTTCCTTTGCATTGAAAAGTTCAGTAATGTGTTAATTCACTTAATTAGGAATCCCCCTAATCAAAATGCATTGATTGCAAAATGCAACAGGCCCAAAACAAATGTGGACTCTCACAGACTCAGACTTGGAAGTATGTTTCTGCAAAGTCTGTAAGGGTTTAGGGCTGTCCCATTGTCCACTGTTACAGACATTTTCAGCCCTTCATGCACACTTTCAGTAAGTCCGCATTTCTTAACCCGTTAAGCTCTATGGCATTTTTTTAGGATTTAGCTCAAAATAGCATACCCAAACTAAAAAGGGTGTATCTCTGCAACCAAGGGGTATTTGAATAATTTTGGTGTTATAATAAAGGCAACCCTTGTGAGCTTTTGGTCAGATGTGTAAATATTAGTATATATGTTGCTAGCTAAGAGTAAATAAAGATTGAAACACAGAAAAAATAGAAGTTTCAGGTCCGCCTATAAAAAAAGCACTTTCAGGATGATTATCTCCTTGAAATGATGCTTCACTAAGCCCTGAAGCTCTCCCAAATCATAGCACAATATGTGAACAGTCTCTCTGCAATGTTTTCACTTGAAAAAGTGAAGCAGAACAAAGTCAGAGAGGTAAAGTACAAAGAGAATTCAGGTAAGGTTTCCAAAATTTACATTTCGCCACATTTGCGCATATTTTCGCGCATCTGTGACATTTGAATTTTTTCATGTAGCAAACCTTATATTTCACTTGTATATGACTTATGGTGTTCAATAAACTTGTATTAGTGGGGATTTACTGACTCAGCGATTTATGTTGCTGTGTTCTTTGGTTCATATCTCGGTGATGCTTTGCAGCAGAGGGATTTGGAAAATAGATTTGGAATCTGTGTGGAATTGCTTTTTGCCATCTGGTTTCTTCTGATAGCACCAAGCTACGGGCTGCTAGTTCCGGAAACATGCAGAGTGGGCTGACTCATGACAAAATTATAACTATGATATTTTAATAATTATTTTAGTTTGTGTTTGAGTTGTGTTGAAATGGCTGACTAATTATTGTAGCCCAGGTTCCCTTGTTTAATTGATTGATGTGTAGCATCAATATATTTGTTCATGATTATTGTAATGTTTTACACAGTTTAACTAAAATGTCTAAAAAAGGACCTATATAGGTTCATTCGGGGCTTCAAGTCTTGACTTGCCTCGAGGGAATTACCCACAATTCATAGATTTGTGATGTTAAACACTATGTTACCAGGGGAAACCCGGAAGTTAAAAAATAAATAAGAAAATGTTAGATGACTGCATATTGATGTTCAGTATTTTAGATTACACAGAAACACCACCTTACCTTTAACGATTAAAATGAAACACAAATAAAAATGAAAATCATAAATACACATGTTTTATTCATCAACGATTTTCTTTTCAAATTGCTTATTGAAGTGTATTTTGACAAAAACACCTCTCATCTTGTAAGACACGATCCTGGAAGACTTACAAATCAGGCAATAACAAATGTTTCCAAGTAAAATCCCTCAATTGTACATGCCATGTTTTGGCGTAGTAAAGTGCTCTCTGCTCTCTGCTCTCTGCTCCTTTCTGTTCAGCTTATGGTGCCTGTGTCATAATAAACAGCATTTGTCATGACCCTTTTCGGAAATGGGCCCATCAGAATAACTCCAAGAAGGAGCAAGTAGGCTGGTCTAAACCCGGGGTGGTGCCATGAACCACGGAGAGGCCACAGTCTGTCGTCTTGCATCCCAGCTGATCACCCTTAGCAGGGGATTTCACGGATGAGCTCTACCCTTCTACTTGAAATAGTGGTAATGAGTGTGTGGTGTCTTTGTAAGGAATGACAATCTACAAACTGTAAATTCTATCAATCCATCCATAACATCTGTCAACATGGATCTGGCTTTTTGCAATGCTGAGGACTACAGGCAATTAAGGAGTTGATACAGTTCCTCATGACAGAACTCCTATTAAAAAGTAATTCCTCTGACAAAGGCCACATTTTAGTTCACAGAAACATGTGAGGCTCTTTTTGAGAAAGACTTCCACATTGGTGTTCAAATTGCGAAAATACAAGAAGCGCAATGCAACAATAAAGGCAGTAAAGAAGAAGATGGTAAGGAAGTAAAGTAAAATCATCTCTCAAAATGTTTTATGAAGAAGAATTTGACCTCAACATGTTTAGACTTTGAGGAGACGCCCACTGCAGGTCAACATATTTTGTTTGTTTACCACCAAACTCAGAATGTATAAAAAGTACCAATCTACAAACTGAAGATGCTGTTTTAAAGAAAGCACCTAAACAATATGATGGTACAATCAGACTTTCTACTAGAAAACTATTAAGAAATATAAGTGGTCTTACCTGCCCTGCACTTTGATGTCAGATATGGCATAGAAGTATCTGGAGAGGTTATTCTCATCCACCATGGTGGCTCCAGTAGCTGGCTTCAGCAGCTTAATCCTCAGATCAGTGATGGTGAAGAAGTCCCTCAGGTTCTTGGTGGTATCCAGCTGGCCGTAAAGTGAGGCCATGTTGTGTAGCCGAGGCCCGGCAAAGAGGGCAAAGCGATCCTTGATCTCAAATCGTACCGTCTTGTCGTTCTTCCACACGTAGCCTCGGGAGTAGTCCTCAGTGCAGATGATATCCAGCAGTGTGCGTTGGGTGAGGTCGTTGGCTGTCTTGGGTTCCATGGTGAATGCGTCCAGGCAGTCGGTGGCATAGAACTGGTACGGGGTCCAGGTCCTGCCGTAGTCGAGGGACTTTTCCAAGACCATCTGCTCCGGTCGGCCTGACTCAAAGGTCAATACGATGTCATCAGTCAGCTCGATGGTTTTGTTCCATGACAGCGTGAGGTTAACTTGGAGGGGCTTTGGGTATTTCTTCCATGCGCTGGACTGCCAAAACGTTGTGGGGTTGCGACCCTCAAAGTCAAACATCAACTCTGGAGGATGAGCCAGCTCCTCAGTGGTGGCATCACACTCATTGTTGCACATATAAGGATTTTCCTGTAAAGAAAAGAGCACACATGTAAATGCACATTGCAGTTAGGGTATACAATATCTATGTAATATGTAGTATGGTGCAATTGGAAAATATCTGAAATAATAATCATTTTATCGTTATGCAGGAAGTGTTTTGTCCAGTAAAAATGACAAATGAAAAAGGGGACAAACTGCACTCTGTAGTTTGAGGAAGGGAACTTAAGCAACTGAAATGTCGAAAAAGGTATATAAAATATTTAGTTTGGCATAAAAGATTCACAGGAAAAGTGGAATCCTAGAACACTTGTTAGTTATCCAGCTGCTTGCTGTAATAGTCCCAGCCTAATGATTACAAACCCTAAAGCACCTCCCAGGTCAGCTGAACACATTGACTCGAAAGGTTATTTGCTTTTCCAGTGCCTCTTTCGCTCATCGTCCTCTCATGATTCCACACTATACTCAATAGCACAGGGGTGGGCAATTCATTTCCCCAAGGGGCCACATGAGAAATTTGGACCGTTGTGGAGGGCCGAACCAATTCTGAACTTAATTGAATTAACTCAATATTAATGTTATTACTTTATTAAAAAACTGTAAATTATATGGTTTTGAGCTGCTACTGGTAAGAATGCATGTTACCATAAGGCTATGAAAATAAGTTAAAAAAATAAGTTTTTTTTTTTTTAGATTTGTTTAAACCTTACCTAAAATATGTATGTTAAAGACCAGCAATTCATTAACTTTAAACAAAAGCAATACGTGCTTTTGATGTATTCCAGTTCAGTTGTTTTATTCTGGGAGAAAAGTCCAGTCTGTGTTGGCTTGAACAAGTGCATGAAGTCTGATTGAATGAGGTGGAGATGAAGGACAGCTGAGAGAGAGGATCTGATCTGTTGAACTTCATCACTAGAATGTTTGTTCTCATGTAGGTAGATCCAAAGAGAACCAACATCTTCTGAGCAGGCCTCCTCATGTGAGGAAAGTTCTCCTCTTTGAGAGAAGAATAAAAATCCAGAAGTGATACTGACTTAAAGTGCTCTGCTATAGTCTATCAGAGCTACCAACTCTCACGGTTTCGCCGTGTGACACGCGCTTTTGCATGTTTTTACACGCACTCACGCCACACAACCAATTTCTCACGGCAAAAAAAAAATTCAGATTTTGGGCCGAGGCGCGTTCGTTCCTTTACAAACTCCCCGACGATAGATGGCGCTAAGGAGCGCATCTGTAAACCTATTCGCTGCATAGACATCCTATTTACCCCAAAGCAGGGGTGGACTGGCCATAGGGGACACCGGGGAAATTCCCGGTAGGCCGACGGCGTTGGGCCGGCCCACCTCCGTCATGGCCCTGCCTCTGAGATCGCCGGCCACGACTATATTCTATGGCTCAGAGAAAACGTTAAATTTACTCTAATACATAATGTTGATGATCACTGACTGACATTTATAGTAGTCCTCGCGTCCCTACTGACTCATGGTTTCTACACCCAGCATGCAACACTACTGATCGCGATCTGTATTTACATTCATGGTTTGGATGTTGCTTGCAGGTTTTCAGGATATTCGGCCATTAATTTAATCCAGAACACCGGCACTCCGGCAGAGTTGAAAGAGTACATTTTAGTTTCATTTTCGGGGTAACGTTATCACGTAGCCTCTTGACATGTGTCAAGACTAAGAGGCTCAGACGCACAGACGGATGTATCCGGTCATTCTTCAAAATAAAACATATTTTTCCATTATTATTTTTGATCATTCTTTCAGTGCGGCCTGGTACTAAGGGGATCATGCGTCACTTGCTCGCAGACGAAGCCGCTTTTGAGTGTGATTCGACAGCATGGCACCAACGCGTAAAGCCTTTAAGAGGGAGTTTATTGATATTGTTTTTATTACCATGTGACTGCACCTGGGCCGGCAGAGTTAGTTTAGGTTCTGTTACTTAACTTATTGTTTTGTTATGCAAATGTTTCCTGATATTTGAGCCACCAACGTGTGTGGCTGCGTGCGCGGCAAAATTTTGGTCACCCCCGACAAAATCTCACTCCATGGTTTTTTTAAAAGTTGGCAGCTCTGAGTGTATCAGGTCAGATCCGCGGCGGCTTTGCGTGATTCATTTTCAATCTGGAGGCGGAGACTGCAGCGCGAGGCTCCTGCGCAAGCATGGTTGGCTCTAGAGCTGCAGGAGACTGTGACCCTCTCCGATGACACCGTGGATCCCAAAATGTGTGTTCAGCGCCATTCCAGCCTGCATTGCCACCCAAATTGCCAGTGTAATTTATATTCCTGTGTGGTGTTTCAGCTGAGATGGGAATGGAATCCCGATGAGTGTTTCTTATGAAACACGCAAAAGGACATGCATTTTTCATGGGCCTGTGTCTGCTCTATAGACACCCACCAATTCTGGATGTTTTTGTGAGTGTTAGTGAGGAGAAAGAGGAGCTCTTGATGTGATTGTGTTTGTTTGTGAGAGGGTTAGAGAGCTCTGAATGTGTTTGCTTGTGTGTGCACATGCTGCATATATCTATGTGAGAGAGAGAGCGAGAGAGCGAAAGAGAGAGAGAGAGAGAGAGAGAGAGAGAGAGAGAGAGAGAGAGAGAGAGAGCTGAAATGGAGCCAGAGAGCACAAGACACACTCCAATTGACATTCCTCTCACCTCTGCTCCAGGAACAATGAGGTTAAGTGCAGATGAGATTCAGATCAACTGTAAAGCGGTTCGATAATCAGCAATCATCCGACACTCTACACGCAAAATTATCTAAAGGTGAGAAGAGTGCTATCTGCAACATTACTCGCTTATCTCTCTGGTATTGCAGTGCATTCAACGGAGACTGCCACTTTGTCGGGTGAAGATCACTGGCAGGAATACTGATAAGCAGACGCCATTATATTTTATTATTTGGAAAAGGACTCTTTTTGTCTTTGTCGTTTTTTGTCACTTAGCAAAAACATGTTTTCATGTTTTATCTTCTTCACAGTTCATTTGTATGACTTCCCTGTTTTTAGATACAGATCTCCTCGGCCCGTTTTATTTCCTGTGGGACTGTGATATGCTATCTGCGCCTCAGCTACAGCAGAAGCGATAACTACGGGTTGAAGTAAAACAAGACTGAGGGATTGTGGGTCACTAGACCTGCTCAGAAGACTCAAAGGAGCCTTGCATGATCCAATTAAGAGGGACATAAAGTGTTATGCTGCTAAGACGGAGTGAGAGCATAACAGAGAGTGGGATGTAGAGAGAATATAAAACAAGTACACCGTTTGTGTTTCTTTGAAGGAAGTATTCTCCTCTCACGCCCATGCACACCCACACATGAGCAAAGCCAACATGAAGCTGAAAGCAAAAACTCATAAAGAGAGATCCGAAAGAGAGAATTAAGGGGTTATAGAATGGATGTTGGCTGCCTGAGTTTGATCACAGGGACAATGAATTATATCTCACTAAGAAATAAGGGTTCCAAAGACCCTCCCCCCCTCCCCACCCCCCACACACTAAATACTGTGATTATGAACCAGGATTGTTGTGGGTTGCACTACACCACATCGCCCTTGGAATATAAAAGGGTTATCAGCAGAACCCAAAAGGGGGGTTCCAGATGATACCGTTATACAAGCAAAACCAATAATGACTCTCCTATGAGGACGTTCCAAAGAACCCTATGTGGTTCTAGTTTGCGCCTTTATTTCTCAGAGTGTACCAGTGTCGGCTGTTTGCCAATGATGTGTGATGAGGCTTCTTATATTCCCCACTTGGCTTGGACTACACGGAGGTCTAATCAGAGCCCACACCTTGACAGTACATGGAGAGCAAGACAGGGAAAGAGACACAGGCCGTGTAAGAGAGAGTGATTTTGCTGTTGTCATTCAAGAGCATGAATTTCACTTAGTAGTTGTTTCATTTGTTGTCACGGTTCGGTTTGAGGTAGTAGCGGGGTGGCTGCCTTGCATCTTCCGAAATGGGAGCCTTATTCACAGACGATATAAAGAAGCCAGACCGCAGTGTCCAAAGCTAATGGGAAAAAAAACAATTGCTTGCCTAAACGGTGAGAACCACAGTAAATAGAAGTTTTGAAAAGAGGGAAATTTGCTTCATGATGCCAGCAGAAGACGTGTTCAGAGACCAGTGAAATACAAGTCATACATTCAATCCCAAATGATTCTTTCATTGCCTGCCTCGACTTTGGGCCGTCACGAAAGTGATCATTCTAACTGTTCACATATGGGAGCTGGCTGGGCACAAACCTTTCATAAATGCTTCTTTCATCATTAATAAAGCTCAATAATGTGAAGGCATTTTTCCAATTTAGCATCAAGTGGCATGTAGAGTATTTACTTTTCTCCCCAAAAAATACTGGAATGCTTTCAAACAGCCCAGCGAGGGTGGAATGATGGAGACGAAGCAAAGGTGAAGACCTTTCATTTGATTTCCTGTGGTGCTTATTTAACAACAAAAACAGTGCCTTATGAAGATCAATACCTTCTGTGGTCATTTAAGACCCAGGGCTTCAGTATTCTGCTGCGGGGCAGCTATTGAAAAACAATAAACTCTCTCAGCTTGATCCTTTACCTGTGATCATGGCTGTGGAAGAGGGAAACAGTCTACAGAGAATTAGAAAGAAACTAGAGTTTTGTACCAAAATGAGATATCGACCAACAGAAGAATTGCTGCCATGAAAGTATAATTTATCATGGATTATATTTAAAGGTAAAGGTTATATTGTAATTTTGAATTGTATATGATCTGTTTTGATGAAAGCAGCTTGCTGATGTGCATAGACATGAATTGTATTATAATTACTAATGCTAGTACCATATCACAGAATATTCGGTATATATCTAACTGTATGATAATATCTGTATGGCATTAGATTATTATGCCATGCAACTTTATTTCGTTATGCTATCTCATATAAATCATATGAATAAAGACCCATTATGTTGTTATGAGGAGTCCCACACAGTGGGGCTTTCTACAGAAAATGACCCTGATGGTGTCATGCATGTCAACAGGGTTAACTCAACCTCAGCTACACATTTATAACAAAGTCTATGTTAAAAACTGGGATCATATGATCTATCTTTTGTATTACATGTGTCACCTCTCCAATATTTTTTGTTTCAACACCACACAAGATGTTTTTATGCTCCATATTCTACTCATCATATTACTTTTTCAAATTCTGCTCTAGGTTTATAAGTTTAAAAGATCAACATTATGTCATGTCAGTCAAATAGTCTCCTTAGTCAAGTCTACACGTATTGACATTACATACAGTGCTGAAGGGCTTCAAATGGCCTGTCTCTTCTTGGTATGGCTGACATCTCTATTGCCACCATGGCTGTTGTGTAACGGAGCCAAGCTGGTTTCTATCGGTGCTATATTATCTGTCCAGGGGCAGTGGCTTAGTGCAGGAGGTCTAAGCAGCAAGTCTGTGGCTGGTCACATCTAATGATGTCCTGATCTCTGCAGCCTATAAGGTCAATCCAATATGAGGGTGCCACACAAGAACAAGGGACAAGAGTGAGAAGGAGACAGAGACTTGAGCTGGGAATGTGCATCCAAATGTCATTCACCGGAATATAAAGCATGCAGGACATTCCGGCTGTCAGATTGTGACGAAGGCTCAGTGGATGTTTAGATGTAATTTGACGGTTGTGTTCAATAGTTTGAAGGTTTCCATTATAGTAATTAATGAACCGTGACAGAACAAACAACACAAACAGAATATATCTGTTGCACACTGATTATACCAATAGAATCTTTGAGATATTGACAGACAAATATACTGAAAGTACAGCGATTGATGTTTTCTCTCCTAAATGGGCTGCACTGATAACACAGAACCTCAAAGTGTGTGCATTTATATATACTGTATATATATATATATATATATATATATATATATATATATATATATATATATATATATATATATATATATACACACACACACACACACACACACACACACACACACACACACACACACACACACACACATCATACAAAACACCATGCAATCACTAAACAGGCACACACACATGTGGTATAAAGCAGATGTTTAATTGAGTGACATATGGCCATTGAGACTGACAAAGCTCAATCTCTCGTTGATGTGCCTTTTGACACGAGATGCGGCTCGGGAGATAAATTATCTGGCCACCGACAGCTCCAGTTGAAGGATGTGTGCAGGCAATCCAACCAATCAGTTTAGTTGACAGATTTCTGGACTTGAAGCTCAGATCACAGATTGAACTCACCACAGTTTTCAACTCGAGCCATCTTTTTTAAGGCAAGCTTGTTATTTCACCATTGTGACATTTTCAAGTTTGACATGTTCTCACTGCTTTGTTTCTCTGTAAGTGACTTTGAGACTCACATTTTTGCTCTGAAAATACTTAAAAATGTATTTAGCTTTTTGAGGAAAAAGAAGAATACATATTGTGCTATCAGTAACCCCAAAAAAACACATACAAAAAAAGAAAAAACTCCTGCATTAATACTTATTGATGCTGTGTATGCATACACACATGAGTACAGGATGAGATTGTTTAAGATTAAAATGAATGACATTGCCCTTCCAATGCAAAGGCTTTGTTCAGGAGTCTGAAGTACATGATGATAACAATGAGGATCGACTACATCCATCCTCTCTCACTCTTTATTCTCTATTACTCTTTTACCTGATGAGGTTATTACAACTCTGTAGCCTTTTCTTACTAACCTAATGTGGTGGTAATCCAATCTTAAAAGTATCATTTTAATTATTAAAGACCTTCGATTTTGAAGGATAATCCCATTCATTGGCACTTAAATATGGTAATTTTGACACGTACATGCTGATACAATTGCTGAGATTGAGGAACACGTTGGCACATTTGTACCATAACGTTTGGAGGGTTGGGGGATGAAATGTTGAACACAGGACAGACGTTTATCCACATTATATAAACCACTTCTTCTGGAGATATAGCCAACAGTGAAAGCACCCAAACGATTACAATCTCACAGGAACTCAAGTCATTTCCCAGGTCACAGTTGATCCAGAATTTACGCGAGTTGATTTGTTAAATAGATTATGGAAACACCTTTGCTACAAAAATTCTGACATGGAGAACGCGCTGTAGCCATTTTTCGCTCCTGTGACGACCCCTCTTTTCCACTAAGGGTCTGTTTCAGGATGTTGATCAGTAGATGAGCATGGTTTGGTTGAAGTGTAAAGACTCACAAACTGAACATCTTTCGTCCTCGGCTGACACGGCTTCTGTTTAGTTTACTTTGCTCCACACACATCCACACATGCTGATATTAGTGATTACTGACTCTACCATGTTTGTTTTGTTTAGTTAATGTTATTGTTTACATAAATGGGGTTATTTATTACTTATCACTCGTCTGGTCTTCCATTATTGTTGCAGCCATTAAACGGGCGGTAACAGCTCCAAACCAGTTGATGGAAACTTACTTATTTTGGATTTCTTTTTTGGTGTAATTTCAAAAGTTAGCTTAAAATTCACTTAGCGCAGTGGTTCTCAAATTTTTTCTGTCACGCCCCACTTTGGGGGAAGAAAAATGTTCGGGCCCCACCGCCCCAACAAAATGGTCCAACTTTTTGTGACTCCTCCCTCCGTGCTTTTTAAAATAATAGAATAAAGAAAATTGAAATCTCTTTCAAGTAAACCAGATTGCTCTATCAGACAAAAACAAATGTGCATCATGTGCAATCACTTTGTTAGAACAATGCAAATAAAGTTCTAGCTGTGCAAAACCTATTACCTATTGTGGCAGCAAATAACCTGTTTTGCACTGAAAATATTTTCCAGATAATAACAATAACGTTCAACCTGTGCAAAACAAAATGAGTGCAGATGTGTGAGCCATCACATTGTATCAGTATTAGTGGCTGCAGAGCTGCTGTCCTCTACAAATATTTTTAAAACACGGTTGTAGATTTGATACGGCCTCTCAATTCATGCTCAATGTTGAGCTTAGATCTGTTTTCTGTTTTGAGAGACAGTAGAAAAGACCTCATGGAGTATTTTAGCAACAAAAAAAAAGTTGCGCATGCGTAACCTTGTTGACGGCGTAACGTAAACATTTCCACGAAAGTACAGGCATTTTGCCATGTATTTATTAATGACGTTTTATTTATGTGTACTTTGTACTTTTGTACTATGTAATGTTACCATGTTCATGGGGAGAGTGTTCGTCCTGAATTAATTACTTAATTACTAAGGATGGGTAAAATGTAGAGAATAATTTCCTCACTGTGGAATTAATAAAGGACTATAAAAATAAATAAAAAATAAAAAATAAAGATTTTCTATTTTATTTTTTAGAATCTGCATCTCCCCCCGCACCCCACCTATAGTACCTCCGCGCCCCACTAGAGGGTCGAGCCCCACAATTTGAGAACCACTGACTTAACGATTGAATTAAAACCCCGCTACAGTGAAACAAACAGTATTATAACATTAACGAGTGACCTGTGTGCGCTTTACTTCTTTGTGCTGAGTAACTTCCTGGCTGCAGAGCCTCTGTGACTGTGAGAGAGAAGTCATTCCCACTGGACTCGAGGTGTTGCTGGATTAATCAGCCCATCATCCTGCTCGGCCTTACACCTCCTAACCTGCCGCATGACACCTGCAGACCTGTCGCTGGTTCAAACCCACTCTATCACACCTCCGGATGCCCATCCTCATTCACAAGGTGCACCAGAGGAGAATTTGACAAATGACAGCTTGGTGATATCACTCGTCTGTGATTCAGTGTTCAGGGAGTTGATCCAGGACAAAAATTACGTTTATTTCAGCTGAAGCACCACAAGCCCATTTTAAGACCACAATAAAATCTCAACCTTCGAACAGTGCAAAAAAGCAAGCTCTCTATGTCCTGCACTCACACATAACTGAGGATGATACATTTGTGGTGATGTACAGAATCCATTCAAAAAAAAGATGATATCAAGGTAGATCTCGTTTGGCTTTATAGAAGAGGGAATGCTCAAGTGTACAGCAAACACAGGGACTGGGTGTTGATCCTTTCAGGGCTCCGGTATAAGCCCTGACGGAAGAGACAGCTGAGATGAGCCATGGTGAGATATTGGGAGAGTCAGAGCTTTGGCAGAAACTCAATAGAGCTTTAATGACCTGCAGTCAGGGCCAGCAGTGGCTCACAACAGAGCCAGGCTTTTCATTCTTCTGACCTTCAGAGGAATGAAGGGCAGGAGGATTGCTCAGCTGACCTGTGAGTGCACCATCATATCACATCTGTGGTTCAAGGGTTATGAACGTCTGAGACCTGACAACAGATATTGGCAAATCAATATCATGCATGTACAGGCTAAAAACACTAGTGTACACTTTTCTACTATTCTAGGCAACCATTGGCTTACACTCATTCCTGTATAGTGTGAAAATAAATTAGCCCAAACTCGCTTGAGTAATGTAATCAAGCTGGCTCAAACTATTACTTGCAATACAAAGTAAAGCACTCCAATTTATATATAACCTACGTAATAAATGTATATGTATCCGCATAATCATGAGCCCGGGCAGGTTATGGAGCATTAAGAGTACGGTAGTATAAAGATCAACAAAAATCCCAGGACTTTCACCCATGAGGCCTCTGTTCGTGTCCTTTGTAAAAAACTAAAGTCAACATTTCCTTATTAGTCACGTAACTTCTGTACTTAAGTAACGCCACTTCCGTAGGCTTGCACAAGGACACTGATCGCTTATGTTGCTGGACATTGAGAGGAAAACGCACAAAAAATAACACACTTTTTGTCAGGGATCATATGAACTGTTGTTTGAGGGTACGTTGAATCCAGTGAATGCCCACCTTGGTAGTTTTGAATTGTGACAAAATATGAGAATTAAACCTTTTATCTTCTCATTTTATCTTTATTTTAAATGTTATCTTTCGAGATATTGGATACATTAAACTTTTCAAGCCTCTGAAAACTAAAACAATCAGAGGAGGAAAAAACACTTGTTAAACTACTCATAAACGGCCGTAAAATCAGTTCACAGACATGTCGGTGCTAAAGAGGTCAGTATATCCCAACATTATTCTCTAGTAAGGGTCAAACTTTGACCTTGTTGCGATTTATCATCATATCAAATGCTAAATTTGTGATTTTTGTGAAGTAAAACTTGCATCAGTATGTAAGTGACCCGTGTGAGGCAACATAAAAACATACACATCTAGTGGTTCAGTAAACCACACATCAGAGGGTGCAGAGGTGATGGCAGTAACTGCTATCGGCGCCGATGTCTGATCAAAACACAAACTTTTCCCAATGCTCGTGTTTTGATATGCCAAATGCCAAGTACTCTGCCTTTTGGAACGTATCCCTTGCCAAAGCAGTCCTTTTCAGGACTTCAGTACAGCCAGTCAGGGCTTTTAAAGTGGGCTGCTTGGCACATTAGCCGTGCCGCGATCCAGCCTTGATTGGGATTCACAGGACGTCAGTAAACAAGGGGAAACACACTCCACATTAATTAACACCTGGCTTCATTATCTGTCCCACTGGGGTACATTTAACACCACCCTATTATCATGGGGTAGGGTGGTGGACTTTGATGTGTGTGTCTACATGTGTGAAGATCCATGAAGAACTGAATCAAAGCCATGTTTATATGTGTATTTGTTGTTTCTGTGTATTTGTGTTCATCTACATGTGAGCATACCTGCATATTTTCCTCTGTATTAGTTTGTGTGTGTATGTGTGTGTGTGGCTGCATGTCTCTTCATGTGTGCGCCTGGTTATATGTGGGATTAGATTCCCTCTGATGTCAGGATTCAATAAAACGCTTTAACATTGCTATAATAAGAGGATGTTTAATTCTCTTTGCTTCATCTCTCCCTCTCTTTGCGGCACTCTGTATTCCAAAGCAGCCTCTGGATGAAACGCTGCCTGCTTGTGCGGTAAAAAATGATATCTCTCTCTTGTCAAGATACTTTAGAGAGAATACTTAACGCGGGCAGATATGTGTGTAAAATAAACATCAGATGAATTTTACAAGCATCTCTTTTGATCCAGTAGAGATAGAGCATGCCACTAACAATGCCAGGGTTGTAGGTGTGTGTCTCATTGGCTTTAGCTGTGCTAGAAATATTTGTTTTTTAAAATCTTTTGATAAAGATGCCCCCCCCAATTGACAAGATTCCTATGTAAGACGTATTAAGGGTAACGTTTTTGGATGTGAGTATGGTGTCTAACATAATGGCTGTGAAAAGGTTCCCTCCATGCCAGTCAGTGACGTCAGGCTGAGTCAGGCCACCTGTTAGTTTAGTTCATTTATTTGGAAGATAATAAGATATGAAATGGATTTTCCTTAACCAGGTTTATGTCTTTGTCTGTGCAGTGTGTCTTAACCTTGGTGATTTTTGCTTAAAGGGATTTTCCTTTTTTCTTGCTTCATTGTGGTCATTGGCGATCTTGGCTGAAGCGGTAGCTCTTTGTATGTTAGACCAAACACTGTTGGTTAGTAAAGGGAGCTGAGAATTCATCCCAGGTGGAAGAGTTTCTCACCTAAAAATGTTGCTGGATTTCAAATATTTGTTATGTTCTTGTTAGGTTTGAGTGGGAATTACCCTCACCGGTTTACCTAACTCCTGCACGATGGTCTAGTCCAAAATAGGCTAGAGCCAGAATGCACTTTGGCAATGGACTCGTTCGAGATGAGTCAGGCCTGTGCAGAATTCATCACTGGCAATCGCTGCATAATGCATGACAGTTGGATATGTGTCTGACTTGATGGCCACAATTTTTAGAGCCAGGCGTTGCAGACTGCAAGACGCAGGGCATGATGGGAATCGCCTGGCTGCCCCCTAATCAAAGAGCTGATTGGCTCTAAGTTTTAACAAACAACACATTTTATAGAAAAGACATTCAAATTTTCTGTGTAATTGTAATATTGAATGCTAAAAATTTGAATTTCTTTTCTTAGTCTCATTATCTGTTTACAAACACATCTTGCATGATTGATATTAATAATACAAGTAATTTACAGTTACAAAGTGCTTTACAAAGCAGACATAAAGATAAAGGATAGAATACAACGAATGCCAGAAACGTGCACATTTTTTTTATTTCTTATTTTGTTCCACAAGGGGAAATTTATTCTCTGCATTTTAACCCATCCTTGTTAATTAAGGAGCAGTGGGATTGCCATGAAGCCCCCGGGGAGGCCTTGATTTGTTATATTATTATATTATTGTATACATTATTTATTTATTATTATTTTTTATATTATTTCCACATATTTACAAACAAATCACAACAAGGTCTGCACCCTTCAGGTATCCAAAAAGCATGCAAATATGTATGTGACTTCCTGTATATTCCTTGAAGGTTGTTGGAAACTTTTTGCTTTGACCACAGCTCTTGGACAACATCCCCTGCTGCTGCCGCCTGATGCCCACTTTCCAGCAGTGGTGTATAAAGTACCCAAAAGCCGTACTTGAGTAAAACTAAAGATACCTTACTGGTTAATTACTCCAGTAAAAGTAAAAGTCACCTATTAAAATACTACTTGAGTAAACGTCTTAAAGTATCTGATATTTTCTGTACGTATCAAAAGTATTTTTCTGATAAAAAATGTACTTAAGTATTGAAAGTAAAAGTACAAGTACATGATTTTAATAAAAAAGAAAAGGGTCTGAATTTTGAGAATTATGAAGTTTTTTATTTTAAGTGCTATGGCCACCAGGACCAAGGACAAGGGGTTGGCTGTGATCCATCCACATATATTATATTCAACATAATATATTGTACCTAAGTATACTTTTGCATCATAATTCTCCAAAAAGCAATATGACACTATGAAGGAGTTGTAACAGTGTGGTTATAAGTATGCTCGTAGGTCGGACCCGGTCCGTGAACATATTGTCTTCACGTAACCGGTCCGTGACGCATAAAGGTTTGTGACCGCTGGGCTAGAGGATATAGAGGGAAAATGTAGATTGTAATTCGCAAAACCTGCTTGGTGGAGTCTGTGTTCCACCACAGTCCCGGATGTGTTTTTTTCTTTTCTTCTAAAGATAGATTTTATTTTGTAGCGAGTAACGAAGGTTTCAGGGGAAATGTATCGGAGTAAAAGTACCAGTTTTCTTTGCAAAATGTACTGAAGTAAAATTAACATGACTAAATAGTAAAGTAGAGTACAGATATCCCAAAAAACTACTTAAGTACAGTAAACACCACTGCTTTCCAGGGGAGGAGCAGCTCCTCTCGAACGAGCCTATTGACTGTGGGGAAATTGGTTGTTGTGAGCAGCTTGCGTTGAGTCTACGTCATTTCAGTTATTTTTTCAGCATCATTTCTCCTTTTTAATGGACTTTTCTTCCACCACCTTTGTTGACTGAACTTTTCTGCCTCCAGAGTCATTCTTCAATTCAACATATTTTCTTCCTCTCACGTCCAGAGCCAGACAGCCACACTAAAATCCTAAATTTGTGTAGAATTCCGACCCATAGTGTTACATTGACACAACATTATACTGCTTCTCAACACTAAAATGCACCGCGACGAAACATGAACCATTTTGCATCGGTGCAGTGACAGAGCATAATCGGGTGTTTGGTTTCATTTCAGCTCAGTCTGAGTCTTTACTGTGTTTTGTTGTCATTTACGGTCAAACTAGTTTCTCATTTCTCCTCTGATCATTGTCTTTCACCGAAGTACAGATAGGTCATTCAAATGATCAGCAGTATGCTAACTTGTTGCTTCTTTTGGGAAATGCAATGACTTAAACCACGTAAAAGTAGAAGAGCTTCGCGTAAAGAAAAGTCTGCTAGCCGCATCGCAAATGCATACCGTGTAAAATGCCTCAGAGATTCAGGAAGTGCCCTGTTTTATAGCTGTTATGTGAAAACCTTGTCTGTGTAGATCACAGCACAGTTATAATGCTTAAAAGATGCAGTGATAGAAGACTGAGGATGCAATACATTGAGATGCATTTGCATCAGAAGGCCAGTTAAAATTCACACCTCTAGTTTATTCTCTCATTTATATTAGCATGCCATGTGTTTGTCACATGCTCAACAAATATGAGGTAATAAATGTGTTACAACTAATGTTCTTTTACAAGGGGTACTAAACTAGCCATAATTATGACACAATACTATCATACAAAGACATTGTATGTTCATTATGTTATATTCACTCCTATTTAATACCTATTTCCATAAATACTTGACATACACAATGGCATCATGGTCATTGTCATATGTGAAAGCCTTATTTTGTTGTTGATAGAAATGGCCAAGTCCTTAGCATAAGAAGCTGCCCTTTGCTTGGTAAGCAGAGTCCCGTGTGTATTAGATCTTGATTGTCATTGATCACATTAAGAGTAACGATATATTATGCAGCACAGCCTTAATTACATAAACCCAACTTTCTTGATTCTTCTTTTTCGTTTCTATTGGGCCAAACAGAAAATTAAAGTGTAATCCGTTTGTTAACCGAATGCCTCCTTCCTAACAACAAAAATAAACTATCCTAAAATCATTTTATTATTGATTTTGACTCTTGCTAGTTCCATATAAGCAGCTTTAAAATACATCAGTCTGCCGCTGAGGGATTCTAAGTGCTCTCTCAGTGAGAAGAAAATCAGAGGACACACTTTTACAATGAGATTCAGGGGTCATCGCAGAGAAATTGATAGAAAACTGGGATGAAATTGAGAGAAGGAAAGAAAGAACAAGAGACAGTGAGAGGGAAATTGCGGCATTGTTCATCAGTGTGTTAGCTCATAGTGTGTCAACTCGTCCTCCATCTTTTCAATCTGCATATTTATTAGAGGCTTTTATTAATTTGAAATGCCAAAGTGAGGAATAAAGCATTACTGAAATGTCACCCTTTCACTGAGCATGATAAAATCCCACCAGTCACTTTTGGAACTGGGCATTCTTCCCATCTGCACTTTCATCCCTGCCTTCCTCCCTCTCATGAACTACAGCACCGCCTCTTTAAGTCTTTCTCAGAGATCGATACGGCTTGACAACATGATGACTGCGTTTCCTAAGGGGAGGTAGGTCACAACAGTTCCCTGTCACCTCGCCATTATTTCTCTATTTCAAGTCTTGCCCCTTCGACTCAGCTCATGATTTCTCAAAGTATAAAAATAAAAAATGAATACAAAAACATACAAATTTGCCAGGCTTGTCCTTTTCATAAAAACACAGCGAGTCTTCCGACTTCTTAGGGAATTCTAGAGAGAACACGGTGCAAAGTTGATGTGCTGCACACATTACAGTAACACCTTAAGGGTTAGTTCAACAGTTTGGGAAATACGCTTATTTGCTTTCTTTCCAAGATTAAGATGAGATCAATCTCATGGCTGCGTGTTAAGTATAGAGCTGCAGCTGGGATGAATTTAGCCTAGCTTAGCATACAGACTGGAAACAGGGAGGAGATAACTTGGCTCTGTCCAAAGATATCCATCCATTGAGTATTTCTTTCATCAGCCTTTCAGAAAATGTGTTCCTGTGGTTTACCATCCATAATCTGAGATAAATTAGCATCTACTGCAGCACTTGCTATCTGAAACTTTCTTGAGCTTTGTCAAGAAAGTTGAATGATTTGTTAACATACATGGATAGATGTCTAAATTAACTGCTGCCCAACTATAAATGTGTAGAGTTCTGATGTTTCACCTTGTGTTTGTTCAATAGTCTTCAGCCACTAAAAATAGGAAGCTCTGAATATAAATATTCCACATTTAAAGAACTACCATCCTAGATTCATAAAGTGAACCACTCAACAGACAATTGGGTAAAATAATGTCCCAAGACTCAATTATTTTCTTTATTCTTTTTTTTCTTCTGAATACATCAATATTCAATGAAACAAGACCTAGTATGGGTGACATGACAGGATTAACACTACAGGGCAAAACATGCATTGGGTGCAGTGTAAAAGAGGAAGAGCAAAGGTTTGATCCTTGTGTCGGGTGTGTGTGTTAGAGAAAGTGCCATGGAGTCTATTGTGTGATTCTCTTGTGTGCATGTGAGTGGAGAGGGGAAATAGTGTTGGTTAATAATACAATAGTGTTGGTTAATAACTAGAAATAATAATAACAACACAAATAATAATAATAATAATAATAATGGTACTAATAATAGTAATCATAGTAATACTAATAATAGTAACAGTAACTAAAATAATAATACAATTAAAATAAAATTACAAAAGTAATGAGATAAAAAGGGGGAACGAATAAGTGATTAATGGTTGATTAGTTATGGCCCAATTGTACATACAAACACACATTTTAAATTGATTACAATATTTCTTCTTTTTTTTATAGACCGTTTTTTTAAAAGTTTTTATCAGCAATGAAATGTCAATGTGAGTTTTACAGATGTTTTTGAAGCAACTTCTGCTTTTACTTTGGCGATCTACTGCTGGAGACACTGAACAGAAGCACTCAATTATTCCAATATAAATCACTATTGTCAATTTGACATTTCTGTTCAGGTATGTTTTAAACTCCGCCTCGGCTTCAACTCATTGTCAAGTCTTGGCTCCAGCTCATGAAAAGAAACTTTGCCTTTACATGTAAAAACTTTATTTAAGATTGTGATAATCTGTGTCATGAAACATGTTTTTCACATGCCATCCTTGATAGACTGTGAATCGAGTTTCTATCTGTTTTCAGAGCCTTACATTTCCCTACGTAACACTTGGCCAGCGCAAGAGACACTACCGATTTGTGTTACAGTATCCTCGTCAATATCGTATTCTAGCTCATGTTTTACATTCAGGAAGAGGTTCTGCTGTGTTTCATGTTAAATAGGTGAATGTATCCTTTTTCAAAAGGCTGTCGTTTTAACACAGCTGTATTCCCACCAACACATACTTTGAGGTTAAAGCTTTCAAAGCGTTCCTCTCCCATGAGAGAACTGCCTGATGGCTTGACACTTCAAAGTCTGGCCAAAATTATAGGCCGTGTATTGCGTAAGAGGAAGTCCTTCACATGCTCACATATACTTTGAAGAAAAACACCTTTGACAGATGGGTGAACCAAGTTGAGTTTTTTTTGGGTAGCAGCAGAGAGCCAGCCTGCCAAATAGCTTTGGAGTGATTCAATTACTGTATCTCTTACAAGAATCCCATTCAGCTTGTCAGGCATAACATGATGCTGAATGGGTGCACACGCATTGAAGGCTGGGAGGACTCAAAGTATTCAATTAAATGGTGAAGGCATTCCCTTTTAATAAAAAAAATAATACAGTGTGGACAGTCTTGTTACCCACTGATTTCTTTATTGAAAAGGTCGCATGAGTTGAGATGGACACAGCAAAACTGGAGGGACAGCGAGCGCTCTGAGCTGGGGAGTCCATCTCAAACCAGCCGAAGCCCACGGGTCACCACATCAACGTATATCAGTGAGAAAGAACTTCATCCAAAGCTCTCAAAAAAACGACTGCCTTGCTGGTATTGAGACACGCTGAAATAACAAATAGTTTCTTGTGTACTGAGGTGTAAGACAAACATGCTGATTCACCAATGAAACATTTATGCTAGCCTTTGTCAGGCAAGCGGCAAAAATGCGTTGGCATGCGAGTCTACAACAAATTAGTTAAATGTGACTGGGACTACTGGATGAAAGGAAGCTGAGTCATAGCGTGAAGTAAGAGAATATCCTTTGAATCATTCCCAAATAGCATCTTATCTCCTGCTATTTGGGTCCCCGAGGCTAATGAAATTCAACTTTGTCATCCTGTTTAAAAATTCAAACCTAAAGGGAAAAAAAAGAAGTATTTTTCCTGAGTAAAGTTTGTTGATCTAGAATTTTAAAACTAGGGATGCAGTCAATTCACTTTCAGTTGGCTGATTTTCACATGTAAACTTAAAACTACATTTGTGTGTAAAAATACAACGGTCAAAATATATTTATTTTTCTGTATTTAAACATTTGATCTATGTTATTTGAAAATCCTTATTTCAGATAATTTTGTCAAGATAATACAATATGACCTTACTTTAAAGTGAGCAGACAATGTTTAGTTTTCGATCAGGTACCTTATGGCAGGTGAAGCTGCCAAAAGACAAAATTTGTATGTTATAATATTATATATATTTAATTCAATATACAATATTCACAAGATGCCTAAACAAAGCCACGTGACCGTATAACACATGTACAGATCTGGTTAATCATCTTGCTATCATTGTTTTTTCTAGACAATTTAAACAATAATCCCACTCATACATGAATATAAATATGACTCCTTTGATATGCAATGTTATGTTTCTCTAAATTATCTTTAATTTAAAAAGAAAAACCTCAACCTTTCTTTTGAGGTTAGGGGAGGTTTCATGGCTCTGAAACTAAAATAAATTGACATCGGTTTTACAATGCCATAATGACAAAATGTGTTCTGTTAATTTTTGCCTCACATGGACTAAATGTGCCTCGACCCCAGCTGTGTTAAATGGAAACATATGAAACAAGTTTCACTGCATCATATCAAATACCGTGAGCAAACGGAACATCACATTTTACAGTCTGCCACGCAGCTTGGTTTAATCATACGTCAGTGAAAGTCATAAATACAATATACAATTGTACAATCTGTTTCACAGAATGTTAATAAAAAATATCTCTCATCATGGATAATCGAGAATTTGAATAGGTTAGATAATGTACTGTATATGTATGTAAGCCTCAATTTGTATTAGTAAAAAGAAAACAGCTGTTATTATCATTTGTGCTAAGAATGCAATTATATTCCTACATATAATAAAATAAAAATATTCCAAACTCGCTTTTCAAGTATTATGTCTGTCTTTTTTCCAAGAATGAATGCATATATGGGCTCTATTTAAGACATGCATAATTCATCTGTGTTTGTATTTACAACCCTCTCAGAATGAACATGTCACAGATCCCAGGGAAATATGCCAACATGTCTCTATCTGTCAGGTGCTTGCCTCATATGGAGCATCCTACCCCAACATGTTCAAACAAGGCATTGATATTATGCATCATCAGCTGACAGAAAACAAGGGACAGGGAAATTAAAAAGCCAGGAGACAAAAGAGGTGGCAGGCGAGTGAAAGAATAAATGATGACACTCCCTCCTCCCCCCTCTCTTCTGGAGTCAGGGGACATGCTGCATGTCATCTTGGTGTCTTGGTACGCAGTGGTGCGGTGATGATGTGCTGGGCAGGGCCAGTTCAGAACACAGTCAAGGGCACAGAGTTGACAGGAAGCTAAACGCTCCAACTGTTTCCTGTCCCCAAACAAATAAAAGAAGGAAGGGTATAGGGATCAAAGATGCAGTTTCAGTTATTACACCTCTCTTTTAGTATAGTGAGGGAACTCAAACCTGTATCCTAAAAGTGCCCGTGACCAGTTTGCGATAGAAAATATATTTTATAGGATATTCAATGTCAATCACATAGCATTTTAAAGGTTTTATTGCCATTTCTTGGTGAGGCAGGGGAGACCTGGACCGCTACTGTAAGGACTCAGCTTTGATATGTGGCTACCAGTTGAGCTACGGGGGGGCCCGACATTTATAAATTAAACACATCTGCAAGTATACAAAGTATAGAAAAAAAGCAGAACAAAACAAAGACAAATTATTAACGTGATACATATGATCAGCAAACAGTGGCATCCAGCTGACACAGCGCAACGGTAACACATATTTGCAGTTGTGTTACTGACTATCCAATGAATTTAAGTCCAATATTCACTCTCCTTTTTGCTCCACTAACTCCAGAGGGAACCAACATGGTACACTCGTAAAGTAAACCTAAACAATGAGCTGAAAGATGCTTTACAACTTTATAGAGCTGAGAGAAACCTCAAAGTGGGTTAATCACAACAAATTACCACTTTCTGTAGGCTGTACCAAATGTAATGTTGTACACTTCGTTGGCACTGGTCGGAAACAATCCTGGGAAGCCATCACCGGAATCTATGATGGTGATAATTGAATATGATAATGTATCATCTTCCAATGGAATTATATCGTGATAAACAATTAAGTTGTCTAAATTGATAATAACCACACATTTCTCAAAGAAATCTTGTAATTTTGCTCCAAAGTTCTTAGTTAAATGAGAAAATACTCTTCTTTTGTCAAGTGTTTGCTTAAGACAGGGGTGTACAGGACCATGTGGTTATTTCATATAAACTATCTTTTGAAATACCAGAAAACATGCTATCTTGTGATATATGTCTATCGAGATAGAGGATCTTTGGCAAACCGCCCAGTTTAAATGTGGGAAGTAGGATACAAACTTTTGTCTTAATCCAGGCAGCAATTAGGTTTCCTCCAAAATGTAACTGGCAAAGCCAGTTAGTAGTATTTAAACATATTGTGTAGTAGGAGGTAGAGTTGAGGCACTAGCCGGCACACTAGCAGACACACTATTTCTGTCAATGACCTCCCACTGAATGAAGCAACGGTTCCTTTCCTTTCTCTTGTCTATAATCAATTTATTTTACGTCTATTACGTGAATTCTTGTGGGCATGTAGAACAGATTAAAAGTTCACAATGACCCGTCATTGCCAGCAAAGATAAGTCGGCTGCATTGGCTGTCAATAACGTGGCAGTCTCCGAGCAGCTTAGTGGGAGCTCTCGTCTCGTCTTCCGTCCTAAGCCTCAGAGGGGGCCGTGTGGTGAACTGGCAGCCGCAGCTCCTTTCATCCATTGTATAAAGTTCAGATGAATTACAAGGATCTACCCAGTTAGACTCAGAGTTCTGGAATAAGCACCATCACTAAATGTGTCTCTCAAATGTTTATACAATTGCCAACGTGACGCGGATGAATCAGCATGGCTGCAGATACGATGGAGCGTGTGGGCCGATGACGGCGAACGCATAAGACACATTCATTCATTTAGATCTCCTGCCAGATCACTGTACGTGTTGTTGGAGAGCAGAGTGTCTCTCAAATGTGGATTTTCCCTGCCACATTTCAAACCACTGGGTGAAAAGTTCTCTAATGAGCTGGGTGCTAATCCAAACACTACTCCACCATGGCAGTCTCAGTTAGAAATGCTTGTCAGGCTGGTCTGCTTAACAAAACAGAATGTATTTACCCAGCAGATTCAGATTGTGAAAATGTTACGATGCTGCGGCAGCCATCTGCCAAACGCTTATTTACATGTTGTGGAATAAACACGCCCGTGCCCATTACTTGGCAATCACAAAGGATTTGGTTTAACTCTGAATTGCATACAAAGTAAACCTCCTCTCTCAAAGAAGACGATGTAATGGCCTGCTACGTTTGTGGATTGTCATTAAATCCACCAAAGTCAACTTGATTTGGATTTAAGAGGCGGAGAAGTGCTGAAATGAAATGCACACTCATGTCTATTAACCCATCAAAAATTATTATGGGAAGTTTCAGATGCAGACGTTCATCAGGCGTTCCTTGCATTAACAGCTATTGGTCATTAGGGTGGGTGTGGTGAGTGTATTATTTGTCTCCTCTACAACCATTCAAATGGGTCTAATTGGATCATTTGTATCCATGAAAATGCTGAATATGGAAAAAAAAATGTTTCCATTAGTTACAACAAAATGTAGGACTTATAATATAATATTATACAAAAAAGGTAACATAATGGCAATTATTCCAGCCTTTTTCTTAAATTTCAGCATATTTATGTTAATGCTTTAGCTTGCATACTTCCTCTTTGTTGAACAAGACCTGACAACATTGTTGAGTGATAGTGAGTGACAATGCCACAGTGCACCACAGGAGAACAGCCTTAATACCAACACATTGTGAAGAACCCCTGAAGGCCTGCAGCTAAAAATATAAACAGGGCTAACTGCCTGATGCAGAGCACCTGTCCCAGACACTGTTTATTCTGGACTCCTTTATCACTATTCTAGAGAAAACAGACCTGGTATTAGAATCAAAACCAAAAGGGTTTACTATTTCATCCAAAAGACAAACAACCTCAAACTTTAATGTAAAAATGATCCACTCTTGAATGATTAATGCACTTTTCATGAGCAAAAGAAAAAACATCCTTGAGCAACAAAGATGGGAATCATAAGCACGAGGCAGAGAGAAGGGACGGAGAATGAGCCATCCAGGATTATTTGACCATCCGCTATGAGGGAAACCAACTCCTGGGGAAAGTGATTAGACTAGGCTCACTGCAGGCAACTTGGTGATTGACTAAAAGAGCTCATTTGCATGCTGCTCTCATCTCCAACAAACTCTCAGGAAGCACCGGTGGATAAGGTCACCAGTGTCAGACTGCCTTTGTGCCAGCCGAGAATGTAAACAGATCAAACGCACAACAGCCGTTTAAGCGAGTGCTGGAGGAGCCTGTGTATTTGATCATCTGGACAATGATGACCTCAGATTTATGTCGGAGGTGATCCTGGCATCCAGACAGTCAGATATCGAGATGTCAGAACAGTCACATAACCATAACCTTTTAGTCAAGTCAAGGCAAATGTTATATGCTATCCTTGTGAACAGGAGCACCTATGTCTAATTATAGCAGGTGGATAATCTTCCTCTAAAACGCAAAGAGTGCAAATGGAATTAGAATTGTGTTTGTTGACTGTTATGACTGTACTATATGATGCACTTTTTGTTGGGGATTAATACAATCACATTTCATTATTTCATATGGCTTGGTGGTTCCAAGAGGTGAGATAATTGTGGCCAACCGTCTGAAAAAAATGAAGTAGAGCATATTTAAAAATAAAACTGCCAATAGCCAAAAAGTGAACATTTGAGGCTGAATTAAGGCACAGCATTGCTGTGAGAACATTTTTAACATTATTAGAGTAACATGCTAACATTGGCAATGCCGACACTTGATGGAGAATGTTTTTTAATGTTCACCATCTTATTTAAGTGTGTAACCATGCTAACATAGCTAATTACAACTCTGTGCTCTGCTCCGTAATTATTGCAAATTGTTTCAGATTTTCCAGGTGGTTTTGTGGATCTCCATCTATTCACAGTTAAACGTTGTGCAATAGTGATACTCATTACCCAGAGAGGTCTGAAGGAGATAAATGTTTTTAAAACGTTACGTTTCTATGTAATGACCTGCGGGGCTAACATTAGAATGGTATGATAGCTCATCATTAAGTAGCATTAGCACGGCTATGACACGGTAGCTACTGAAGGTATACTGAATGTAAACATATGCTGCTTTTGCTTTTTAATGTTTGTGAACAGCAGTGGCGGGCCATGATTTTGGACGTACGCCTGCTGTCTAACCAGCGCACCGAGACAGGAGAGAGAGGCTGCGTAGTTTAGCTCTCTTTCAACATTAAAGTAGACTCAACCTTCTTGTTTTGTTTAAATAATCTAATGATTCAACAAATGTCCAGCTAAATCACTCGGTTAGCCAGCCACTAACCACACAGGGTAATACAAGCAATGGGTAAGCAAACATTACTCAATAAAAAGTGACCAGTGAGTGACCAGTCTCCTTAAATAACTGACCTACAATACTGGTGAGTAATCAGGTTTAAATATTCACTACTAGTAGTTTTATCTATAAATGTAAAATTGTGGAACAATAACTATACACCATATCCTGACAAAGAAATATACAAAATAAATAGAGTCGGTATGAAGTGACAAATTGTGAAAATAAATAAAGCAATGTGTATGCCATATACTGAATATGAAATTATAACTCCAAAGAAACATGGACAAAGTTGTGACAAAGCATCTTTAACTACCAACAGTTTATGCAGTTACATTAAGTACCAGTCTTACCAATTTGACTCCCTATGTCTCTGTTTTGCCTTTCATACTCATACTGTGTTATGTTAATTGCGTATTTAGGATAATCTACTGGGCTGATAGAGATTTCACTGTTCGTTTTGATATAAAGCTTCACAGAACGTCACACACGACTGCCGGCCGGCTCCTTTTTCATCCTACAGTGGTGTTAAATGTCCCAATGCCATCTGGAGCTGCGAGGATAAAAACTCTCCTTTTAAAGATGCCCGATTTAATTGGTAAATATTTACTCCAGGAGCTCTCTGCGGGCACACACACAGCTTTTAATGAAGCACTTTAAAGCCTATGGGCTTTTGCTGTTACTTTTAGTGTGATTCTAAACAAATGCAACCTGGGGTTGAACTGATAATGGTTGATAAGGGGAAATTGAACATCAGCACTGAACATTTAAGTGAGCCTGTAGTGCAGCGGTCGGGAACCTATGGCTCGCGAGCCATATATGGCTCTTCCGGTGACGGCATATGGCTCCCAGACAATTTTGAGTTGAAAAAAAAAATCAGTTTGGAACTGATTTTAAAATACTAGTTTTGAAAAGATAAATTTCATGGGTCACGGGCAGTGTTCCCTCTAAACTGCGCGCGTGCGCGGCCGCGCATGCCAGTCGAAGTGGCCGCGAATAGATTTTTCAGACCGCGCACATTTTTCAGACCGCACAAACGATTTTTTCAGGAGTTAAAAATCTTTTTTGCTCCAGTGTTTCTGAGATAGGAGTGAGCCATCTTCACAATAATACGATCTTTGATGTGACGTGTCGAGTCTTCTTGGCCAATCAGCGTCCCGTTTCTCGTCATGCGCTCTCTGTACCTCTGCTAGCGCTCTGCCCCCGTTAGCGCCCCCCGCCCCCGCTGTTCTTCTCCGGGCGCCAGGAGTGAAGCTCGCCCAGAGCGCCACATGAGCTCGGGCCGGCGCTGTTTAGGCTCCTCTTGGCGGGCCCTGCTCCAGCAGCTATAGGCTACCATGGCGAAAAACAAAAGGCAGAGCAGGTGCCCCAGAAAAAGGTCTGCCTAACGTTCAAACATGAGTGGCTAGATGAAATAGTCCAAACTGACACAGGTAGGATGAAACTTTCAGACATATTTAAATATGAAGAATATGAAGTTATTAAATTGTTTATATAGGCTACCTTTAGGAAAAATGACACCATGTCAATTTGATAGGCCTATAATTATTGTTAAGCACTGCATTAGCATTTTTCTTTAAATGTTGTACCTGCTGAGAAATGACTAAACACCTTTGATACTTTTATTTTTTATATATATCATTATCAGTCATAACCAGTGAACCAGTCATAACCTCCCCTTATTG
Source organism: Taurulus bubalis (assembly GCF_910589615.1). Classification (NCBI taxonomy): domain Eukaryota; kingdom Metazoa; phylum Chordata; class Actinopteri; order Perciformes; family Cottidae; genus Taurulus; species Taurulus bubalis. Next base: position 26,222,987 of record NC_136589.1, read on the forward strand.
AAGTTCAACAAAGATCCTTTAAATTCAACTAAACTGACTAGTAAAACCATCATTAAAATGTTCCCAAAGTCCAGCCATTATAAAGGATATTGAATAAATATCAACCTTGTATACATATTGATGCATTTGCTGTCATCTCAAAGCACCCGCAAAGTGCTCAACCTCACCACGTATGAACCAGACTACAAGGACATCAGCAAAACCATGCAGCACCAGAAGTCGCATTAAAAGTAAGACATATTCAATTTATTATACGTTAAAAATACTATATGGCTCTCAATGAAATATATTTAGAAATATTTGGCCTTCATGGCTCTCCCAGTCAAAAGGTTCCCAACCCCTGCTGTAGTGGATAATAACCCAGATCAGTACAGATCAGTGTGTGTGTGTGTGTGTGTGTGTGTGTGTGTTAGATGAACCTCAGTACTATCGTAAATAGCTCATAAATGTGGTGTTATTGTTATTTATTCTCTGTGACCTGTTGCGTATTTGAACTGTACGTCATCATGTATGCGTGTGCGTGTATCTTTACACTTGCTTCTCATATATTGATTTGTGACTGCACTGCTGCATGTTAGCACTTGTGTCCTAATGCACAAGACTCTGTGTGCAAATGAATCTCCGCTGCAGTGGCAGCATGTTGGCTTGTATACACTGCTCTCTATCCCTGACCCAGTATGCTGTGTGATCCTGCCTACAGCCTCATTTGTCTCCATCACGGGACAGGCGAGGTTACGACTCACCAAAGCGCAGTACGTTTCAGGCGGATCTCCACACGTGATATTTGGTGGGTCGAGGGCCACTCGCAGGTACTTTGTCATGTCGGTGGCTTCTGGCTGACAGGCCATGTAGTCCCACGCCAGGCCCTCCTCTGTATAGATCTGGGACTTGCACACGTCATAGTGTCCCCAGGCCGCCGGGTAATGTTGCATGGCATGTGACATGCTGGTGCACAGAGCTTGCAGAGTGAACAATACAGGCCAAATCATCGCTGATCTCGTTCTGCGTGGTTTCTGTGGAACTTCTTACTTTTGTCTTTACAGCTGCTGCTTCGTCACAAAAAAGGACAATATCTCTTGAGAACTTTCTAATTTAACTGCAGCTTTGAGCGGTGCAACAGCGCATTTGGGAACTGTGGCAGCATGCTGCTACTTTTGTGTGAGCAGCTTCAGGAAACAATTAGCCACCATTCAGTTGTTTTGTGTTTGATTGCTGCCACTTCTGCCTGGCTGATGAGATGTGTCAACAGAGGAGCTTCTTCACAAGTGTTGAGCGGTGATGAAATGGTCAACCAATGGTTAGATGTGATGTGCAGAGAGGAGTGACACTCCTCATAAGTCAGTGGCTGTCAGATATCTTAGCTTGATCTCCTGCCAATTGTGGTTTCTGCAGCATCCTGAAAGAAAGGAGAAAAAAACAGTTTGATGAATTACACAGACCATAAATCTGTAATATTAACAGACGTTTTACATGGTTTAAGGGCACTGAGGTGGAAAAGCAGTGCATCACACTACCCACCACTACTCTCACACACTCACACACACACACACACACACACACACACACACACACACACACACACACACACACACACACACACACACACACACACGCACACACACACATAGTGTATACACAAACACAAAGCAGTCCACTGTGTATATGTATCCCTCAATAATAACCTTGCCAAAATCACTGTATAGTATTCAAATCGAGCTTGTTCTGCAAAACCTAATCTCCATTTGATTTTCATACAAAAAGGCTTATTTCCATGTCAGGTCACAACATTTAAGTTATTGCTTTTTCCGATTCTCTTGCTCCTTTATAGACAAATGTAGAGTTGCGTTTGTACCAATGACTCCAGAGGCATTTGGGAAATATTAAAGTAAAATTGGGAGACAGAAATGGTCTATTTGAGGGATAGTTTGTTTCTCTGAGCTATCACAAGCCATCAGTCAGATGGCCTTACTCATCAGGTAATGGAGCCTGGCAGCAGTCTGTGGAGACCCACACAATCTCAATGTCTCAGGTATAACGTGTGTGCAGTAGTGGAGAAAATAAAATTGAGCTGCTCTATTCAGCTGCATGCAATAAAGTAATGACAGTGACAATAGGAGTTAAGTTACTGTTGACTGTCAATGTTCTGAGGTGGCCTTAGGTTTGCCTTTGTGAAAAGAAGTCCATGTTGCCATGAGTGAAACATTGACTTCCCCACTGAGAGCACAATTTCAACGAGCATGTAGAATTATCCTCTTTAAATGGCCATTACAGGTCTGCAATGTCACATCACATTCATACCGCATATCCAGACTTACAAAAAACAGTTTGGTACATGAAGTTGAGCCAGTAACTTTCCAGAGAACAGCTTTACTCTCGACCCTTTAGGCCAGGGGTGCCCACACTTTTTTGGCTCACGAGCTACTTTTAAAATGACCAAGTCAAAAAGATCTACCTACATTAATAATGCTTATGTATATATATATATATATATATATATATATATATATATATATATATATATATATATATATATATATATATATATAAATAAAGCATTATTAATGTATAAATATACAGAGTATACTTTATATTTACAATATTGGCGTACCTTGCATAACTGCATGAACCCTTATGACACAATACAATTCTGTACATTTTTGGTCATTACATTTTACTCTGATGACTTCACTGCATGGAACCAGCAGGGTTGCATAGTCCGGACAGTAGCTGCTGGTAGTCAGCGTCAGGCAGACCAAATGGTCATCAGTCATGGTGGAACGGTGTTTGGACTTAATCTTTTTCATGTTGGAAAAGGCTGACTCTAGGGCTGCAACTAACGATTATTTTCATAAACGACTAATGTATCGACTATTTTTTCGATTAATCGACTAATCTAATGACTATTTCCCATCGCAAATTAAGAATAGTAACTCAAAATGTTGGAATTTGAACTTCAAATGTATTTGAGTAACAAGATCTGAACATCAGAACATCATCATAACAAATATATTAAATAGTAATACAAATTAAAGTGCAAATATGCTTTAAAAGTAAAGAAAAAGTACAAATAAAGCTTTAAAGGTAACTCAACATAGCAATCAAGCCTCTGAAAGTGCAAAATAACTAAAGAATAACTGGGCTGCAAGTGCCATTCAAAGTCCAAAAGTTTAAAAAAATTGTCCATCCTACCCGATAATTAAAGCGCAAGGGTTTAAAAGTAAATCAAAAATGACTTATTACAGTCCCACGTCTTGCTGCTCCCTCCTTCAGGGGAACACACAATTGACACACGTTTTAAATTGTAATTCAGAAACGTGAGCATATTGACATACTCTTAGTTGGTTGTATTCTGCATGTTTAACAACATGGAGAAACTCCTGTATCTCCGGACAGAGCTCTATAAGCCATCTCACATCAGTGTGCAGCAGGAAGTCAGATTGGCTGCAGTCCTTCTCCAGATGCGCACAGAACATCCGTCTTTGAAGAGCTCTCGCTCGATTAGACGATCTTTGTTGCCACATCCGTGATCTCTTTCATGTTTAGCGTTGTAGCGCATAATGCTTGTTGGTGTATTATGCAGTGGTAATTAAGGAAGTCGGGGAAAACATCTCCCTGTACTTGGCAATACATCCATTCAAGCGGCCAACCATTGCGGGCGCAGCTTCCGTAGTGATTGACATTAATTTGCACACTGGGAGCTGGGTTTTGTCGCTAAAGTTTTTTTAAATTTTTTTAATTATTGTTATTTTTTAAATGGCATGCGATCTACCCGCACTACCTCCGCGATCGACTGGTAGATCACGATCGACGTATTGGGCACCCCTGCTTTAGGCTAAGGCTCTGACCCACACTCATTACTGAAATAAAAAGTTTTAGGGAATATGTGGTTTGCAACTTTTGCATTTGTGTCATGAGATTACAGTTTTTATCAGGAGATTATCTAGTCAAATTAAATATAAAAGGAGATGTGAAATGTGAAGTTCATCATGTGAAAGGAGAAAGACTCAGATCATATTTGGGAAATAGAAATTCCTCCGAATGAGTTACTACGGCTCACACATGGAGGCTGATTTCTGTGCTCCTTGCTTGTATACGGAGGCATTATAATTCAGTATTTTAACTTGGCCATCTTGTCTTGGACTGAGCATTTTGACCTTTAAGGCAATTACTGCTTCCCTTCTCCTAACCTAATGCCCATTTTACAAAATGACTACAGGTTTGAATACATTCAAACTGTAATGACAGATGTTCATCTGAGCCAGAAAACTGATCTGCACTGCCATTCAGGCTCGGCACACTCTTCAAAGTGAGCCATGTCAGGAGGTATGGATGGCAGGCTTCATTTGACAGACCTCTGGTGGGACTGAGAGAAAGAAACTGGTAGAAGAAAACCCATACACTTTAAATGTGCTCACGTCAATCAGCAAGACTCCTAAGAAAAGGCCAATTACAAATTTGATAATATAGCTGGAGGCCTGAGTGATGAATAGGCCATTTCTTTCACCGGGGATGTGTGGCAAAACATTCAGAAATGTAAATGTCAGTCCCAGATCAGATATGTGTAATGGGATGGGCCCTTCCCAACTCCCATGGCCACACACATGCACTCACACACACCTAGATGTACCCTTTTTCATAATACTGAGGTTTACTTTCATTATAAAGACAGTAAAATTAGGTGCCAGCTGTCGTGTCCTAGAGGGCACTTATCTTATTTTTATTTAATAGGGAACATTCATAGCTAATAAGCGACAGCAAATAGAACTGACCACGGGAATATTGAATTTAATCCATAGACACTTGGAGTAATGAAATCTCTAGAAATAGAAGGAAGGTGACAGGATGCTCAATGAACCTCCGTTGGCAGATACCATTCAACATCAGAGCCAGAGGAAAGAGAAAATTGCGTATGATATAAAATCAGTATTGCACACAATAGATTATTTCTGCATAGAATAAGTTTTCTGACACCATTTAGAAAGTTGACGTATCACCATAAACTATAGGGGTCAAAACATCAAACAAACGACGCCAAATATTTTGTTCAAATGACACGGTGAAACTGTGAATGTAATATACAGCCACATTAGGATCTTCTACACTTGCTTACCCTGCCCCTGCATCCATACCTCGTACTCAGTGGCACTCAGAATGCAAGGAGAAGCACAGGAATGTCATCATTTCACTGAGAAAAATATGAGGTCAGATTCTATATTAAATGGCATCAATATTTGAGCAGCTCTCCGTATGCAGGGAGAGAGAGCCTAGAGCTTAGAGTGACCCCCCCCCACCCTCTTTTCCTCCACTTGTTTTCGAAGCCTCTGAAACACCCCCTTGTGTCTGCTTGCATTCCATCCCCTGGGCAGCTCAAGCATGGCAGAGTGTTTTAAAAGTCAGCAGGTAGCCGTGCCCCGTGGCTTATATTGGTTACAAACTCCCAGCCAGTCTCTTAAAAAACATGGTGGATGCATTCCATTCATTTTATAGTAATCCTGCTAACATGTGGCTATGCTCTCTGTCTGAGTGTGGCTTTCTAATCGCCTCTTAGCTCCCATACAGGGCAGAGTGCAGGGGAGCTGTCCATGGTCCTGAAATATGGGACACAACACATACTCCTATGCTCTACATTGGACGGCCAGTGCCTTTGAACATTGATCTGTATTATTTCAAGATGACACTTTTATTGATTTCAGAATAAAAACAAACAAGAAAAGCCTCTGACAGCCTCAACAGATGCTCCTTGTTTGGTTTATACTGCAACAATTGCTATTTTGTTTATGTATCGAGCACCTGGTCAGGATTTTGGATGTGCACAGATGCAATTGATTTTGCTGACTTCCAACCAGTAACTTCTGATCCACAGCCAGTTTGAGCAGACTGATGCTTTGTGGCTGGCTGATGAGCGCAACAATAAACGGGTTAATGCTTCCAACGCTCTCTGTGCCAAGAACCAACCCTTCCATACGAGTCCCAGTGGGATCGACTGGCAAGCAGCAGCATGTCTGTACTGGCATGTATTTGTCTTCTTATTGTCTTTCACTCTTTCGTTCTCTCTCTCTCTCTCTCTCTCTCTCTCTCTCTCTCATTGAGTATCTCAGTCCTGCTTTCTCTCGTCAAACCCTCTCCATTTATTTGTCTCCTAACAGCTTCGTTGCTGCACTAGATGCGTTCGAACATAAAACATTGGAATTAACGTAGAAGGGCTGCTGCGCCTTTAGCCTCTGCGATTGGACTCACTTTTTATTTAAACAAGGAAACTGTGCTTTCATGCAAATATATTTCTCCCTGAGTAGATACGGTAGACGTGGAGAACAATTTGAGGAGGGTCCCCTCGGTGTGGAGCCCAGCCAGAGAGCCAGCCCGCCTGCACAACTGCCACACATGAAATCTGATGCTATGCATTATTCAAAGTTCTTCTCCTGAACCACTAATATGCAAAAACGCAGTTGCATGTTGCAAACATCTTTAAAATCCAGAACATGTAGCATTCATGCAGTCAGATGAACAGGACAGGGATCAAGGTAACAGTCCAATCTTGTTATATTGTGTCAGATCATACACATTTTAAATCAAGATGCAAAGGAAGCAAACATTTGCCAAAACCTAGACTCTTAAAAGAAGCTGTGCTCAGTATGTTCTGGGTCAGATTTGGTGCAGAGGCACACCTAGATCTGACTTTACTGACCTGCTGCTCAACAGGTTAAAGACACATTATTCAATTTTTTAAATGACTGAGGATACGTTTAGAATAACAGCAGCTTTAGATGAGACAATGAAAATCCAGATCTATAAGCTCCCATATCTTGCAAAAACAAAGAACACCATCTCAATGCAATCAAACTTTTGAAAGAGGAAAGTAGAATGGGTTTATTCTATGTTATGAGCCACTCATTCCTTATTCATTTAATCCACTTCAAACCTGATAACAGTTAACGTTCCGCCCACGAAACAGCCCACTGTAATTACCCTGTAATTGCCCATTTAGTTGCGACTGTCATCATCATACACGTAACGGTATGCAACATGAATGCTCAAAACACAGCAATACTCACATTTTAATGCGCTCCTGGGACGAGCTGCTCATTCAACAAGTTATTTTCAGCCAGGGTTGTTGCAGAAAGATTTGCATGCGCCTTTGACTGATTCTTCTCGCTCTAATTTGACCAGATGGATCAATACATGAGATCGTATGCGCAGAAAGCGCGCATTCACATGGAGAACACAATGTTTTCTATTTCCTTCAACTTTTCTTTCAACTTTTGCGTCCCACTAATGCAACCATTCCTTCCAAATAAAGTCCGAGACTCGCTCACATTTAGACTTTTTTCTTTCGCGCTTACAAACGCCGCCGAGAATCGACCGGTGTCCACACAAGCTTTCGGGCTTTACGCAGCGCGGCTCTTAGCGCAGCATTCATCGGAATGGCGCACGAGAAATACTTCAAGTAGCCGTTCAGGTGATTGCGCACAGTCGCAAATTCACTAAAGTCCATCAACGTGCATTAAAACATCCCGTTGGAGAGCCGCTCTTGGAGTTGTTTGGATAGATGTCCGAGCCCAGCCGACTTGTGGACGAGAGAGCAGGGGAGCGATCTTCCTCAAATGGAGCCACTATGTCCAGTTACATACGACCGCTCCGCCGGGTCCTAAAGATAATAGCAACTTGTTTGTAAATCCCAACTTCAATGGATGTTTTGCGCAGTTGTTGAGCAACTGCGCAAAACGTTCAGCCTCCCAATGGAGTCATTTATTCTAATGGGAGATTCAGCCTCCGGATCTTTATTTCCATTGTGGCTGATACTTTGTTTCGAACACAACTCGTTGCTAGAATTAAACAAAGCAAGTGATTTTATCTCGCTGTGATGCTTTTCTAAAATCCCCGAGAATTGAGTTTCTCCCTTCTGTTTTCATACATGATACTAACCCACTTGTAAATAGACACCTCCGCAGTGGCACTAAAGTGGAGTCTTATATTTAAAGTTGACCGATAATTACTTAGCGGCGAGCTGCATCGCTTTTTACGGCATTGTCCAACTCAAACAGCTGCAAGCCTTAACGGACTACAGCATACAGTAATACATCCATCACTCGTGATAAGGTGTATGCCATATACCTAACACCGTGCAGACCTACGACTAATTACTTTTATTATCACAATTTAGAAGCACTAACATGATGGGCGATGCATATAGAGTGAATCCACCGAAACTTAAGAGGCAAGTCCTCGTGGCAGAAATTTGAAGCACAACACAATAAGAATTCAGCCTAAATTGCAAGAGTTGGATCCTTGAAGAAACATTAATAAAAATAACTCTACATGAAAATGCAACATGATTTGATTGTTGTTGACTACATATCCGACCCGAGGTCATAGACGTGTATAATTTCCACTCCGACGCCGCTTCAGGACTCGATGCTTTCGGAAAACAAATAATGTAATCTTACCTTCCATTCTAAAAATATATGGATTGAAGCTGCGTTTGCAAAAAAAGAGGAAATGGAAAGGTAGAAAAAACTCCTCTGGCCGGAGTTGTTGGTGTAATTATTCGGCAGAGCTGCAAGAATAACTACAGTTAGGTGCGTCTGCCGGGCTCCCTTGGCGAGGAGTCATCGATGTCACACTCTCGACTACAGGGTGCCAAGCAGCACGGCGAGCAGCCGCGGTGACAGGTCGCTATGAACACGCATTTTAATTGTGGTGTAATGCCAACTGGTGGAGATTGCACGATAAGAACAACCGCGCCCATCTGAAGGTCACCACAGTAATTGAATGGACCGCATCCCATGCCAGTGCAATAAAAGCCTCAAAACTACTAAGCAGCTCTTATATTCTCCATTCATATTTTTTAGAGCTGTGTACAATGCTTGTGTGACTGGGGCATATTTTTCTGTTGTTGTTTGTAAAAGAAATGCAAAGGTGCTCCTCTGAACGCTCAGTTTTCTTACATTCTACTATTTTCACTGTCTGAAGTAATACTTGCATGCAGGTTCAGTACCCTGGACAGCTCTTGCGCCCTGTAGGCAACTTCATTGCATGCTGAAGTGGATTTTTAATGACGATAGTAACTTATTATTAATTAAAATGATGCTTTAAAACACTTTGTAACATTTGTTTAGTAGAGGAGTTTCTGATGAATACCGTTTATGCTCGTAAAATCTAAACTGAGGATCAAATGGGTCCCTCTCTTCCCTCTATCCTTTTTTCTTACATTTAGTCATTCAGCTATTCTTTTGTCCTCCTTTCTTTACATCCACTCATCCATTTCTTTTCATAATGTACGAATACACTCGTTGGAATGAACCATCTTGTTTCAAGGGGTCAGTTTGACCTTCGTTTCGTTCATTCCATCTCGTTTAAAAAATCAGAATATACAGGTCTAATTTCCAAACCTCTTTTCTTAGCTCTTCATTCCTCTTTCTGCAGAATGTATCTGAGCAGCTAAGTGTTTAAAATGCCCCAAATAGAACCAGAGCCTGTATTGATTTCTGGCAAATTAATATGCAATGAAAGAGCTGTAATCCCATTAAAAAGTGACAAAGCCATTTATGTTCTGATAAAAGCAGATTTTGGTCGGGACCGGAGCTGAATGACAACAAGGCTCTCATCCCCACTGAGGTAAAGTGGCTCACATTGAATCAGAGGGTTCAGCCTTTGCTTGGAGCGACTGCTGCTCTTGACATTTCCATTAAATCATTCCTCCTGGAAATACTACCATGCCGCTCTGACAGCCACACACATGACTGTGCTCAGTCATTTTGATTATAAGCAGTGTAGATAGACATAATGATGGGTAGATGGATAGATCTGTATATGCCAAATTCTCCAAAAGTGTGTATTGTTGACATGCTAACATGTTCACGATGATGATGCTAACATGCTGAGCCATATTTTACTGTGTTAGTATGCTAATATTTGTTAATACACATTAAACAGATGATACATCTGAGGCTGATGGGAGTGTTGTTAGTTTTGCTCTCATAAACTAAAGTATGAGACCACTGAGAATGCTGACCTGATGATGGCGCTCGATGAAAAGTCTGATAAACATCATAGTGATTATATTTGCATCTAAACCACATCACATTACAAAAGCTTTTGATCATTTCACTCAAAACCACAAATCACACAAAGAAGAAAAGTCAGAGGACCACCAACGTCAGAAGGAAACATCCTCTGGGGACCTTAAATGCCCGATAAAATGTCATGTCAATCAATGTAACAGATGATGTGTTATTTCAGTCTGGACCAAAGTGGCGGACCAACTAACTTACCGACATTGCCATACAGCCATGCCACTAGCTTGCCTAAATATCCAAAGCCCCAATGTTTAAAGAAACATCCACATGATAAATTCAAACAATCCCAAAGGCATTGTGGGTTTCTGTCTTTGCTTTCCTTATTTCGATTTCATAAACAGTAGAACAAGTATTGGACCACAGAAAAAGGCTGCAGAAGATGACTCCCCTGCAGCCCCCACGGGTCAAAGGCTGCAGGGTCATCTGAATGAATCCATAAAGCCAGCTTGAAATCACATCAGACAGTCAGGAATTCCTCCATAGCTACTCCATGTTTCTTTCAGCAGCGTGCTACGGTGCACGATGAGGATACAGAGGTGGAGGCTGCCCTCTCACCCTCAGCATGTCCTCTCCCTCGATGCCACCGAGAGCTCGCGCTGACAGAGATGGAGGGTTCGCTGTTTGATTCAGCTCTCGGGGGTCTATTGATAGTTTCAAAGTGGAGTCCACCTGCCACTGCTTTAATCATCCGTGACCCCAGCTGCGTGTTGGAAGACCGCACAGGGGGACGGGATCAGCCGCCCTGTGCGCGTGTGCCTTTGTGTGTGAGTAGTCAAGAGAAAGAGGAAAAAGTAGGAGAGACGGCTCTAGAGAACGGGTGAAGAGACTTAAAGATATAAGATAGGGAGAATGAATGAGTCTGTCCAGCCACTTCTCAACCCCGTTGTTGCCATCACGTATGGGTTGAGGTTTTATCTACACGTTGCGAGTTGGAAATAACACTATTTTTATTCCATCCAGCTCCAGGCTTCTTCTTTTTTTCTTTCTCATGAAGCATTTCTATCTGGTTTAAATGTATTATTGGTGTATTCAATCAGATTTTTCTCCAGAGGTGGAGCAGAGTGAATCAGCATGCAGGCACAACTTATGGCTGCCAAATTAATTAAATTTATTCCAAAGCCTTTCTTACGGCCAAGGTTGTAATTATGGCATGCAATTAGGGGGGTATAAATATTAGATAACTTCCCAATTCCCAATGAAAGTTAACCCAAATGTTTTATTTTTTTCCAGGTATGGGTGATTTACATAAAGATCTTAAAGTGCTCCAGGCTTTAATTAAAGCAACATTCACATTGCGGTGACAAACATCACTCATCTATTGTAGAGATTGGGTGAAGAGGCTGTTATGACTGTTTACCTTTGCTGATTGCGTCACCAGAAGTCTACTGATAATTGGTGTGAAACTTCACCTTTAAAGTGACAAGTTGAGCAACCGTGTGGTGGCATATGACAGTGTATCTTTTCTCCAAGTGAGACATAGTTGTGAATTTCAGTTGGTTGTTACCACACATAAAAGTCTCTGTGTTCAAGGAATATGTGACATTTTTTGGGAGAGTATGCCAAAGCCACTGCAGTGCAGCTTAGAACAGGAAGTGATCAGTGTAAGGAAGGAGGTGGGAGAGTAAAAAAAACACTCTTTGAAATTAGTTCAAGCACTGCAGTGTGTGTGTGTGTGTGTGTGTGTGTGTGTGTGTGTGTGTGTGTGTGTGTGTTGCGGAAAGGCGGATTTGAGACACTAAGCATAACATTTATTCATTAAGTTGGTTTGTAAACATCCTTATTTACTTTTATAGTAAAACGATAAAACGGATAAAACAGATATTGGATTTAAGAAAAATGTCCATGGCTGACTGCCATAATGAAAAAAATTTGACCAGCTCACACGATGACGAAACAACCGTTGTGATGTACCATGAAACAATTGTGACGATTGCACTTTGTTTAGAGAATACTCAGACTGTTAAACAAAGTGAAAAAATGTCATGATAGTACTTTAATGTACATTTGAGCCGAAGGGGAAACATATGGGTCACTCTATAATTACATCAAACAACACAGTGTTTGAACACTGACAACATTTCCAGTCTATACACATCAACCCCCTATTACAATGCACTGGTCGTAGCTGGGCTTTGTTACAAAGAAGGCAAAGGAATTCCAAAAGAAGGAGCCCTTGATGGAACCAAATCCAATTTGTAAACAAAGTCAGAGTAAAATGGAACATTGAGTAGAGTATTCACTATACTGAAACATTTTAAATGACTCATGGGGATTCATTTTGTTATTGGTATACATCATCATAAGTCTACTACCGCGATCTATGGCATTCAAGAATGCTAGATGAGGCTGTATTCTTTGCACTCCTGGAATCTTGAATCAAAAATCCTGTTGCTTGTTGAGTGGGTGGCACACTTTCTTGCCAGGTATGAGAGAGTCAATGGGTGGCACCTCAGCTGCACCGAAACCAGGGCATGTAAGCAGCTGGAACCCGGCATCTCTTACCTTGAGAGAAGTGGGCAACATGCCAACCTCTCTGGGAGCTGTGCTATATTTCACTACATGATGGATGGCACTAGTCATTTTTAAACGTAATAACAAATCAGTTCATCAACAGTCCTCCCTAATATTTGAGACAAGATAAACAATGTCCTTTTAGGATAAAGGCTGAAATTAACACTCTAATGAGGTGATAAATGTGAACTATTCCCATCTGAGCGATCGGCCAATTGACACATTCAGATTATGTCCTGTCCTTTTCAAGAGACAGATGACATGATGCTATTGTGTGTCTAATTCCGACAGTATCTCTTGTAATTGGCTCATAGTTGCCACAGGCTTGTTCAAATTTTCAAGACAAGATGATTTTGAATAAAAATGGCATTCTTAATGACATGACAATCAGAGTACTTCAGTTGTCAAAAAAAGCTGAAAAGTATGGAAACGAATCATTACTGGTTTTGGAGGTGAAAATGACATCTTAGGTAATAGACTGAAGGAGATGTGTGTCTTTTTTTTCTTTTGCGGTAAAGCGTTGGTTCCGACAGCTCTAAGTTTTGATTCACATGTCTACAAACCCATGTGAGCCTCTTGACATTTATTAGGTACGGCATGTCAAAAAGTCCACATATTCCTTGAGGTTATTTTGCTTTGTCTTGACAAAGTTTAGAGTCGTTATGTGATGCAGAGGAGATTCTTGGTGGATTGGCATGCTGATAAACACTATGCAGGCTACATTACGGTGGGTTTGTATTTCAGATTGCAAATGTGTAATAGCTGACACAACATGTTAATTGCTCTGTGGCTTGATCTTTACCAGGATGACATTGCATGTGGTTTAAAGCCTCATTTACTGGGAAACTGTGGCATTAGTTTTTGGAGCAGATTGTAAAATGTATTAAATCACATCTCTTTGTCAGAGGGAATAAAAAAGAAACTCACTAGAATGAATCGGACAAAGATAGTAATACTTGGCTCGACATTTATGTCTCGAAGCTTTTCGGTATTTGTGTGACCACTAGTCTACTTCCCAGAAGGGAGACTTAGATGGAATACATCCCAGAATCAATTATCTATAAATTGGATTGTATTACAGAGAGCAATAGCGCTGAATACATCTAATAGAGGCAATCAGAAGACAGTCAACAGAGTGTAACCAACCAATGCTGGGCACATGTTTACATGGTTTAGCACACACAAACGTTGCCACTGTCATTAATAAAAATTCCAAGTAGCCATTCACTATTCTTTGTTGCTGTTCATGCATCTCTCTCTTCTGCAGGCAGTGCTGTCTCACACACACACACACAAAACTATTAATGGAGAGGAGTTTTCTTGTGTTTGGCCTTATTAATCACCTGACTAGCGATTAAGCCGGTTCTGTGCTGAGCGTGTTACTCTCATATATCATGCTATTTGTGTCTGTCATGTTCTGAGCGGTTCATTATTTCCAACATGGACCATTGGCAGACGACAAGGTAGTCATTGACCTCTACCTAATCTACTTTTGATTGAGGCTAACACATTTGGATGGGGAGACTGCCTGCTAATGTTTAGGTGCACTTAGAGAATATTGATTCAGAGCGTTACACGCATTATGCATACGCTGTAAAATAAAGTCCACTATCTTGATTTGTGTGTGTGAGTGTGTAAATGCTTGACTAAGCATTTACTCTCCCATGTCTAATCCACTTTTCATTGAGGTTAACCTGCTGGGATGTTAAAAACCACAGGGACTTGTGCTGCTCATAAACTGAACTCAACTGCTGAAGCTGCTGTAGTATCAGGAGGAAAGAGATCACATCTTCAAAAACTCCAACCAGACTCACGAATAAAAAGCCTCTCGCTCCAACTGTCCCACCTGAACTGCACGCATTTCACTTTGAAACTGGAATAGTAGAGAAATTGACTGGTTCTGAGATTATTTTCCATCTTGTTTTTAGCCACTAAACATAGCAAGATATTATTTCTGAATACATGTGAACCAAGAAACATGACCTACCTACTGCACGTTATATAGTGGTCACGAATTACACCAGCATGAATTCTGCAGCCTCGGGGTCAGAGACCAGACAACCTTTGATGTCAAGTCGATTCTCAGAGCGAATCCAGTTGAGTTTGAGGTGAGACCAGAGGGGTGTGCCACAAAGTGAGATTAGTGGGTTAGCGAGGGATGTTGAGTTTTCAATGTCACAATGGTGGATCTCTTTTAACCTGGCTAGATCGCCATGACAACTTAAACTGCAGACCTAACCTGGGCCAGACCAGTTCATGCCGTTTCTAATTTCGGATTTAAATCAGCTTAAAATTGCCTTTCAAGGAATGTTACGATAGTAATACCACAGAACGAAGCTGAACAATTACAGTAGAACAAACTGTATGCATTTTTTGCATGTTTTTTTTAGCCAAGAAGAACTTTTATCATTAGTGTAAAATCTATGCAAAAATAATACTGTTTTATTGTATTTGCAAGGTTGTTCCTCACCTGTTTAGGCACAGGTAACATGCATTAAATTATAGCTGTTTGATAAATGATATGAAAAAATTATAATAAGAAAACAAAGAAGCAAAATAATAAAAGGAACAGTAGTGATATACAGAACATTCTAAATAAACTAAGTTTAATATTATTGATCAGAGTGACGTTTACTATATGAAGTGCGGTATAATTCCTTCATACCATAACAGTACCACGTCTTGATTTACTAGAAATCTATCTACTGTATCAAGTTTAAAAGTTAAGAGCAGAATGTTTAGAATGTGCAGTTGTCACGTTAATAGTAAACGGTAGGCATTGAGAGCGCATTGAGAGGTAAAATAAACATATTAATTGTGAATTTACATGATTAGTAATTTTCTGCATCCCACTCTTGCCTCATTTGCAGCAACAGTGTTGCTTTTTGGTGTAATAAAAACAAAAAGATTTGAAGGAGGACATAGGCTTTGTGCGATCGATCTATTTTGTGTGTTAGAAGAGTCGGATGACGAGCCAAATGCCCCGCCCCCTTTTATAGGAAAGCGTGTGAGCCTGAAAAGAAAAACCTGGGTTAACAAAAACAGTTGATAATCCAGTTAAAAGCCTGACTCTGTTTAACTTGCTTTATGGACCCCCCTCAGGTCCAGAGTTCACCACAATTCAGATTATTTAGACATGAGATAAATATCTAGTCCATACCAATACATTGAAGTATTGTATTGTTAAAAACACCACTTAAAGCCAGATAGGTTCACATGTATCAGATGCTAAAATTGCTCTCGGTAATGGCCATTTAAGTGATTCCTATATTTCAATCAGGAGAGACTGGTTACCGAGTTTTAACCATAATTTATTACAATAGCAAACAATCAAATTGTGCAAAGTCTTTGGCGATTGGACTCCATCCTGAATTAGGATAAGCAAGGGGTAGTGATGCTGACATCTGTGCCCGCAGAATCCCCCAAAGAAAAAGGATTTATTCTTAGAGCGATGAAATAAATCAATACTATACCTCCAGCCGCAGCGGTTACCTAAGCAACACAGCAACAACTCGTCCCATCATTTGGGCGTAGCCAGGGTTAGGGTGAGCATACCCACGTACCCATACTCCAGTGAAGAGGGCCTAGTTAAACAAAGTAAAAGACACGAAAAGGTCTCAAGGGACCGCAGAACAGGATACGGGGGTCCCCAATGACCGCAGCAGCTAATAGTGCCGATCTAGATATCCTGCACTACTCAATGCAGGATCCGAACAGATCCCGAAGAGTGACAGCGGGGTCCGGACAGACCGCAGGCAGCTAGAATTGGGGTCAAGAAGGGACCGCAGACAAGGATAGATTAGGGTCCTGTGTAGACCGCAGAAAAGGACAGGGTGGATCAGAACTACCACAGTAAAGTACAGGGGGATATTAAGATCCGGAATTGATAGAGGGGGGTCTCGTCGTACCCAAGGAATGGATAGGTTGAGTCAAGGGAGACCGTAGACAAGTATAGGTAGGGTCCGGTGTAGACCGCAGAACAGACTAACGGGGGGTCTCCGCTGCATAAGATATATATATATATATATATATATATATATATATATATATATATATATATATATATATATATATATATATATATAAAGATATAACTAACGTATTATACGAATCACTAGCGAGTACCATTACAACTGACTACTATTATGAGACCGCAGAACAGGACAGTGGGATCAAGTTCAGACCGCAGGACAGATGAGCCGGGGCATACCGCCACACATGACACTCCAAGCCGGGGAAGTCCGTCCGGGAAACGAGAGGTGTCATATCCTGTATGACCGGTCACAGACGGACCACGAAACCAGAAATGCCGGGAAAGAGAAGGTAACCTACTAAGACGGGACACGATAAGGCCGGCAAGTGTCACACTTTGGCGGGTCATGCTAGACCGGCGAGTGTCAAACTTTGGTGGGTCACACAGACCGGCACGTACCGTACTTGAAGGAACACAACCAGGACCCAAGCCTGTCATTCTCTGACAAGGCACGTCCAGGACCAGAGCCCATCATTCTCTGACGCCTGTCTTTGACGTGTCACGTCCCGGACCCGCCTGTCGTTCTGAAGGGGCATGACCAGGACCAGCACCTGTCCCTCTGACACGTCACGACCAGGTCCAGCGCCTGTCAACCTATGACGGGTCAGGACCAGGACAGTCCTCCTCTGCCGGGTCACCACAAAACCTGGTGAACGTGCCAGACCTGACGAGTGTCATTCTTTGACGGGTCCCGTTCAAGACCAGTGAAACGAGAGTGGGTAGTTTTCCTACCTCTTTGGTATGGATAGGAAACTGGAAGATCCTGTTAAGCCAGGCAACGTCGACCTAGGAAACTGAGAAATCAACATTAAGCCAGGCAATGTTTAACCCAGGAAACTAAGAACAGACCCATTACGCTTGTAATGACCAGAAACTATTACGTTAAACCAGGCAACGTCAACCAGAGAAGTAGAAACTTTACGTTAAGCCGGGCAACGTAAACCAGAGAAGGCAGGGAGAACCGTTTAAGCCAGGCAATAGAGAAGCAGAAAAAGAGAAAGCTTACCTTTAATGCGGAGCACACTGTGGACCCACAAACTCAACAAGACAGGTTAACGAGCCTCAGGTCCCTTTGCCGGACGAGATACGGCCGTACACCAATTAACAACAATGCATCAATCACGACAGTCAAGAAGTGCAACGCACACCACCGCGACCAGATATATGTACAACTTACCACGTAGTGTAAGAATTCAAGGACCTATGATTCACCAATATGCTGTTGAGGTCAGGGTAAAGGTAGGAGGGAAAGTAGAGGACGACCACCGTCCCATTACCGCAGCCTTGTAGCTGCGATGCACCGATTGTAGCCCAAGTAGCAGCCCCTATGCTACCCCGTACCCGGAATAATGCCTAGTTGATGGTAGATCCGAGGCCCCCAAATACCACCTAGGTACTAGGAGTATTTTACCAGGCGGACAGGCCACATTGGAAACTGGGCCTGAGTACTACAGAAGAGACGCGTCCTCAGTTGAGGCCGCTTAGTACTCGCCACTGATGGAATCCCACTGCGCACCAGAGGGAGGCCAATAACCCCCAAAACCCCATGGATGACCAGCATCCGTTTAGACCTTTAGTGAACCCCAGAGATTCTTCAAAGCGTCTAGAAGAAAACTTTATGGTACTCGTATAGACCTGACTTGCCAATCATCCCGGCTCTGTCAGCAAGATAGCCCACACCGGGCATATTAGGACCAGGGAGACACCGTCCCGAAAGCAGGCGACGAAAGAGCGTCCCTCAGGGATGACGCAACTGCCAATTTAGTTGCATTACTAAGTTCTTGCGCCATAGCAGAAGCCTCCGCAAATGCGTCCTCTACCGGGCCTAAATGCAGCCATTCCTACTTTATGCCCATGTCGTACCAGGCAGGCCACCGATAGACAACTGAAAATAAACCCCTTATGCGGACCGCCTCCATATCCGCTGGAGCAGCTTCTCTACCTTTGGCACCGGACATACACTAACTAAGACACGCATTGCAGGACATCACACGTTATGTTATTCAGCTAACCCAAAACAGGTACCCTAATTAGCGTTGCAACTTAATCCGGATACTCGACACGTACTGTTAACTAGTGACGCGAACCTCACAAGTTGACCATTACAAGAATAAACATTACCAACTACCAGGACGTATGTCCCCAGAGACTATGGTTAAATCAGAAACCTATTGACTAGACGCCAAATACGCTACCTATTCAAAAGAATCTGTCTTTACTAATGCAACACGGCTGACCTCAGACAACCAGACTACAAAACGACTACCGCTACCTACGTACTCAAGTGTCAAAGCCCGCAGCTGGAGATTAAACTGAATTGGCACACTCAAGTTTATACGGATTTAAATATAATAGAGCTAATGATAGAACAATCGCTCCCAAGTTCTCTACCCAACTTTCTCCTAAGGAGACATCGTAGTACCTTATAATTTCACCATGCAAGAATTATGGTTGAAAATCTCTCTTCCCCGTAGATCGCCCTGTCGGCTGCTGAAACCCAGAAGCGAGCACTGCTGGTGTGGTTTGAGCTCCTCTGCGGCTTGCGGCCGGCGTTGTCTGCCATAAAGCCTAGTTTATGGTTCTCCGTCACGTGACGCCGTCGTTGAGCATTCGAAGTTCTGCGTCGAGGGACCGCTTTGCTCTGCAATTAACCGCTATGCCGCCAGGGGGGTCGGTCGAGGCTGGGAAAAAGCAACTGCCGGAAATTACGTTCTGAGCGGACCAATTACAGCGCTTGCGGTCCGCGTCAACGCGACGCGTAGTTAGGATTTTTTGGAGTTGCGCGTCAGGCTACGGTGTAGGGGTCTGCATCGACGGCGTAGCTACGGCGCCGACCTGACGGAGAACCATAAATTAGGCTTAAAGGAGCGTTCTTCCTCTGCGCCTGCAGAGCTCGGGATATGCCCGAACTTCCGGCGCGGTCTGCGCGAGGGATCAACCGATCGCCGCTACTAACTAGCTACATTTAATCGCCGACAGAGTTGGCGCTAGAGAGAGAGAGGCCTGATGCCAGACTACCACCGTGAACTTCCGCCGAACCGAGAAGTTTCTGCACCTGTGTGGACGCTGCTGCGCCACGCTGAGAGAGTGCCGCTGCGCTGGCAGCGTGACTGCATGCCGGCTCCGGCTGAACACCGACGTTGAGATCTGACTCTTCCCGACAGAACGAAGTCGTAACCTGACATGGTATCGGATAACAACCACTATACGTAATAGGCAGAGGAACCATATCCCCACTCGCATCGGTTAGAGCTAAAATGACAACTGACAGCCTTGCGGAGAAACTATTTCAAGTTAGACAACAACGTTGTGATTGGTTTAGGGAATTGCTCTGCCAGGCTGGTTCATTCAACATACACGCCCCCCAATCAGCTGATGGAGTCATCGCTGTGAGCCTACAGACTGGCGGGTAATTAATGTCTTCCTTACTGAACTTGCGCTTGAGCTTCATAAAGTAAGACAAAAGGTCACAGAGTCCACAGTCCTCATTTCCTCAAAATATGAATTCTGAATTTCAGCCAAAGTTTTTATGAGGCTTCAGCAGCTTAAGTTAGTAAAATCAAGTTGATGATACTCGTTTCAAAGTTAGTGTTTTTAGTATAAAGTTCCCTTTCTATTCCCTAATAATGCAAACAATTAATAAAAATACATTTACTTCCAGCTACTCAGTATAAAGGAACTGACCAATCAATTAAATGACTTTGGATGTAAATTGCATGTAAATATTTCTAGAAGTGAAATGTTTGTAAGTTAGGAGAGAAGATGAAATATTTTCTTCAAGTACGTAAATGAAGACTAGTAGTTCACCATATAAGTTTGATCCTGCTGCATGTTTGACAATATTTAGTATTCCGTGAGATGATAAAAACATACTGTGTATGCTTACTGTTTGCTATACTGTGTATATCTGGCTGTATGAGGCCATTGTGGATTAGCACCTCTCCTTTTTTGTCAATATTTTATATGATTTTGACATCAATATGATGACATATCTCGATTTACCAGGTATGCCATTCACTGGATTGGTCAAATATAAGAAAAATAATGTCTGCTTATTTTATCTGCAAAGTGTAAAAAAAATTTAAAAATGTGTATGACAATGTACTATTTTAGGATATCTATATCTATTCAATATAAAATAACAGTGTTTTATCCATAACCACTTTTTAATAAATGATGACTGCCTAATGACTTATTAGAAAGAAAGAAGCCTATGAGCTTTTATGAATGACTTTTCACAATTATACCTACCGAATCAATGGTTTATTAGATAGTTATTGCAGTTGATATTGACTTACTAACATATATACATGTGACCAATGATTATTTAATAATGGATTTCCAACATGTATTACTGCATCTGTTTATACATTCAGCCATTCATTGCCATGCTGCAGTTGGTTTTTCTTTTCTCCAGGTATTTACAGGCATTGACGTGCCTCTAGCTATGGCATTTCATCAGAAACTTAGGTGATTAAAAGTGGAGGGGAAGCACATTTTTGGATAGTTGGAATGTCTCAGCCACACAATTTCTGGAGCATTGCTTGAGCAGACTTTTATGTGGAAGATAACTGTCATCACATATCTTTTCTGTCAATCTTATCTCCCCCAAAACATGATATTTTTGGAGATAGAGCTACTGTACTTTACAGGCTCACATAGCCACCTATAGAGTTCTCTGTTCTCCCTCTACACTAGCCCTAATATGGTACCTTTATGTATTCCCCCCACACAAACACACAAACACACATGTATACACACAAGCACCATTACAACAAAAATATACGTATTTGTAAACAATGCTCTGAAACAGGGTGTCCTCGTCAAATGTTTCCTGTAGATTTCTGATTCGGTTTGCTCCTTGAAGTAACCTTTCTCATTCTGAGATTCTGCA
Source organism: Taurulus bubalis (assembly GCF_910589615.1). Classification (NCBI taxonomy): domain Eukaryota; kingdom Metazoa; phylum Chordata; class Actinopteri; order Perciformes; family Cottidae; genus Taurulus; species Taurulus bubalis. The sequence continues at coordinate 26,244,501 of NC_136589.1, forward strand.
ATGCAGGCTGTCTTCATTTGGGTGTTTGTTAGGTGGGCAGGGTGAAGACTGCATTATTTATGATGAGGCAAACCAGCAGCAAGTGAAAGGCACCAAACAGACATAAGAACAGCCCCTCATACCAGAGCGAAGCAATCAAACACAGCCCCCGTGCATTGAGTGACGCCTCATGACACCTCTTTTCATTTTAAACATAAAACATTGCATCCACCCATGCCGAGTGCCTCGGAGAGGACGAAAACGAGAAGCTTCAGAATTGGGAGTCCTATGGGAGCGTGCCAGCAAATCTCACCCAAATGTTGGTTTAAAAGTGTTGCAGCTGATTTGTCAGAAAAGAAAGTAAGTGCGTAGGAATCATGATAAACATTTCCCCAGACGAACAAGGACACCTCTATCTACACCCCCCATCTGGAGGAAACATCGCCTCCTGCAGAAGCAAAATGTCACATCAGCTCTTAAATAGACAGCCGTCTCCTGGATATAGACAGATCTAGTGAATTCATAATACAATGCAAATGGCACTTATTCATTATCATCCACCACTAGATCTTCTTTGTTTGTTGGGATTAACGTTAATCTCACAATCTAAAGAGTGCCTGATAGACATACTTACTCGTGACGTTTATGTTATAGAACATGAATAAAGCATGAAGGCGAAGCGTTTGGGTGCAGAACAGGCTTCCTGGAGAAGACAGGGATGGGTTGGGAGACGTGTTGGTGGGTGGATGGGTGGGAAAGGGGTGCTGTGGGATGGAGGACGGTGTAGAGGCCACAGGGTCCGCAGGCCAGGTTCTGCAGAGAAATCCTCATTTCTTCTTCACTATGCGAGGCAGGTGCTGGAATCCAGAGAAAGCTCTTAAATATTAAACGCCAACCACCTGCAGTTTTCCACCTCTCTTTCTATTCAATAATAGAGGAAAGTCGTCGAAGCTGTGATATTTCTGTGTGTTAGAGAGTAGGAGAGTGAGTGTGTAGCGAGCTGCATAACAGAATGATACAATGCATGTTTACATTAAAACCAACACGTGCACTAACCAGCCAATGTGTCGATGTAGTTACTAGAACATAGATTCTGATGGATGGATAATTAACTTAAATTGAACCTCTAATGGGTTCCCCTTGTATCATAAATGCCTCTCAAGAAGCTGGTTAGCAGTTTTGTTTTACTTATTTTGTGTATCTTCTAATAGCTAAAATGTTAATTTCTAAAGAATTCCTCTTTGAGACTAACTGTAGGCTTAACAATGGAGTCAGTTATTCTTAACCAATACAGCACTCATTGTTGTCAAATTCAGCACATATAACAACCTCTCTTCAGAATTGCTGACTCCACCTTTGATATTTTACAAATAAAATTGTCATTCCTAGAATTGACTTCAATCCCCAAAATGGATTTGGGTATTTCTGTCGGCCTCATTCCATGATCAAAAGAGCTCTCTCTTACTGCCCGGGACAGATCTGGAATTAAATGACTATCTTTGATGACTCACTTAGCAAAATTACAACCCTGTCTCCAAAGATTACCATCCCTGCTGTTTTATTTTTTTCCCCCTAGATCTGAGGTTTGGTCAGTTAAAAGTCTTAATTTTAAATGTCAATTAAAAATAAGAGCTTTATGTGCTCTCACTAGATAATGAGATGCTTCTTTTTAATCGTAATTATTGTGTTTATTAATCGGATAAAATTGTAAAAATTTACATCATGCTGTTTGCCAGTCAGATGAAAGAATATATTTGATTCAGACACATGGTCACATATGTTGGTCATATCTAGAGATAAACAATTATGAACATAAATTAAACATATATAACAAAATGTCCACACGGTGGTTGTTTCAAATGAAAGCAAGAGTTTAGTTTAAATATTTAAGACCTCAACACCCAGAGGTCCAAAGGAGGAGTATGTTCTTATGATTCCGGTTTCAAGTTTTCTCTGGAGAGAGAACTCACTTACTGCTGCAGCTGTTTAAAAAACAGCTTGGAATTTTTCTCTGCGTTTTATTTTGACACTTCTTGTGGAAAAAAGTGACCAAACAAAGGAATTTTGTGAAATGTGCATATTGGTTTTCTTGCTTATGGCGAGACAAGAGCATCAACACCACGCTCACGTCTGTGTACAGAGCTGGAGCCAGAACAATATGCGGCCTTAGGTTCTCCTCAGGAGAGAAGGAATGTGGTTTGATTCTGCTGTTTTCTGTTTGAACTACCATTTACCGTATTACATAGTTCGACAGAGCAGACTTGCAAATGATCCTTTGTGCATTCAGTCATTTCCCTTTTCCTCAAATGATTTTAAATGAGTTATTTAAACAGTTCCTCATGGATACGTCTCAGAAAATAACTGACCTGGGAGGTTTGATGCAACTGAAACAGTGAATGTCATTTATATGAATGTCAAAGATGTAAGGATTTCTATCCATACATCTGGCGAAGCTGGAGACAATGTAAAGTGCACTCTCTTGCCACTGCTGGGACGAGAGGGACAACATATGGAAATGAGCTTCGTTCAGGCTTTATTTCTTCTAATATCTTGGGTAGTCTTGAATAAGTGTTTGGCAAACCAGTGGGAATCTCATGTACAAAAAGTGAATGCTTGGAAGAAAAGAAGATGCGGCTTCCTTAAAAGATATTTTTTTCTCCCAATCAAGCAGTGAATTGTGTCTCCTAACCCCTTGTGTCAAGGGCAAGTTTTCATGTGTATCCTCTATGTCTTGTGTTAAATAATGGATGTTTTACCACTATATGGATTCGTTCAAACACTTGAAAATGGAAAAAAATAACAACGGGACAGAGGCATTGTGGGGAGTTAGAGAAGGAGTTGTGCTACCTTTATGTCGTTGGAGTCGAATCTCTCTCCAGTCCCTCAGTGCAAGGCACTTTGTTCCTACTTTCTGTCAATGTCAACATGGACTTTTCCTTGCACCGCAGCTGGATTCTCCCGATATCACAAGATCACATGAGAAGCGCAGGATCACAAGATTATACGAAACTCCCTCTTGCCCGGCTTCAACTGATGCATTTGTGTCCGAACCACAGCGGTTGAGACCAATCAGCGTCCTGGGAGGAGCTACTTGCAGTTGACAAGGGCTTGGTTAGGTGTGTGTGTTATGACACTGTTTTATTAAACAACAATGGTGGCTACTAAAGGGGTTGGCAATGATGCTGCAATAGCATCAGTTATATTGGAACCAGAATGTATTTTTTCATTAAAAGAAGAGCAAAGAACGAACTGAAGGAAAATATTTTTTCGCTCTTCTCCCGACGTGGACTGGCAAGAGTTTGATTGACAGATGGTTCAACCAATCACATGCCAGGTATTTTTCTCAAAATGCCTGCCCTTTTCCGTACACTTTCCAACTAAGGCTTCTCAGATGGTTCTGTGTGAAACCATCAGGTTTGTCCGAATAACATGCCGTATCAATGTGGACAAATACAATATGTAAACCTTGTGCTGTGTTTGTTTGGGATGCACTAGGCTACCCGTTTCAGCTGCATATATGCCCATTTAAAATGATCACATTTTATTACAACGCAAATACATTAAAGTACCATATGTGTACTGAGCATTAACATGCGTTTCATGGAGCGGAAGACATGATAACTAGTTGCCTATAAGTATTGTAATAGTGCAAAATAGGCGGCGGCGGCGACTCCGACACAAACACTTAAAGCTGTGGTTCTCAAACTTTTTCTGTAAATAACATAATTGTGTGACTCATCTGTGCTTTTATAAATAACAGAATTAAGAAAATTGCAATCACTTTCAAGTAAATCAGATTGCCCCATCAGACAATGTTTTGTGTAAATTCTATCTGTGCAAAAAATAACTCCTATTTAGTTACTACTAAATAGCTCATTGTGGAAAACAATAAGCTTTTAATTTTTTTGCCAAACAAAACAGAATGAGTGCAGATATGTGAACCATCACGTTGTATCAGTATTAGTGGCTGCAGTGAGCTGCTTTCCTCAACACGTATGTTATAAACGGGGTTGTAGATTTGATACGGCGTCTCTCAACAGCAACAGCAACAGCAAGAAAAGACGAGCTCACGGAGCTCACGGCGTCGCGTCAAATCGCGCATGCGCAAGCGTAACCTGTTAACGGCGTACCGTAACCATTTACCCGAAAGTACAGGCATTTGTCCATGTAGTTATTAATGACTTAGTTTTATATCCGTGTACTTTGTACTTTTGTAATATGTGAAGCCAGCAGCTCATTGTTGGTAGAAGACACGAGCACTTTGTCTCGTTTCACCTGGAGCAGGAGAGCTGCTCCGGGTTCAGAGAGCTGCTCCGGTGCTCCTCGCATGAGAGCTGCTGTTGCATCTTCACCCTGGGAGCGTTTAAAACGCAGATATAGTGGTCTGCTTTCACGCGACATATTTTTCAACGCTCTCTGTCCGCTGCTGTGTGCTCAGCACTCACCTGTGTGCGCGCGCACGTATCTGTGGGCAACGGGGCGGAGAGGGTTTTTTTGTGTGTTTTTGAACGATGACAAGCCGGAATGAAATCAAACCAAAATGAAATAGTAACAAGGCTATTTTTAAAATGTAGGGAGTAGAAAGTACATATATTTGTGTGAAAATGTAAGGAGTAGAAGTAAAAAGTCGTCTGAAAAATAAATACTCCAGTAAAGTATAGATACCCAACATTTCTACTTAAGTAAGGTAACGAAGTATTTGTACTTCGTTACTTGACACCTCTGGTCATGAGTCATCCGAAACTTAAGTGACGTCTAATTGGTATCAAATTCAGTTTTATATCATGAATATTTTTGCAGTTTTGTTATATGATAATATAATACCCAATCAGATGTTATTAAGCATGTTTTTATGATAATGTTCTTCAATAAAAGACAATGAACAAATCCCCCTGACATGCTGACAATAGCCTTACCCACTGACGCGAGAACCACCCTTTTTCATCACTACATCAAACCTCAATAGAAGAAAAGTCAGCAACATCCCCTGTAATAGTTCAGTCCGTCCATTTCCCCTCTAGCTGTTTCCTAGATGTGTACTTTAAAGTTAATCCCAATAGAAGGGCAATTGTTGGATGTGGCACTCTAGTAAAAGGCTATAAAGCCTTGGTGATAGTGGTAACGAGGCCCAACAGGGCACTACTAGGGTGCATTTCAAATGTCGGCGTTGTGTCATTGTGTTGCCTGACAGCTGTGAATGGCAGAGACAGAGAGGTCATAACGGGGAATTTGATCCGTTCTCCGGCAAGGGGCGAGCAGAGACATGTGCACCTCTGTCAAGGCAATTCAGAGCTCGGCTGACAGATAACTGATACCTGGGCTTTAAAAGAAATGAGAAATGAGAGCAAGTCTAGGGCATTATAATCCCTTTGGAAAGGTTTTCCATCTGTCACAAACGGTGGTGACCGGGCTCGGGTAATTTCCCCACAGGATTTACAGAGAACATAAAAAAAGAGTCATGTAATATTTCCTCTATATCTCCGATAGCCTGGTGGGTAGACAGTAGCAGCACTACCAGGTACGGAGGGATAGACTGAATTACCCTTTTCATTTTTTATGAAAAGCCAGGGTGTATGTTTGCATGGCTTGTTAGGCATCTGTGGACCACTGTGGTGGGTTTGGAAGCCACTGTAGTTTGATCTGATTTGATTGACAGTGGTCTAGCAACATAATGACAAAGAAATAATTCATAGAGAAAAAAAAATCATTGTGTGTTCATGTAGGACCCTGTTGCTCATAGTTTTTATTTTTAACCCTGTCTCCTAGAAATTACATTTATATACACGTAATTTCCAACACCAAATAGGTTTTAAAGGAAACGTAATGCAGACCAGATTATGTTGTCTATTAACATAATGAAGAAATGTTAATTATGTCAGTCATTAGTCTTCTTCCCAAATAGGCCTTCCGATCTTACACAATCTTACAAGCATTATTCAACTTTTTTATACTTAAACACTGGCAGCGCTTGGTGAATAATGGGAAATGCAAGGAAAATTATTCAGTACAAGAAGACTGGGTTGCCTCTTTATATCTTCTCTTACATCCAGACAAAGATCTCATAACTTCACGATGTCTCTTTTTAAAACCATCACTCCACCCAATCTGCCTGATCTGACTTGGTGCTCAGGGCGTCACCACCACCGGCATGGAGGACCCACTAGTGTTATTTTAGCTGCATCTCCCTCAATGAGCTGCAAGATAGTGGCAGCAGTGCCTCCCTGACAACCCACCACTTACTCTCTTTTCCTCAATGGATGACGGAGACATGGTGGTACATGGTGATGAGAATCTCTAGCCTCATGGTTGATAAAGGCATGGACAGAAATCAGTTACTTTTTAGAAAATAAGCTACAATAAATAATCAAAATAGTCTAATATTACATAAAGTAGATGATGCTTGACAAATGACAGAACCATTGCTTTTCTGATAGTCATTGCTGACAGTGTGAGGGAGATGAACTTTTTCTTAGTGAGGTTGATTGGCAGAATGTCATCGCAGCGGTGATCTGCAGCAGCATTCTGGATATTAGGACGGAAACAAGGGGTACATCCCAAGTCTCTAAATTATCGTTTCCTCGATCCTCGATCGAACCGGAAGTGGTTCTGCGCCGCCATCTTGACGGCCGTCCCAAAGCTCTTATTCTGCTCGGATGAGCGAGGATCGAGGACCGAGGAGAGAAATCGGAGGATCCATGATCGAGGAGCCATGAGAGCAGGCTTCCAGGAAGTGTTTTAACGCTGGACACGCCCCCTCGTTGTTCATCTGTTATGTGATTGGACGCTGCAGCTGAGCGGACTGATCGCTGGAGTTTCATACCAGAGTGAAGACGATCACAGATTAAACTCAAGTTATATATTAGATCTGTTTTCTTATTCACCATCTGGTTAAAATATGTTCATTGTAGGTCTGAATAATAAAAGGACCACAAACAACTGTCTTCAAAGATTTTAACTGTTGTTTCCCTCAATAACTTGTATTATGTATGTCATTAAAATCAGAGAGAGCTGGAAAGAGGAAATGCTTTTTACAACACGTATTGAAGAGAAAACATATTCATATTGTGGGTTATTTTATAATGATGTCACAATCAGAATTTCAAAACATACCGACGTAAATAATAAATAAATAAATAAGACGCATTCCGCCGGTAGAAATGGATCCTGCGCGTATAAGCAGGACACATCACAGTATATAAATACTCAATGCAGTTTATTAAACGGTAACAGACGACAGAGAAAACATCTCCACTCTGACACTAACTTTGTCTTTATTAATGTAAGTAGTAGTTTAACACCATTAAATCAACTGAAAATATTTGTATCAATATTTTAAGTGCATTTTTTGGAATGTTCGCTAAAAACTCTCCGGAGGTCTCATGTCTATTAAAACATATTTCCTCGCGTCTTCTCTCCCTGCTTGGTTTCCTTGCGTCTCTCTATGCATCCCTGGTGGGAGGGACTAAGACGCAAGGAAAAGACACAAGTCAGGGAAACGGGGATGCAATTTAGAGACTTGGGATGTACCCAAAGACAAATCAGCTGGAGGGTCAGAGGTCACTAGGGCTCATTAACCTTGACAAGCTTCTGCCTTCTATAATTGGATACTGCATCATAAATGGCGTTGTTCCACAGAAGGAAGGAGACACCGATCTGGCAAAGGATTTGCCTGCGGGTGATATTAATGACGCACTGCTCTCGTTTGTGTAAAGAGCTCCACACAGTAGGCAGTGTTCATTTTTTAATACGGCTTCTAGAATATGAAACAAACAAACACTGTTTATTCTCTAAGGCATGGTATATATTTATTAGATGGCTATGTAATTTGCACTACTTTGGAAACTGCAAGTAATTTATATTAGTTTGGAAAGACTTTTTATGGGCCAATAATTGTGAATTTAAAAGTGTGAAAGTGTGCACATTAGTTCACTAAGCCTGTTTTATTACACAAATTGTGCATGTACAGATTGTAAGTAATGCTTACAAATGACACTCAAGGCCTCTCCCTGTGTCCTTGCTTAGCACCAGGAGGAGACCTTTGCGTCTGTGAGACTGTGGTTTGTGTTTTGAGATGTTGTTGTACTTCGTACACCGGCCTATTTTGCTTCCCACCACCTACTGTTTGGCAGCTGGGATTGCTGGTGGGTGGCATTTGCGGTGGATGTGGAAGAGACCTGTGGACCGAGAAGAGACCTGTGGGTGTGAGAGGCAGATGCCTGGGCCTACAATGAGTCAAACCTTGTGTGATGTACTGTATTTTTCCCCCACCTTTGCAGAGAGGCGGAACTACGTGGGAGGTGGCATATTTCCCCGATGGTTGGTGCCGGGCACAGTGCGCTCTGCTCTGCTCTGGGGAGAGACCTGTGGGCATGGAAGACGAGTGCGGTGTCTTTTGCGTTGTGGGGCAATGACCCCAGAGATGTCTTCTGGGTTGCCTGCCACTTTCTGAAAATATGGGATGTGATAATTATTCTGGTACACTTCCTGTAAAGTGACAGTTATTGAGCTGTGTGCTTGAAGCAAAACAGTGCTGCCCTCTGCCGAGCAGCACTTTGTGTCTACAGCATTGATGTATTACTGTAAAGTTAAGTAATCCACTACAGCCCAAAATACACGGTGCCCATACTGTTGAATTTCTTTGAAACAGAGACAAGAAAACTGTTGACAGGACACACACTTATTATTATATCATTATTAATTATAGACCATGAACATCTTTCAAGCCTGTAAATCGAACAGGGCAAAGCTAGGGAAAATCAATACTATATACTGTATGTTGTCATGCAATGCCAGAAAGAGGCAAACCGGGAAGGGAAAAAAACTTGAAAGCAATGGGAAAGCAACTTTCATGAGAATGAATGGATGTCGTCCTGTTGTCTTGTATCCGGTTATTATACATCTATATAACTACAATACATCTATGGTCTATAGAACTGAGCAACCTGGTCTCATACCCACCTCGTGAAATACTGACGCTTGTTCAGTGCCTCTTGGCAGTGACCCTGATGCACAAAGGCATCCATTAGTGTCTATATAAGACCAATCGTTGTCAGTATTAGACAGTCAAAGAACTGAGGTTATATAAAGAGCACAGACCGTATAAGAAGTGGACGTGGTCACCGTAACGTCACCCATTGAAGCCTTGAGTTTAGCATCTTGGTTTCGCTTGTGGTGTCAGAAGTGACATAGGAGGATGGAGCTAAGTACAACCGAACGCTGAATAAAACTTGTGTTGGAAGTTTATTTTGAAGAGACACTAAATGCATTTAACAAGCTAAACCTGTCATGGCATTTTTGAGTCCAAAACTGATGCTCGCGGGGTATCTAGAGAACCAAAGATTGAACCGACCATGTGTTGTTTTTTAAGAGTTGGAAGCCAGAATATGTTGATCTATGGGGTCACATATTACCACAATCTTTTTGTCAATTGTATCAATGCATGGTTAATTTGACTTTGCTGAGCCACAGCGTGGGGTACACTTACAGTTTATGTGTCAGAATGAATATTGTGCACTTGAAGGGAAATTCTCGAGTCAAAGCCCGCTACATGCCCTCAGCTTTTCCACTACTCCTCGAGCTCAAGACAAAAAAAACAGTTTCCACATGTTTGAGGCTGTGCTCATTCACATTGGAAAAACGAGCACATGCACATTCTCAGAATACTGAGTAAGGGGCCGATCACACCAGACGTGACTCTCAAAAACGCGTCGCTAGCAAAACCATTGTTTTGTAATGTCCCCCGGTTGTGCACGGAGGCGGCGGGCTGTTTTACCCGGCGCGTTTTTGCCAAGGCGTTTTTGAAGCGGCTACACTTAAAAAATCGCGTCTGGTGTGAGCGGCCCCTAATGAAGACACATGGTTCAATAGACAGAGCAACACCTGAGAACCAAGAACCAGGATCTCAAAATGTAGCGGTCAATCTTTTTGTGGGTTCTCCATGTGTTTGCATGTGTCTTCCCTGTGCTACTCGTGTCCCTTCATATTCTAAAGATATACATGTCCAGTCAAGTGGAGAAGGGGGGGACTTACACATGTGTGTGTGTGTGTGTGTGTGTGTGTGTGTGTGTGTGTGTGTGTGTGTGTGTGTGTGTGTGTGTGTGTGAGAGTGTTTTAGCACTTGTGATGAACTGTCCTGGGTGTCTCCATATGTTCTTCCCAATATATCCTGGCATATGCTCAGGCCTGTGGACTTATTGATCATTGAGTGGGCTTGGAAAAGATGTCAGTCATACATAATTTATTTTCAGTCAAAAATTACAGATTATGATTTCAAGGTTCTAATAAAAAAAAGAAGAAAAAAACTCTGCGCTGTTTAAATTGATCAAACGTTATTTCAGTCTTACCTGCTCACCCTGTCTTTCCTTTGCTAAACAGGTAAATATGGTGCAGCATAGTAATAAGAGCAACAGTGCATGGCCTTGAAATTATGCCTGTCTGATAGTCACCCTCGAGACACAGTTGAACAGTTCAGCGCTGAACCAGAGCGGAGCAGCGTGAATGAATATGCACTTTGACTGGGTGAGTGGAAACCATAACCCCCTCAGCCGGGTTGTCTGACAGCCTCCTGCTGTTCCCCACTTGACTTGTGGCAGCTTACAATTTTTTTAAATTTTGATTATGGATGGTATGTTTTGGTGGATCACAAGCTAAACCACTATGAAATGAAATGAGCAAAACCATTTTTTTAGATTAAGTTAATTCCACTCAGACCCCTTGACTGCTTTATTATTTGCAGAATTGACAGGAACGCTGTTTGTACAGACAGTACACTATAAACCATGGCCAAATACCTTTTGGAAATGTTAATTTTTTAAAGATGCTTATTTTAGATTAGGCAAAATAGCATGGGATTAATGGTTACAGGGAGCAAGTCTTTCAGCACATACAAGTGAGTCTTGTATTAAGATAGATTTGAAAAATCTGACGTGCATTTCTAAGTCAAGTGAAACATTTAAGTGGGGTGTAATGTTGAGATACTGGGGATGTCATGGGGTGGAGGACAGAGAAAGTTGCAAAACATGTTGAGCGAAAGAGACGGGTCAATTAATCCACAAATCCGTCTAATCCCCCTTCCTTTTGGAAATTAATGGGGACTCAAATCGGGTGTGAATATACCTTGAGTCGTCAATTTCATTTATATTAATGTTTTATAGTAGGAGAAAAGACAAGCATCTTGATAAATTAAATTAAATACTTGAGTTATACCAAAATACATGTGAACAATAAATGCAGGAATAAAAACAACAACACAATATAACACTTCCGCAAAGCTGTGCTCACATGTTTTCACATTCTTAGTTTAGTAATAATTAAACTAAGTAAAAAACTAAAATCCTTTGCAGTAAAGAGGAAGTTGACTCACTGTAATGCACTTCACTGTATGGCCTGTCACAATGAACAGAAGCTCAGTGGAGCGAGAGGAGAGTGGACCAGAGGGGGATGTACAAGGAAGGGATGGGGCTAAGTGTTATGTGGAGACAGGCTGTGACCTCGTGGGAAAGGTACACACCATCTCAGTTCATGAATTGGCTCCAGATGGGAACTGGCAAGTGGTAAAACTTTAGAGAATTGTATAGACAAGCGATGCCGAGGCAGGCCCCGAGCAGGGCCATTAGCTGTGTCGCCGAGTCACCAGAGAAAGCTCCGTCAGTCGGAGATTTCACTTCAGCTGAGTGTTGATGGGAGCTCTCGCCGGCCATTATGCCCAGCAGCCAAATCAAGGTGCTGATGAGAAAATCACTGCACGACTTAAGTAATAAATATCACTTATGTAGGGAAGGGAGTGGGATAACGGTCTCGTCCCTGTGCTCATCTCCCTCCTTTTAATGAGATTATTACAAGGTCCTATTACCCCAATGTCTCTTTCTGGCCTTCCTTAACTTTTACTAATTCACACCATCTATTGTTATCACCTGAAAGTTGGGAGGCTATTATCACCAGAGGGCCCAGCAGGAATGCAGCATGTGAGTAACCTTCTGGCTGTCTTTAGAAAAATGAGACTGAAATGGCCACAGAAAAGGTTGTGAGGACAGATTGTGAATTTTAGATTTTAGGGGGGGGAGGGAAAGAAGTGACCAAAGACAAGACAGAAATGAAGATAATATGCAAAGGATGCTTGCAAAAACACAACATCACCTAAATGGCAACAGTCTCCATTTGTGGAGATATCCATCATCTGGTTGAATATTGTTAAACAAACAAGCGTTCTCATTTACCAATGGTCTAATACATGCACTCTGCAATTTATAAAGACCGATCGGCTTGTCAGGTCCTTGTTGTCCTTGTTTGCAAGTCCAATAAAGTCTGTTCCAAACAGAGCTTGCGTAGAAGCTATTAGTTTCTTACTTGGAGTCAACATTATAAACATTTGTTTAATCATACTTTGCATCTTGGCACATTTTTCACATTTTCACAGTAGCTCAATCAATCTACAAGCACAGATAAATGAAGAGAATTACTGTTTTTATGCCTCCATGTTGGCGACAGCTGTGGCTGGAAGGCAGTATGTTATTGAGTTATCTGTCCAGTCCATTCTTGTGAACGCGATTCCCTCTCAGGAGCACTGAGAGGGAATTTCTTCAAATTTGGTACAAACGTCCACTTGGACTTAAGGATGAACTTATTATATTTTGGTGGTCAAAGGTCAAGGTTAGTGTGACCTCATAAAATATGTGTTTGGCCATAACTAAAATATTTGTATGGCACGCAAAGCGTCCAATCCTTAGATGCACAACTTTAAGCCTGAATATAATTTAAATGGGTGAGTTTTATAAAAAATTAAACCATGCCTATCATGAATAGGCATATTAGCTATAGGGCCGAAACCATTGTGCCAGGCTGTAAACATGTTTATTTCTACCCGCCTGAAGTGGCCATTTGAGGAATGGCAGTTTTTTGCACTTGTGTCTGCTTGATTTCTCTGATATTTCTTCACAGTGGATATCTTTGGAGTACAACTTATATTTATATATAGGATTTAAAGAGACATGCCATGTCTGTGAGGGATGTAACAATACTTCAAAGGAACTGAAGCAAATGTTAAATATCATCTGACGAACTCCAATGCATTATGTATTGAGGTCAAGACAGAAAACCTTTTATTGAAGAAACACTTAGTCAAGGATTTCAGGTGAGCACTATCATATGTTCAGGGGGATTATTTAGTAACTATACTTTAATACCTGCAAGCATAGTGATCATAACTTTTCACTTCACAAAAACTACAACTACTAATAATTGGCTTAATGAACCAATAAGTAATAACACACACACACACACACACACACACACACACACACACACACACACACACACACACACACACACACACACACACACACACTCACAAGTATGTTTCACTTTGCTTCGCACGGAAGGATATTCTGTACTTGAAATAAAGATCAAAGTTTCTTAGACATCAAATCATTCAGAATTCTCTCTATTTCTTGATATATTTTTGGCCATTCTCATCTAGTTAATATTTTATTTTGTATATAACAAGTCCATAGCCATACTTTAAGCATGAAAAGAAAAACGGACATATTTGAGAGTACAACAATATGTTACAGGCCATTGCCATGTCGTAAAGTGAGCATCCAACTGCAGTCCCCACTTTTTGACAGTGGTGACAGACTGTGATGTGGAGCTCACTTAGTAATGCTGAGAGAGGCGTCTATTCTGATCAGCTCTTCTCGGAGCAGGATATTTGGAGAGAACACTGTCAAAACCCTCTGCAGTCCGCATCTCAGCCGAAGACAACCCGTGCCACAGCACATCAGTCAAAGACAGGCTTCAATACCTATGTCGCCACGAGAGAACATTTGGTGTGAGATTGTGAATACATGAAAAACTTTGAAGATGACATTTTTCTTTAATGCAGAGAAAATACATCTGGGTGGACGAGCCTTAATCAATGTTTAATAAAACCCACCATGCTAGAAGTTGTGAATTGAATAACTTAAAGTTGGGTATAAAACATTTCAATATATGTATCATTTTAAATGGTACAGAAACTTGTCACATTGACAGAGAGGTTTAAAGGTAATAGAACTGTGTGAGTAATAACAAACAGCAAGATATGAAATACACTTAGAGCGCATGTGTTTGTGTCTTGCTAACTCCCTATCCACTCGTCTGCCAGCATCTTTATGCATGTGTGCTGCTCTCTCACCACCTACAGTATGTGTTGGCGGGCGTCTGTGTGGATGCATGTGTTCGCTGTCTGACTCTATAAGCCAAGGGAGTCTAGGGACTTGTCAGAAGGTGGTTGCCCTGGTTTCCTACACAAAAAAAATGAGCATCTCTTGCACGACCCCAGAGACTTTTTTTGCAGGAGATGCAACCTGCTTGATTGTAGCAGAGAGAAAAACGACCAGAAAAAGCTCCCAAACCAGTGAAATTCACCACCAAAGCCAAACAAAATATATCTGATCTGATAGCGACACTAATCATCACCCCTGCCTTTTTTGTTATGTACGTTCGTATGTGACTTATCAAGCCTGATCTGAGGGGAAGCAGCCATTGTGGCAGTAGATTAAAACTCTTCCACACACTCAACTCAGCTTCTTGGAGGCAGTTTGTTCTGTGTGCTCCCGTCTGAAATCTTTCCGCCAGCTGATGGATTTTGCATATCACAAGCACAGCCTCCTTGGGCTTCGCTAAATGAATTAGGGAGGCCTGAGTAGCTACATTTTTAGCTTCATGCACTAGATGCACATTATCCTGAGCCGTTGAAAGCCTAAATACCTGCTGGGCCTCGCCATGACCGTTCCCCTGCCATCAAGAGCCCGCAGAGAGGTCGGAGAGGAAGAGAGACTGCACAGGATAGAGAGAGCACACAGGAGAGAGTGGCTGATGACAGCAAAATCAATTAATTGGATGAGTGGACAACTCTTGCGCGGATTAAGTTGCACGGCTGTGATAAAACAAAGTGCACATTATGTTTTAAAATGAGTAAAAAATGAGTTAAGCTCCTCGATGCCCAGCAATGATATGGACTGCATTCACTACTTCACATCTTTTATAGCTGCAGAAGCTCCCCGTGTTCGCTGCTGCCCAGACAGACGCAGAGGCACCAGAAGACGCCTTTGCTTTTCCTCCCAGGAGACTCGCATTCTCCATCAATATTTAAGTTTGTTTATGTTTAGCTGTTCCACTTCATTGACCATGCCCAAGCTACTTTTAATTTTTCTCTACTTATTTTTGTTTTCATAATGCAGCAGCCCTCACCAGTCAGATTTGTGTGTTGTTCTTTGCAGAACTCTTATTTATATAATAGGATCTGTACTATGCTGTGGAAGTGTATGCCAAGGTGTTCTTCTGATCTCTTGAACAGTGATTCCATAAATGCTAACAGCACTTATGAATTCCTGTTGCTTCTCAGACAGCGTAACATTAACGCACACACACACCACGACTGTGGCCATTATCACCAGCATTATTTAACTCTGGCATGCAATGTCATCCCTAATAACATCCAGTTTAGTGCTGACTTAGCTAAACACCAGTCAATGGTGTGTGACAACCCTATAACTCTCGGAAGAACCTCACTGGTTTGTTGCCAGCTTTATCTGCGATCGAGATAGGGCAAGATAACCAGATCACAGGTGCACTACATCAGTCTCTCCTGGTGTCAATGGGATTACCTGTCCTCTGTAGCCGGAGCTGTACAGAGGGAGGGGAGAGTGGGAGCAAAGAAGCTGGGGAAATAGGTCAAGCACACCGATAAGGGCAGGTGTTCTTTTGAAGATGTCTTTACAGTCTCTGGGGACCCAAGTACAGCGAAACATTTCTACTTCAATGAAAAGGAGAAAGTTCCTTTTAAAATCAGTGCAGCGGTTCAATGGGTTATCTTTAATAACTGTTTGGCTAAAATCTAAAAGAGAAACTACTGATGTTACTGCATGTCCGAGCATTGTAATTATTGTCATTAAGCAGACTGAGCGATTGTTATATAAAACTGTAAATCATAGCTTGTACCAAAACTGCTGTATTTGGATGTATTGAACACAATAAATAATATACAAGTGAAATATATGGTTTGGTACATGAAAAAATTAAAATGTCACAGAAATTAAAATGATACACATTTTCTTTGTACTAAACCCTCTAACTTTGTTCTGTTTCACTTTATCAAAGTCAACCTTTGCAGAGAGAATGTTCACATATTGTGCTATGATTTGGGTTAGAGTTGGACCTTACAGCTGCATCATTTCAAAGAAATAATCATCCTGAAAGTGCTTTTCTTCTAGGCGGACCTGAAACCTTTTTTTCGATGTTTCATCTTCATTTACTCTTAACCAGTAACATATAGACTGATATTTACACATCAATTCACACAATTATTCAAATAGCCTTTGTGGTTGCAGAGATACACCCTTTTTAGTTTGGGTATGCAATTTTCAAGGAAAGGGCCTAAAAATAGGTTGGTTTTCAGGTAGATGGTCCAAAATAAATACGAATGACCTTTTTTTGTTATACCTCAGAGATGTATTTTTCCCTGTAGTGCTTAGAGACCATTACAAATAGACAGATCCTAACGCTCTTATCTGGATCCAGATAAGAGTACTGCAAAGTTGGGATTACGATTTCATAAAAAAACTACTTGGTTCTGAATCTGAGACTGTGATACTGAGGGAACAGCAGATAACAGCGGAGAAGCTGAGGAAGATGCCGTGAACACTCACAAACTGACTAGTATAGAACACACTTTATATTGTCGTGCTGGGAGTTTTGAGTGTTATGCTGCCCCGGGTCTGGTCCTTCAAATGTATGGACTATCTCAAGTTTTAAAAAATTGATTGTTGCACATATTTCAGACCACTAGAGTGCAAGACACAGTAACATAACATGCGGAAGTGGAAGTAAGGCAATATGCGTCATTATCCTCCCAAAACATTCTGCTGTAGGCTACATAAGGCTGCTAACTTATGAAATCAAGTTGTATTTAGAATGCGCTTACTGTAGTAATTTTGTTGTACTGTAGTAATTTTTTACAGAAAATTAACTTTTCAACTTCTGTGTATGTTGCATCATGACAGTAGAACTGGAGACGATTTAAATCAGAAAGCACAACACTAAACGTGCCACAAAGTTGTTTAACTATTAACCAAACTGTAGCCTGCAGGCAGCCATACAAAGTATCCACAGACCAACAAGCGCAGTGTGTACTGTCTGACTCTGGTGTGAACACATCTGGCAAGCCCCTGAGCGGTCTCCTCTGTATTCTTTGGTGTATGGGCAAACATGAGTCGTGTCTAGAAGGAAACCCACAAGTCCTGATGGGAAAACACACGAGAATCACTCGCCGTCGACTAGGGTTGCTGATATGAAGAAAATCAAATAGCACAATCTTTTTTAGATCGATATTTCAACTATATTATAGGTTTGACTATTGATACTTTCACAAAATACCTCCACAATGGAATTTCTTTTTAAAATAATCAAATAATAGATCAGTTATAAGTCTATATAAGTTGAGAAAAAGACATCTTCAGGACCCATGATGATACTCCAAACCCATATGTTTCTTTTAAATAAACTATTCTCTAACTTAGAGCATTCCATTTTAATGAGACACATTCTCAGGTGTAGCCAGATAGATGATGTAATTTTGTTGAAAGGCAAAGTGGTCACATCTTTCATCTTGGCAATCCCTCCATTAAATAACAGATGAAAGAGCAGCTAAAGAGAAAAGAGAGCTGGTCACGCTGGATAGAAAAGACAAAGCTAATGCTTAGAACAGGATTTCAAGGACAGGTGGCATTGTATCTCTGCACTAACAATGAATCTGTCGACCCCTCTGTCATCTTGGGAAGCAGCTTTGACCTCGGTGACGGATTTTGCATTTGGCATCCTTTTGACTTTCCTCCAATGCCGACATGAAATAGAATCCAGATACTTTGAAGTGAGGTGTCAAAACACAAGTCCTAGCTTGCTGGTGAATAAGTTATGACAGTGCCTCTTGTGGTCAAAGTTTGATTCTTCAAGATTTGTTTGGAAGTTCAAAAGACATACTGCACTTGTTTTTCACTTGAAATGGTATGATGGCATAACATTTATATATTATAACTATAATAACAATAATTCACTTTTTGAGTTTGAGTTGTTGACAGTTCCACAAAGAGACTTTTTTCTTCCCTATTTTGTAACCTGTTAAAGGGGGCTGGACTCTGGGTTGGGAACCGCTGGACTAAATTATCTTTCTGTGTATTGAGTAGTAAAAAACAGCTCCATCTGGTTCAGCTCAACTTATCTTCATACAACGGTTCAAATGGTTTCTTATTAGGAATAGTTATTCCTCATTCGTTCTCCGACAGGGAACGACTTGGTTAGTCTTTGTTAGATTGTTGGTAGATTATAAATATGTATTCTGTGATGCTGATCTACAACTGCCGAGTTGTGAGTGAATAAACCATCATAAATGTGGGACAGCTGCTACACAGATTAATTAATTCCACTCACACATACACTGTTTAGCCTTCTGGAGGCGTCATGAACCAACTTCAACCCATCAGTGACGGGAAGATTCCCACTTGATATAACACCACTGAGATACAGTGGGCTAAGTGTTTTTGCTTTAAAATCCAACTCAGCTTTCAATACAAGCACTCATTCATGAATAGCACAAGGGAGGGGTTATTTCCATCTGTTTCTGTAAAAAGAAAAATGTTACAACACTCTTCATGTAGCTCATTATATGTAATTCAAACAAGCCATCATGATATTGTATGGCAGTTTAGCTTGCCATGATCTAATTGTCTATTTCCCCAAAGTCACTGGATGGTGCTTATTCGCTACAACCTCCCATCTCATCATCTCAACATTCCCATCCCGCCCCCTCATTAAGTGAATCACTCCATGAGATGCTCTAATGGTTCCTACAAATTGTTTATGGGGCAATTTAAATTGTGTGTAAGGAATCTTAATTAAAACTCTCAGCCTACAGACGAGTAATTATACGTTTGGCTAAATAGACAATTGAATGGCATTACTGGGATTGGTCTTGTTGGGAAATACAGTAACTGAAATGCAAGCAATTGGATTTACTGTAATTGTTTTCTATACTCATACTTTGAGAATAATTGAAATGTTGCTTAATTTGCAACTCGATGAAACCGGTATAAATGGCTTTTTAAAAATATATATTCAGCACTGTGTTTAAATATTCTGTATTTTCAGTGTTGCCTCGGCAAAGAGCAAATATTGACCTACTTTGGAGTGTTACCTAAGCTGCAGCACTATTATATATCTTCATTCAATAAGAGGGACTTTCCCTGGAAATCTCACATATTGTTTCAGCTCACACAGGAATACTAACCTCTGACAGAAAAAGGAGTCTTTCGCTATTGAGGTCAAGCACACTAAAGGTGAAATAAAGTCACGATGAGGGTGTAAACTGAATTATTCTTGCATTAGTCCAAGGATTCACAGTATTTATTTTTGAATTATATTAAACAGGCTGATTATATCCTTAAGTAAGATGCATGATTGATTAAGTTTGTACAATTGCAGGTTGGGGTCAAGTCTGTATACAGACTTGACGTCTGTATACAGACTTGACCCCAACCTTGCTATAGCAACAACAATGGTCACACTGGCATCTTACATCGTTATGATGATATAGATTTAACAAGGGTGACCATTTTAGCCCTCCGTGGGCTTCCATGGACGTTTTCATCAGTGGAGCATCAGACATCCTGTGACTGTGTCAAACTGAAATCTCTATGCGGCGGAGCCTGAATGATTTATGCATTTGTCATTTGTCATTTGTTGAAACAAGGTGTCAACGTTTTTGTTCCATTGCACTAGTCATGCTTGCAGAGACGAAGAGGTAAAGATGGAGTAATGCCCTTGAAGAGAATAGCAAAGTCAAACAGGCAATTTGTCCAGTAGCGTCTTTTTTCTCTCAAGTATTTTGTCACGAAAGTGCAACAGTACAGTAGTTGACAATCATCTTGTGACTCATTTGTAAACCCTCTCTGTCCTTCCAGTATATGATCTTGCACTGCCGACTTGTATATTGTCAAAGCGAGAGGATAGTCATGGCTGTTTTAGGAGAGCTGATCTCAGTTGCTCTTAGAAATACCCAGCCGTGGTAGAAAGCCATGTCGACTGCTTTGACTTTGATAAAGAATGAATTGATCATCTGCATATTTCTGTCTTTGACAATTACATTTGAATGCCATTGCTTAGAATACTGCTGTTTGTGAATATATCTATTTGTAACTCACATTGAAAACTGCTGTGTACCACCCAGCCATGCTGGCACTCACATACAGGGCTGCTGAATGCAAATGTGTGTACATCCTACCTACCTACCTACCTACCTACAGATATATATATATATATATATATATATATATATATATATATATATATATATATATATATATATATATATATATATATTTTTTATTTTTTTTAAATGAGGAATACATTACAATCAAAGAGGGAAACCAGAAATAGTTATGATAAAAACATGGTCATGACAATTAAGGTTCAAACCAAGCAGCGACCTCTGGGTCTGAAAAGTGAAGCTAATGAAACGGAAGTGCTTTAAACCGGTATTCTTTCTTATAGCCAGCAGGGTGACTCTTCTAGATGCAAAACTAGTTCTGATTGTGTCAGAATCAGCTTTATTGGCCATGTAATCGCACACATACAAGGAATTTTATTCTGGATTTTTCTTTGCTCTTAACGTACTGTACATACACAGAAATAGTCAAATAAAGTCTATGAGAAAATGACCCTACTTCTCACTTTTGGTTAAAAAAAAAACAAGATGGTGGAAATGGCCAAAAAAAACTGGAGCCCCCAAACCAATGGGTAACGTCACAGTGATCATGTTAATTTATTCTACACAGTCTACGGCTCTAATTAAGGATTAAGAAGCTTCTTTTACAATAGCTGTCGCCCCATCGTGTCCATTTATTATACTCTGAAACACACTCAAAATACAAACCCACCACGGCCAATCTTTTTTGTGACTTCAATGTCAAGCTGATGTAAAGTGACGAAAAACATCATGAACTCCAACCAAGAGGGATGACTTCAGTTAAAGTCCATACAGACCTCAAATCAAATATGACACAGGATTTCATCCTTGATTATGTGACATTGCATGCACGCAAAAACGTGCAAGAATGTACTTTATTCACACAGCTCAATCTTGCATATGCTCACATACACCCACACAACTTTTGGGGGAAGCTTGGCCTCATCCTGTCAGTGCGGGAGCTGACAGACAGCCTTTTGCTGTGTGTGTGTCAAAGGAAGTGGTCCAGTATAGACTTGAGGGATTCACTAGCTGAACACTGAACAGGGGAAGAAATCAGGTGAGAGAGAGAGAAGGACAGACAGACAAAGAGAGAGAGAGCGGGAGAGTGACGGACACAGAACAAGAGAGACCGAGAGGGAGAGGGAGAGGGGTGAGTGTATGTGTGGTTGTCGTGGAGGGGGTTTAAAGTGCCCCGAGCCAAACCACGTGTGAAGATGGCAGGGCCTGAGAACTCCCTGCTGCTGGGGAACAAGACAAAACAACAAGCCCAGATGTATAAACTTTAACACCCTGTCCTTCCTTGTAAATGCATGAGCAATACCCAAAGCCCAGTTTGACATTTCACAAACTTCGTTTTGGATAGAGCACTTTGAAATTGTGGGTCACATGCAGGTACTGCTGAATTGAGATACCCTTGGTTAAACCAAAATATCTTGCTGAATTGTACACTGGGAATGAAAACTGACCATCTGCTAAACCTCTTCCCCAATCAGCAATTGTCCAATCATAGTTTAGCAACCGTAACTAGAAAGCACGTCCGTCAAGCGTTGGATTTCCCCACATGGCTGTTGTAAGATACCACAAACACAAGAGTAGAAGTGTGTTTGCTCTTACGTAAGGTGCCATTGTTGTGTTGCCAAATCGAACCATTCAGCTCATAAAATCAGATTTCCACACCAGATCGATCAAAGCTTCGGTTACCAATTAGATGGAAACAGATCATCCCTGTGGCGACCCCAAACAAGGAACAGCCGGAAGAAGGAGAAAAAATAAGATTGCCGGATTCACATCTGAAAACAACTCATTTGGAAATATAAAGGAAAATCTTTTAAAAGTCAGCTAGAAATCACATTTTCAACCAACTCCCATGAGCTAGAGTTTGAGCATTTAGCTTTCTAGCTACAGTTAATTAAATCTGCTCACGATTGTCATTATTTTAGATGGCAAAAACAACAGTAAGCTCCGAGAAAGAAGACTACTGAATTTGTCTTACTCTGTCTGAATACAGAACCCACTGTTTTAGAAAAATACTCTATTTCAAGAGGTAAACCTATCACTGTAAACTGCATGTGCAGAAGAAACATGTTGATCGGTGTAGCAACAGTAATTAAGGGGCAGTGCTTAGCAAACTGTCAAATGTCAGAGATTTAAGGAACTGACATTTAATTGGCTCATTTAGATGCATGCCAAAAATTGTAAGCTATACTGTAAGTGAATTACTCAACATACAATATCAGAGCACTGATGGAACATTTTTCAAATCTGAGACGGGACAGAGAGACAAGATACTTTGAAAGTCAAGAGGCTAAGGGCAAAGGAAATGACTCCAGCACAATGGTCGTCTGCTCAATGTTCAATTATTGCTGATGAAAGGGACATTTTGTGGGTCGGACATCAGAGAGTGGGATTAGTGAAAGTGATTTCCTTGTCCTGGGTTGTTTGACAAAGCCTGCCTGTAATCCTCTTGAAAACTTTGCCGTCTTGGCTTTTCCTGACTGTTGGCTTTCCTCTGAGCTGAAGATGGCACACCGAAAAAAAGATGTCCACTTAAGACATAGAAAAGGGATCCAAGCCATACACAAATAAACTACAGAGGCTATGTGTATATATATATATATATATATATATATATATATATATATATATATATATACACACACACACATACTAGTGCTGTCAAACAATTAAAATATTTAATCGCGATTAATCGCATTTATGTCATAGTTAACTCGCGATTAATCGCAATTAATTGCAATTTTTTTTCTTCATTTTAATGTTCTTATCAACATGAAAAAGTGGATTGGCTTGCTTTATGCAAATGTTTTATTTTATTGAAAAACAACTGCCAAACAGGGCGGTACAAAATAAGATTATAAAGTGCACATTTCAGATAAACAAGGGTTTACAAAATAAGATTATAAAGTGCACATTTCAGGTAAACAAGGGCTTAAAAGAGAGAGAGAGAGAGAGAGAGAGAGAGAGAGAGAGAGAGAGAGAGAGAGAGAGAGAGAGAGAGAGAGAGAGAGAGAGAGAGAGAGAGAGAGAGCTGTGAACATAGCAGTCAGGCCTCTTATTTCGGAACAATGAATTGTAACAGTTAGGTTTCCAATAAAAGGTAAGCCTCCTACTTCTTTGTTTTCAGCTACTCAAACAGACAAGTCTGTTGACATTTTCAGACAACAGTGAAGCTCCTGTCCTGTCGTTGGATGCGATGTGTATTATATCAGCTAGACCCTCGTCCTCCACAATGTTAACAGGCCTACACGGAGTAGCCACCCATTTAGCTATGGCTGCAATAGGTTTGTTCTTCATTGTGGTGTCCATGTGTACATCCCAAGTCTCTAAATTGCATCCCCGTTTCCCTCACTTGCGTCTTTTCCTTGCGTCTTAGTCCCTCCCACCAGGGATGCATAGAGAGACGCAAGGAAACCAAGCAGGGAGAAACGACGCGAGGAAATATGTTTTAATAGACATGAGACGTCCTTTCCTCTGAAGCGTCACGTGAAGCGACGTCGGTTTATGATGACTGCGGCGACTGACATCTGATCAGCTGTCAGTCGCTTTAACAGCTGACGGAGTTTTGTCTGGAGAGTTTTTAGCAAACATTCCAATAAAAATGCACTTAAAATATTGATAAAAATGTTGATTTAATGGTGTTAAACTACTACTTACATTAATAAAGACAAAGTTATCATGAGTGTCAGAGTGGAGATGTTTTCTCTGTCGTCTGTTACCGTTTAATAAACTGCATTGAGTATTTATATACTGTGATGTGTCCTGCTTATACGCGCAGGATCCATTTCTACCGGCGGAATGCGTCTTATTTATTTATTTATTATTTACGTCGCTATGTTTTGAAATTCTGATTGTGACATTATTTTAAAATAACCCACAGTATAAATATGTTTTCTCTTCATTACGTGTTGTAAAAAGTGTTTCCTCTTTCCAGCTCTCTCTGATTTTAATGACATACATAATACAAGTTATTGAGGGAAACAACAGTTAAAATCTTTGAAGACAGTTGTTTGTGGTCCTTTTATTATTCAGACCTACAATGAACATATTTTAACCAGATGGTGAATAAGAAAACAGATATAATATATAGCTTGAGTTTAATTTGTGATCGTCTTCACTCTGGTATGAAACTCCAGCGATCAGTCCGCTCAGCTGCAGCGTCCAATCACATAACAGATGAACAACGAGGGGGCGTGTCCAGCGTTAAAACACTTCCTGGAAGCCTGCTCTCATGGCTCCTCGATCATGGATCCTCCGATTTCTCTCCTCGGTCCTCGATCCTCGCTCATCCGAGCAGAATAAGAGCTTTGGGACGGCCGTCAAGATGGCGGCGCAGAACCACTTCCGGTTCGATCGAGGAGCGAGGAAACGACAATTTAGAGACTTGGGATGTACCCCATGTGTTTCTGTCCGAAGTCATCCATTCTTGTCTGGTTATTACGAGGGGGCGCAGAGTTACCATCAGCTGTGTGCTTGGCCATAAGTGGTATTTCAGACTGGATAAGCTACGATGATAGCTCAGTTCACAATGCAGGGCTCTCAAGTGTCACGCATTGAGCGTGACTGTCACGCATTTTGGTCTGAAGTCACGCCCTCCCGCCACACATCGTATTTCTCACGCTGAAAAAAAACTCTAGGCTATTTAATGTGCCGCAGCGCGCAAACATGACCTGGTCGCGCTGCCCTCACCATGGAGGAATCAAGCACGTTTCCCCCGAATCCCTAGCCAATCAATAAAAAGAGATGGGCGACACGAATAGCCAATTAGAAAAACGTATCTGTTGTATCTGGGTGAAATGTAATCCCGGCCGTGCCTCCGCCGCCGCCCCCCACCCCCGGCCACGCCCCCGTCCGGGGGGAGAGAGAGATGTCACGCTTACCTGTCTTAAAAACTTGAGAGCCCTGACAATGACAAATGGCACATACCACTTTGGTCTTGTCGAAGGGAACCATCTGACAACTTTTTGAAAGTAAACTTTCCATTCATTAGCGTCTTATCATTAATTTTGCCGTATCACGCTCACCATTCATTCATTTCAAACCGTAGCGTTAGCGTAGCTTACAAGCCCAAACGGCGTGCCTATTGTTTTGCTTCCGGTTGAGCTACAACAAGTGGTGCTCGTGATAAAAAAATGGAAAAATTAAAATGCGTTAACGCCGTTAATAAAATTGATGCCGTTAAAATTGGTTTGCGTTAACGCCTTTAATAACGCGCTAATATGACAGCATTAATATGTACGAATGTATTTTCAGTATGAGGTGAAAAATGAAGCGTGACCTAAATTCTAAAGATCCAGTTTATTATGTTCGCAAGTTAAGCCCACCACTGGCTTTACCTTTATGGTGAAATATTGGATTAAGACTGGATGAATTCATTAATTTAATACTGTGAAAGAATATAATAAAACACTGAGCATGGATGAAATGTATCATCTTCATTGCCATGCTGATGAAAAAGCATTAACTTGAATAGAAAAGCCAGCTCATTTTATGCAAAACATTTTGTTACTCTAAGTAATGATAAGGGCAACAATCTATAAAGTGTCAACAATATATGCACAACTGCACTTGGTTATTTTCTATAAGGAGTCCAAGAAAGAATGCAAATATATCCCAATGCGCTGATGATCATTATTAAATAAATGTTTAATGAAGCACTTAAGCTCTGATGCTTTCCTTTCCACAATCATTTATGCATGAATATTTTAGCAAAGGCACGTTTTTGTAATTCTTCCCAAACACTTCTTGGACTATTTCCATATATTCAGATGTATTATGGTTTATATTAATAAAAATCTAAAATGAGATTAGCTGAAATTGGTTAAAGTCTAATTCAAGTCGACTTTTAATATGCGTCTAAATTGTGAGTTTTTTGTGGCTGTGTCTCATCCAGTTCCATGATCCAGTCAAGTGGATCCAAAGACATTAGAATTTAATAAAACATACCAACATTTGCCAAACAGTCTCCATTTGAATAGGCTGGATTATAAAGATGGAGCATGCTGATAGCAGGAAGATCCTGACTGCCTGAGGCTATAACATAGGAACTATTTACCTCGCAATTGTCCTTTTGGCAGAGAGTGAAGAATATACTTTGACCTTTTCACATTCACATGTGCATGGCAAAATGCATATCAAAGTAGATGGATGGATGGATATTGCTACCTCGGTCAAGTCACTGCCGAAGTGTGTTTTAGTGAGGTCAAGACTCCCTCCAAGTGTATTGTTCTCTGGATGACCTCAAGCTCTAACCTCACTGTGAGGGGGACAAGTGAAAAGACAATGTTTATACACTGATCAATACAGTATCACATTTTATGGCTGATCTCCTACAGGCAGTACCATCGCCATGGCGAGCACAAGTTGGGTAAAAAAAGTCAAAACAAACTGTGGAACCTTTTAATCATGGCAACCTGAGGTGGTCATTTTTGGATAATAAAAAAAAAAACTGTCTGACGGTGTAGGCTATGGTGTATTGTTTTTAATTGTTTTTATTTTAAATTGTCATATTCATTAGACAGATGACTAGAAATGGGGGCACAAGTTGTAGGAAAACAATTGCATAATAATTGGAAAAGATATATTTTATAATTGGACTTCCCCTGGGCCCTGTTTCTCGTACCTGGCTAAACAAAGTCAAGCAAATGTCCTAATCTCCATCTTAAATTAGCGAGCTGATTGACATCAGGCTATCTGGGTTTCTTCACGGCTGATCTGCGCTGAAACGGTCTCGTTAATTCTCGCCAGACGTCAGTCATCTGGATAAATGTGCGCGCCCGCTCCTCTTCAGAACGGATAATAATGGAGCACTGACACCACGATGTTCTAACAGTACAATGGCAAATAAACTCAGAGGAACCTCTTTTTATTTCTCTACTGAGAAACAGGAGATGATCATGAAGGCATATGAGGAAGTCAATACCTTAGTCATTAACAGCAAACGCATTGCGAATATTCCAACGTTTTTGCAACATTGTTGCCGTGAACGCAACTTTAACAGCGACCCCGCTGCGATACATAAGCGTCGCAAATATATCAGACAAGTTAAATGCGTCAGTGTTGGGAAAATGTATTGGTTAATTTGAAGTGCTTCATCACCCAAATCAATCAGATTATATTTACAAATAAATATATACTTATGAGGATATATGTACTGTATGCACGTATGAATCATGTACTATATATGTGTATATGAGTTTGAATATGTGTATGGGCGGATCAGTATGTATGTATTATTCATAATCAGAAATTCAATCAATTGAAGCAGTGAACAGTGATCAATGTCCGCGGCTCGAGAAGCTCTCGTAAATAAATGATTTCTTGCCGGCAAAATCTATATCGCAGCGTACAGGAAGTCATGATAATGTAAAGGATGGATCCTGGCGATCTGAAAGAACTCTCTCCCTATAAAACTAATATAACTAATATCGCTCCTTCATCAATGAGGAAGGGAGCTGCCTTTTTTGTCCGTGGGAGTGTCCAGCTTATCCAGTGAATTTCAGTAAGCCTGGCCGGGAGCAGGTTTAAATTTTTGGATGTGTTGCTATGGTGATTTATCTAAGCTTGCTTCGAGAAACCGAGAAAGCCAGACCTACGTCATCTTATCCTGACAATTAGCCCGCTAACTCAGTAAGCCAGGTACGAGAAATAGGGCCCTGGTCTCTATGAAAGCCTGACTCCTCCAACCCAACCTTCAAACCCTTATTTCTGCCACGCTATACAGAACATTGGACCTAGGCTTCTGTTGCCCTCAGTCATATGTTTCCTCATGCACTTTTTCTCCATCCAAAACTAGGCCCCATGTTTTCTCAGCATCATCCTTGGCCCATGTTCAAATCTGTCCATTACTTTGAAAATACATTGCGCAAATAATTTCCGATAACAGACAGACATTACCCTAGACCTTAAAATAAATGTTTGGAAAATAACTCCAAATCAGGAATGCTCCAAGCAATAGGACTCTCTTCTCTGCAACATAAATCATGCTGTAGTTCAATTACCTGTGCAAAGACAGCTCAATTACACCTTTGTTTTTCCTGCTATAGCACGCCAATGTCTGTTTTGAAAAAAAGTTTACTGACTTGATTTTGGCTAGCACTATCAGCTCCGTACATGTCCACACCTGGAAGCTAGATTTTGACCATACTAGCTAGCTATTTCAAAGTCGCTCAAAGCATACAGCCAGAAAATGTTCGGCAAAGAACTCCACTTCATAAAAAACACAGGCATGCGGAGGCAAAACAAAGTTAAGGTTGAAAGAAGTTCATAAAACCCAAACACCTGTATCTGAGCTCTCCTCTGTAACTACTGAGACGAATTACTGACTAGGAGCAGCTGGTTGAGCAGGTGACTGGGTCAGGTGATGGGAACCCCTTGGTGGGCAGGTGAGGAATGGCCGGTCAAAAGCAACAGTTGAGATAAGTATGCCAAATGGGTGGAGAAGAACAAACAATAGAAAAAGACACATGGCATCTTAGGTGGGAAACAGCACATTTACTGCTGCTCAATTAAATATAGAATCCCGCTACATTCGCTTAAATAGGTTCACTTAATTAAAACATGCACTGATGTTTTTCTCATTTTATAATGAGAATGAATTTCATTATTTACACCTGTGCTTTTTCTACTGTGTCATGTTAAAATGTCTACCATGGAAAAGGCCTACAGATATGTTCACAGCAGACATGTCTCTGCATGAAAAGCTCAGGTGTTACTAATAATGTAAACTATGCCTCTGTTTCAGGAGTCCAGGGAAGCCATTCCAGTTATATTGAATGTGGTCATTATTAATTGCACCTACTGTGCTTTTCCTGCTAAATGTAAAAATGTCTGCTATGGAAAAGGTCTATTATACCATATATTACCTACTAATGTTTCCAGCAGGGGAAAAATAGACCAAACTTAGCCAAACTCAGTGTAGTTTTTCCATCATTCATTGATGTCATTGCTTGATGAAAGGTGATACGTTGAAGGATCACCACACTTGTTTACCATGCACATATTCAGTATATGTATTCTTTTGTGAAGCAAAGGAGTTACAAACACAAATGTTTCAACGGTTGGGATGCAGAACCTTCCTTTAAGGGTGGATAATTGGAAAGGCGATGGCCTGGAACATGCACATGGAAAATCACCCCTTTTTTCAGCCAAGAGGCATTTGGGGATTTTTGGAAATCTTTTTATTTTCAAGAATTTATTCAGCATCGATAGAAGTAATTACTGTAACATTAAAGCAAATCGTGCCAGACTTTTATATGTCTGCAAATGGATTTGGATTCAAAATAGTTAAGTTTATTCATCTTGTTGCTGGTTTGATCCTAAATAAAGTGTAATACAGTAGTTTGTATGGATGTGAAAATGTATCTATAATGTTGAAAAAGATAAGGATTTCAGGGTTTATTAAATTACAGGTGTAGAGTCATGCAATAGTTATTCTGTATTGTTTAAGAGTATAATGATTTGTGGCTCACATCGCGTGTGAAACCCACCATGCATAAAACAAACATCACCAGACAACACTATGCTGTATAGGCTTATCTCAGCAGGGTGTTTCCCCATTAGTCTGTGGAGTAATGGCCAGCATAAGGAATTGTTTCTTCACCCCCTAATGTGTAACATCATTCTTAAAATGTAAATATCGTATTACAATTCAATAGACGGAGAGTAAGGGGATGAGCATCTGAAGGAAAGGCACTAGACCTGCCTGGGCATACTAAACAGATTATACATATGCGGAGGGACCAGCTCTCTTCTGTGAATAGAGAGCTGTGGATTTGCCCAGACTGTCTCTGGCATTTTGGCAGTGTGGAGATTAAAGCAGTAATCCACCTTCATTTCAAATAAATTGACGCATACTGTACATCAGGTCCTCATCATTGCAGGTGTATAAATATCATTTGGAGAGTTTTTGAAAATTGTGTAGATACATTTCTATTGAAGGACAGTCACAGGGTACAGCAACTTGCCCTTTTCCAGACAACAAGATTGTTAATATAATTTGCAGTAGGAGCAAGCTCAAATCGTGGCACCGGCACCTCGTATAGGCACTTCCTGTGGCACCTCTAGTTGCCACTAGTTGTTGTGGCAGCTGCCACGTTTTTGTGGCAGCTGCCACGTTTTTGTGGCAGCTGCCACAACAACTACTGGCAACTAGAGGTGCCACTAGTTGTTGTGGCAGTTTTTGTGGCAGCTGCCACAACAACTAGTGGCAACTAGAGGTGCCACTAGTTGTTGTGGCAGTTTTGTGGCAGCTGCCACAACAACTAGTGGCAACTAGAGGTGCCACTAGTTGTTGTGGCAGTTTTTGTGGCAGTTTTTTGTGGCAAGCTGCCACAACAACTGCCACAAAAACTAATTTAACTCATATTTCTCCAACCAAATCTAATATTTATTATGTAGGACTATTCATTTTTTGGTTAGACTTAAGTATTGTAATGTGAATAATGTCATATAGCCTTCATAATAATTGATATTCTTTTGTCAATTTTAATCAAGCCATTCATTTTTTAACTCCTTACTAAATCAGACCAAAAAAATTAATTGACTGCGCTGTAATTGAGAAATAAAACTGGTATGCATTTACAAGTTATGTACAAAGTCTTTATCGGTCTTTAAATAATGCATTTATTAATTTAATCTCTCTTTTTAATTTAATCTCTCTGGATCAGAAGAAATAAACGTTTTAGGTAGGTTTTTATTAATTGGTTTAAACTCAACAGACAAAGACTTTCAAGCTTGTTTTTATTATTATGATTAATACAATCCATAATATCCTACTGTAACAGAACTAATAACAATTAGGAGTAGTAATATTAATGATATGTGCACTGCCACCCTGTAAATTATATGAAATCAAACATTATTAGTTCATGTTCCACATTTGAATATGCTTGTTTGTCATTGTCTTTTATGACTGTATGTACTGATAATGACATTTGTTTACAACAACATTTTTTTTAAATATTTACTGTAACAACAGTAAATATTTACTTTTATTTATTATATTTCTATAAGTTATTTTTTTAATTGGTCTTTCTTTTTAATCTTCTTAAGCATTACTACCAATAGGCTTCTAATGGGCCTCAGTGTCTTCCTCCAACACTCTCAACAGTACAGTGGACAGTAGGTGTGGATGGAATCACAACCTTGAGTTGCCCGGGTGAAAGAAATTTCCCGTACATAATATAACATTGCCTTGTTATGAATCATCTGATACAGTCTATGAAAGTGTATAGAGAGCTTGAATTATATGATATGTCCATGAGCTACGTTTTATGACAAACAGTATTTACATAATCAATATTTAAATTACCAGATTTGTCGTTGAACATTGATGTGTATATCTTCTGTAGCGTAGGTTTCCCTTCAAACCGGTGAAGGTAGGCGTTGGACGCCCAGTCTCCACCCAGTCTTAAATATAAATGGTCAAATTATATTTGACCATTCCTAGATTGCCTCTTTGGCGCCACCCTCTTTTCTCTGTCTGGGAGGGAAAGGGCTGTTCTGTGCTCTTAATTTTCCCTTTGTTACAAACTGTATTTATTTTCTTTTTATTTGTTCAAGAGGGACAATGTACGTGTATTGGATGCCTTGTTAAAAATAATGATAAAGAACCTTGCAAATGAATGCAAAACGACTGACATCCTTAAGCTGTGTATATGTGCATCTCACCAGAAGCCACAAATAGTGGCAGGCAGTTGCCAAAACATCTTCTGAATCTATTCTGCAGCGATGATAGCTGTGGCCACAAATACCTGCCACAGCGGCCTTCTAGACTTGAGCTAAACGTTCAACCAGAAAACTGTTGCTGTGCCTCAATGACTGTCAATGTACCACAATATAGCCTAATTAATAGACCTGTGTTTAAGATTTGACCAAGGTCAGTTGATTGACATTTTGATTACAATGGTATTCAACTAATTCTTAACTGAAACCTAACCTATATTGTTAATACTTGTATTCTTAAGAGCACTTCATGATTTATGTTCAGCAAAAAATGACACAAAATGACAAAAATATTTTTCATTATCAAACAAAAAAGTGCAACAAATAAAGTGCTTAAACAGTAGCCTTTTAAAGCAAAACAATAGATTAACACATAAATAAAAGAACAAAAAATTAGGTATTAGAAGGAGATCAAAAGCTGGGTAGAACGCACGCCTGGAACGCGCGTCTGGAACGAAAGCGTCTGGAACGAACGCGCGTCTGGAACGAACTCGTGCTGGAAGGAACGCGCGCTGGAAGGAACGCGCCTCGGTCCAAAATCAGACATTTTTTTTGCCGTGAGAAATTGGTTGTGTGGCGTGAGCACCGCTCTCTCTAACATCACTATGCGAACTAAAAACCTGCCAACAAAAGCCTGCCATCCCTTTTTTGTATGGGTTTTGTTCTATTTCTTGTCCTATCTATCTTGCAAACCTGCATTTATAATCCTTTGTTCTGTGCAAAAAAAAAATGGTGACAAGCCTGTTTATGAAAAGAACGTTAAAAATAAAGTTGTCTGACACAAATACCTCCAGAATCAGTTTGTAACCCATTTAAATGAGTTAGTGACCTAACTGATGATGCTGAGCCAGTTTTTGAGGAATACTAAAGAAGAAAAGTTGAGTCTTGAAGGAAAACAATTTCCACTCTGACAGCAGCCTTAGCGTCAGACAGATCTGTTATCTGTTAGTTCAGGAAACAGTTTGGCTCCATTTGGGACATTATTTCCTCCAAATTTCATCACAAATCATCATGACAGAAGATGCAACGCTTCAAGAATTCCTCTTATATCCTATTATTCCCATGTTCTCTGCGTTAGTTTCAGAAATCATCCCACAGATCACTACAATTAATCCTCTTCTTTCAAAGGTTTACTGTAATCTCATCAATCTATTACGTGCCAAACTCTGTTTTTACATCAACCTTCAATTCCAGTTGAAACATGTTGGCTAAGCATGATCACAGTCTTCTGGAAAACCTTGTGGTTAGACGTTTGTTTAAGTTAACGATGTGGGTTTGATCTAGTTTAGATTGCTCCGTTCTTACATCTGAATTTCCACCTGACAAAAGGCAGAATAGACGGATGAACTGAATAAATAAAAGGACGAGTTGAGAAATTAATAAAAGAGGAGCACGTTGTTATGAAGAGTGTCAGTCTGCGAGGGACTTAGTATGGGAGCTTCCCAAATTGCTTTGTTTGGAAAATGATTAATAGACAATTAATAGGATCCTCTTGATTTTGCGTGTGCCCGCGGCAAAATGACAAAAATATTTTTCATTATCAAACAAAGAAGTGCAACAAATAAAGTGCTTAAACAGCAACCTTTTAAAGCAAAACAATAGATTAACACATAAATAAAATAACAAAAAAATAGGTATTAGAAGGAGATCAAAAGCTCGGTAGAACACGCGCCTGGAACGCGCGTCTGGAACGAACTCGTGCTGGAAGGAACGCGCTCTGGAAGGAACGCGCCTCGGTCCAAAATCAGACTTTTTTTTTGCCGTGAGGAATTGGTTGTGTGGCGTGAGCACCGCTCTCTCTAACACAGGCAGATGCCTCAAAAACTAGTGGCAACTCGTAAGTGCCCCGCCACCTGAGACGTGCCATCAGAAATGCTGCCTCTAAAGTAGTGGCAGCTTCCGGAACAGTGACATCTCCCTCCGGCACCGCGGCAGGTGCCTCCAGCACTGTGGCAACTGCGGCAGGTGCCTCCAGCACCGCGGCAGCTGCCTCCAGCACTGTGGCAACTGCGGCAGGTGCCTCCAGCACCGCGGCAGCTGCCTCCAGCACTGTGGCAACTGCGGCAGGTGCCTCCAGCACCGTGGCAGCTGCCTCCAGCACTGTGGCAACTGCGGCAGGTGCCTCCAGCACCGCGGCAGCTGCCTCCAGCACTGTGGCAACTGCGGCAGCTGCCTCCAGCACCGCGGCAGCTGCCTCCAGCACCGCGGCAGCTGCCTCCAGCACTGTGGCAACTGAGCGGTGCCACAGGAAGTGCCTGTACAAGATGCCGGTGCCGCAATTTGAGCTTGCCCTCTCTCATAATTTGAGTGAAGGGGGATTGGGTTTGCATGCTATGTGTGTGACGTGCATCAGGAGTCAAAAGTTAATCAGAGATCTCTCATCTGTTATCTGTTATGGCTCAGCATATCTATTTAAATAATTTGAGTTAGTTTTGCTATAGTTAGTTTTGCTATAGTTCGGAATCGACCCAATATTTCTAGCTGCAGCTGCACAACGAAGCCTAACAACAAATGTTTTAAAATAAAGAGAAAAATAAACATAAACGTGTTTTTTAGCTGTTGCTTCGAATGTTTCTAAATACTAGGACTCTTGTAACACAGATAGCTACTGAACTCAATGTGGCAAGCACAAGCAGAAAGTGTGATATTTGGCATTGTTTTGTCTGCACCATAACTTCAGTAGAAAAGGTTGTGGCCATGGTTGAAGGAGACAAATGGTTGCGGGTGGTGCAGCTTTAAAAACAAAAACAACAGTGTAAAAGCACACATATATTGATTGCCTAAGATTACATTACATTACATTTCATTTAGCTGGCGCTTTTATCCAAAGCAACTTACATCTTTGCTCTATACACCGCAGACACAGCAACGGGGAGTAATTAGGGGTTAAGTGTCTTGCTCAAGGACGCAACGACATGGACTAGCGAACCTCCAACCCTGTGATTGAAAGACGGGGATGCTAACCACTTAGCCACTGTCACCTAAGACATACACATAGTTCAAGTAATACTGATCTGTAGAGCAACAGGCCCAGCATAGACCGTATTTGAAATGCAGGTGACAGGAACTTATGACTTATCTTGTGTAGGTGTTTTAAATGCACCTGTTAGGCACTTTGGATTCTAGGTTTGTTTATTTATTAATTTGTTTATATATTTATTTGCTTCGAGCTGTCATCCGGAAGCTACACGCGCTGGAAATCAAACATGTTTCCAGCAGGTGAAGATTGTGTGTGATTCAATACAGTCTGCTGAAAAACACATGGACACAATACAATGAAAAAGACAAACTCAAACTTTTCAGTGCTTTTATGGGATGGAAAGCGAGAAACATAGCAGAAAAATCACCTACAATACATATTTTCTACTTTGGTGAAACTTATAAAGTAAACCAGCTTTTTTCATTCGTCTAGAAAACTCCACTTTAATCCTTTTGTAGAGCTCCCTTCCCTTGAGGGGTAATTCCATTACCTTAGACAAATATATGATCAAACATATGATAACTTTTTGAATTGACTAGACATCTTGAATAATTTCCAGATTACCTGAGTGTGCTAACAAAAAGCTTATACTTCTGTGTGATGACATCCAGCTGATCCAGCTTAAGGCACAGGACCAGTGTCACTCTTCATGCATACAGCAGCAGAGGGCCATTTTGGGTAATGCACGGTACATGGCACTGACAAATGAAACTCCAAATAGTTGCTCTGTCTCTGCTGGATGTGCAAATGGGCAACCCTTTGCCAACACCTTTGCCGTAACAACTTTATAAAGTGATAACTTGTCACCATCATCTGTATAGCTTGTTCTGCTGCTACTAGGAGGTAACACATGCTCTTTTACGCCTGTACATATACAGTGGTTGTAGTTGTGTCACCTCAATCATTCCTTAACTTGACCAGACTTAAGTGGTCAGAAGCGGACCTTGAAAGACTCAAACACATTTGAGGTAAAATCTTTATTTTAGCTTTCTGCAGTTTCTGTCTAAAAGTATTTTGAAGGCAAAATAGTCAGATATAAAACATTAGTCAAAGTTGCACAGTAGCATTTATAGGAGACAATGTTGCAACTTAAGGATCAGAGTGAGAATGATTATATTTGTTGGACTCTTTCAAAGCAGCATTGATAGAGTAAACCAACTCTTCATGGTGTGAGTGGATATAATATGTGGACATGTGTGTTTTAATGAAGTTTAAAATGTAACCGTGTGCTTGCTATTCGACTCTATGACCTACACAGTTGAGTCACTGGCAGGCTGTTAAAATGTATCATTTATAAATTCAGAGTTCACCAATCTTCACATCTCTTGCGCTCCAAATATGTCACAACCAAAACATCAGGGAGCCATCTTCACATCCATCTCCCACACAGGAGTCAACCTAACTGCAGGGAGGCTTTGTAAAATTGTCAATGTGTGAGAGACAGAAACAGAATTTTTCACTGGAAGAATGCATGATGATGAATGATTGTATGAAAGATAAACCATCTTTTGTAAAGTGATCTAAAAGGTTTGGAGAAAGAGAGCCTTGGAAACTGCCAGTCTGCGATTTAGCA
This sequence comes from Taurulus bubalis, assembly GCF_910589615.1. Classification (NCBI taxonomy): domain Eukaryota; kingdom Metazoa; phylum Chordata; class Actinopteri; order Perciformes; family Cottidae; genus Taurulus; species Taurulus bubalis. The sequence goes on from NC_136589.1 coordinate 26,281,050, forward strand.
GGAAACATTTGTGCCCATGTGTTTACTCTGACACTCGTGAGGTTCGCAAATAAAACATCCAATGCACTCAGACTAGATGGAGTGAACTGTGCAGGAGAGTTTCGGTGTTTTTTTTCTGCAGCCTTAAGTTTATAATTCAAAAGATGCTGCAAAAATAAGTATGCACCAAAATATTAATCATTTTGAGTGTTTAACAAAAGGTGACTTTGATGATCCTCAACCGCCTTTGTATTGTCTTGTTGCAATGTGGAAGGAATGTACAAATTAACTAAGTTTAGATTCCCTCCATGTTACAAATTCCCTGCTCTCCCGCTGGTGGGGGGATACGTTGAGCGCAGCTGCAAAATATATTAAATTACATACATTTTTAATGATATTTAACATTTGCCTGTAAACAGACCATGTTTAGTTCCAAAAAGTTAACAATTTAAGTAATATAAAACATTAGAAAGACCACTTATAGTGGGTGGGAGGAGAGGTGATTGGTCAAACACAGGACTTTTACTCAGGAGAACAGTGTTTTTGTGTCCTGTGTTGTTGTATTGAAGTAACGTTTGCATTATCTCTACGTAAGTTACATTTTTGACGTAGGTATTTTACTTAGTTTATGTACTAACTAAATGGTTTTGTTACCTCAATCTAACTGTAACTGTTACCATTGTTTTGTTCCCAAAGCATAACCACAACCATTTCTCATAGACCACAACATTACAAGTCGAAAACCGTTTCACAACAATAATGCCTTGGCTTGAAATGACACTGGAAAAGCTTGAAATGCATATCATGACATGCAGAATGTCCTTACAAGTTATTTATACGGTCTCATGAGACCACGCTGGCAATTTGGGATTGTAAGACAGTTTTTTTACTTAAGCTAAACATCTTTCCAACTTGAATGATACATTCCTAAATCACTGTTTAGTTTAAATTGTAACGATTCTTCTTTACCATGTGTTTGATAATACATTACAATATTCAATTGGTGGTTAGTAGCTTATTACGTTACAAAAGGTTACAAAAGCCAATGCTGTAATCAGGCTGGTGATATTTTATATTTTTCCACATTATCAAACAAGTTACTGGTTTGACAATTAAATACAATCCAGGAAATCTAGTTCGAGGAGCAGTTTGTTACCAATTGACATCAATAAGATTGTGTTCTTCCCTAAGTTGTTCAACATGTGGAATCATATGCACAGATCTCCTTATCATAATATTGAGCACAGTTTAAAAGACAATTTTTCTCCAGCATTTGCGCATTTGCGCTATCCACACAACAGTGAACAGAAAGAAATATTTGTGCACTATTTGCTAGACTCTCAAAATCCTGATGGTGATTGACAGTCATAAACACCTACATACATAAAGTGGAGTTCAAAGGGGTTCATTTGCATCCACAACAAGATGGTTTTTGACAATTTCCCAGCTGCTCACTGTGGGAAACTTTCTAGAGATAATGATCCTCCCTGACAGATTTGGTGCAATCAAACTTGTTTCTGCTGGTTCTTTTTTCATTGTGCATACTCCACCATAACAAGGACATTTTCAAAGCTAAGAAGTGAGACGGTGTGCAATTATAGAAAAAAGCTTGTGTGTCCAAGAGTAAGTTTAAAATGTTGATAACGTGGTGGGATTGCCATGAGTTTGTGAAATTACTGAAGTGCTTCTGAAAGAGGCAGTACGCTTGAAATGTCAGCCGGGTCTCCAGAAAATTACGTTCCCATACAACAAAATTGCATTTTCAATTATGCTTCGAGGGAAACTAATTTTTTCCCGGATTACGTTTGTTTTTGACAGATCACAAAAACGTGTCTTATGATAGTCTTGGGAAGTCCACGCAGAGAGGAAGGAGACGGCTGTTTGGGTCCCATGTGAAGCCAAAAGTTACTAATTAAAATGTACATCCAAACCTAAATAATATAGCAATCTTACTTAGTTTACGAAAAACCATTATGTTTTTATTAGACCTAACCAATTCGTTTTTTGTGGTTATATTTATATATGAGGTATAACCATGTGTTTAAAAAACACAAAATGATGGAGAATGTATTGAGAAACTTCATTTTGAAGGAGACAGGCTGTAAAATGTCTTGCTTTTTAACAAGTTACCTCCCAGTTTAAAAACTATATCAGAGTTAAGAATCAAATTGTGATTTCTGTCCATTTGGTTTTATTTTTCATGTTTTTCCGATGATCAGCTCTCAGACAGATATAGCTGGAATGTTTGAAGTTGCCCAAAGGAAGACACCCAGGCAAGGAGAGATAAAACAAAGAGACAGAATGACAGATGGAATGAGAGACACCAGTGATTCATAGCATGTCAAAGAGCCTTGTGATCGTGAGGGGGGGAAAAGAGAACCTCGATCTCACCCCTGGAACAGTGGTTTTGTTGTTCTCTTGTTCATTATTCCAACTACATGGGGTCTGCATTTTGATGTGACGTGGTGTAAATGTTTGAACTAGTGAACCTCACATCTCAATTTGTAACAACAAAATGGCATAGAATCTCACTGGATAGATTTGCTTGTCGAGCAAATAACTGGAAAAAGGAACTATGTTTGCTACGTACATGTTGAGGTTATTGTGCCATTTTATTGTATTGACGGCAATCTAAGAATACAATGGTCAATTCAGTATTTTATTTAATCTGAGGTGCAAATAAATACTAAGAAAGATCAGAACATAGTATAGCCCTGTAGCAATTTACTGATACTTCACATTCCTTACCAACTGTAATATTGCTGTGTAATTGCAGGATAGCTCTTCACTCTAATCCAACTGAGTCTTAAGATTGCAATCCTTTTCCAAACACAGGCCAGGCCAATCGACAGCACAATTGATTTCCTGATTAATGTCCTGGCCCACCAACTAGCATTGACGCCTAGAGACATAATTTCCTTGTGAGCATGATCAATAGCTGCATCAACATAAATAAATGCTCAAAGAAAAGACATTTTGTTTAGTTAGGGCACCGAGGCCAAATAAACGAAGCTTTTGCAGGTTCGTGGAATTAAATCAGAGTGCATGCTGGGAAAATAAAACGAAAAGATAACAATGCAGAGGACAGAAAAGATTGAGTGCAAACAATACGACATTCAAAGTTTGTAAGTTATGCTAAATGCTCTCGTGCACAATGCTTTGCGTTAAAGAAAACACACAGAAACTAATCCAAGGCAGTCAGGTGCAAAGTGAACAAAAGAAGTGCAATCTCGACCTGCGTGGAACATTTGATGGTGATTACCGTGCTACATGGAGGTAGGGAAGTGTTCTCGGTGCTGGACTGCTGACCTCTCACTAGCTTGTCTCTACGCGATGAGCAGAGATAAAATATGTAGCAGGCAGTCCTCTAATTTTAGCTCCCAGCTCTCCCATCATCACTTTCTAAGTTTTGTGCTTAAAAAAGGTCTCCTGGACTCATCATCATCTCCTGAGTATATTACAGGGTAATGTCTAAGACAGATATGCGGTTGGCAACTTTGGCCTGAAAAGGTTACATGGCAGTCACGAAACAAGAGAGAGAACACATAACATAACATACAGAGCAGATACCTTTCTGAAAACTCTATTTAATTGCATTTGGACTTGGATATGTTTATCATAATTGAGGCATCTTTGTTTTCTCAAATGCACACTGATTTCCAAATGTTCACTAAATGCTTCCAACATAAAAACTTCCACTATCATTTGTTGTCGCAGTCCCTGGTGTCGTAAAGCAACCCTAAACAAAAGCTGTGATTCATTTGTAGTATGCCCAGGACCAGTGTTGGTTCCAGCCTCTGATGACTTTGAGAGAATAATTAAAGTGTGGGCTGAGTGTTGCTTGGGGATATTTTACATGCAGTAGAAGGGATGGGACGGCGAAAGCGGCCAGAGATATTGATTACTGCTGGGATTACAGCACCACGAGCATCGCTCTCAGTCCAACAATGTAATCATCAGCTTCTACTTATAATGCGCAGGTCGCCACAGCCTCACTGGGGGAGGGAAGGAGAGAGGCAGAGGGAACGGTGCAAGTGGACGCAGAGCAGATGGATAATGTTTCATCTGCCATTGTCCTTCAACTCTTGATGAATTTAAGGTTGAAATTTGCAGACTGGGAATTTGAAGAAGCTTTAAAGGAGCGGTGGCACACAGGAATCACTAGGATATCAGTGTCTGGTGTGTATTTATCGTCAAAAAATATCTTTAGGAAATAATTGTTTTGTCTAACACCTGCTCTGTTAAACGAATTACATCCATTCCTGTGGAATGAGGCTGCAATCTTCCCGGAGTTTAAGCCAATTGTTTCTCCTTTGCTCAGTGACTGTCACCATAGCTGCTCGCTCTAGATTGGATTCAGGGAAAGCGTTGATGTAAGTTGGCAGATACTTTTATTGAAAAAGCCTCTTCTTTGAGAGTTTAATCTTCTAAATGCATGACAGTGCTGATCCAGCAGTTTTACCTTACTTATAGACAAATATTTTTCACAAAACTATCAACTTCAACAATGAGAGCTGAATATATATTCATACCCAGATATCTATCAAACAAGATGTTCTAAACTACAAAGTATTTATCCCTCTCCACCTTCAGCATTGCATCAGTGGGTTTATTTTTCATTACTGTGATGCATTTCTTGTGGATCCTGTTGTGTAGGAGGAGTCCGAAAAATGCTTCATTCTCATCAGATTTTGTATATAACAGGTCATTGAGATTCTAGTACACAAATAACACAAAAGCAGTACAGAAGATGTTGTCATACTGCACCATACAATTTGAATCTATGTGACTTTCCATATTTTGTCTTCAAAGGTTTTTATTCCCAAAATGTATGTACATTTTAACATTAACATTAATATGAGTATGTATAGCAAATGTAAATGCACGCAAAAAAAAGAAAAGATTACATTTTTTGGATATCTTCATGAAACTTCAACAGTTGATTATTCACATTAGGACAACACTTTTTTGTATTACAATGTGTCTGTATTTTAGTTTAAGTATACACATTTTGGATACAGCCAGGTTCAAAGTTCTTGTAACATTTTGTCAACATGTTAGAGTCAAAGTTTTTACAGAGGGAATAATCAACATCTCTTTTTAACACTCCATTAAAAAAAACAAAAAACGGTTTTGCCTATTTTTTCAGGATAAAATGTTGTATAAATCAGCCAATGAATAATATATGAACAAACCCCTCTGTGAAAACCTTCAGAACATTGAATATTAATAAAGCTGGAAGTTTGGTGTAAGTAAGTACTACTGAGCTGGAGATTTCTGACTCAGAGTATTATACCATTTAATTAAATAATAGAAAGCAGCCTTTGGAAATATATATCGTAAAATACATTTTGCAAGGTTAATAGTGTGAAAAATAACTTTTATACCTATCTGATATATTTTTAAGGCCTCCACCTCTTGAAAATGTAACATCACATTTGTCAATGTACAGATATAAAATTCCGTTATAAATATTTAACATTATTGTGGACGAGGCACAGTCGGCTAAGTAATTGTTCTTTGTTTGAATGCACTTGCACTTTGAAGAGGAAGTGCTCTCGAGACGGTCAAGGGTATTTCTTGGAGTTCTTTGAGGCGCCGTAGCCCTGGGGCGTCCCTTGAAACAACTTCCCATCTGAGGAAGAGAAGCCGGGACATCTGAAGCAAGCGGGCCAGGTGACATCATGGTGTTCCTGTCTTCGCAAAGTGTCACACTTGCCAACTGTCTGGCAAACTTTTCAGCAACTTCTTGACATGGATTCTTATATAAATGTCACTGCTACTGGAATGGAAGGCTTAGTTGTAGTATGCAAGCTTACATGTTATGTTACAATATCTGCCCATATAAATGGCCCTCTGTTTGCATTTAATCTGTATAACCCACACAGCAGTACACTATTTCTCTGTACGCCCACACTAATTATTAGAAAAGACAGCATTTTATTTACATTTTTACTGGTTAAATTGATATGAACTGAGTTTATATCCTAGTGTATGTGTGTTGCATGCTGGGTCATATTAACTGATTTATCACCAGATGGTACTTACCAGTTGGTTTGAGGAGAGACAGCAGTCCATGCTGTCAATACTCAATCGAGTCATGCCTGGTGGTGGTGAGGGTACTGGGGATCTGGACTTGATCCTGGATAATGACACCATCCACCGTCATATGGGGAAGAGTGGAGCTACTTTCCCTCGGGGCAGTGGGAGGGGAGGTAGATAAGCATCCCCTCTGTGGCTAACATCTGACTGAATAAGATGACCAAGAAAACTGTGGGTGTTACTTCGGAGGTTTTTAGATACAAATAGAGACTAAAAGCCCTTAATACAATTGAGAATGTCATGCAAAGACAGATATTTTACAGATATGTGCTTGTAAAATTAATATGGATTTACAAATTTGGTTTGCAAAATGTGTATGTCTCTCAACTTCCTCAAATAGAGAACACAAAAATAGGCTCCTCAAAACAAAACACAAATTCTATCTGAAGTACAGCTGGAATGTAAGCACCAGTAACTGTGTTGGGTCACCCCTTACAGATGCCAGTCAGTGAGATTACACCATTTGTTTGAATACAGCCTGGTCAAAAGGATAAACTCAAATCAAACGGAACTGAATTGCCACCTCAGTTTCCACCGTTTGTGTGTTTGCGCTGGCAGCAGAAAACAAGGACAACTGGCACAATATTGACAATCATCAAACACAGATGTTCAAACCCATGCAAAGGTATTGCTGCTCATTTGGTTGTGGTCCAATGTGCAGAACTAGATAAGAAAACTAAAAATGAAAATGATAATCAGTCATATGGTCGAAACAAGAGTGAAGTTTTCAACAGGCTCTCGCAAAATGCAATGAGTTTCCTACTTGCGAAACATCCCTGTTTAGGAGGTTTAATCAACAAAGTGTTAACAACTAGGTTACATTGCAATTTGTGATCAATTAGCCAACTCCTTAATACAACAAAATGAATCCGCTGGTTGTGAAAGTGGGCAAAACATCCACTTTATGCTTGTTCTGAATCATGAAAGACAGATATAGCAGGAGTGTGAATTCCTTTGTTTAGGGAAAAGAGCGACTGCAGGGCTTCTCTGAGGTGGCACTTGTCATTGAAGGAATAGAGAGAGATAACCTGGGGGCCTGCAGATAAGTGAATCTAAAGACCTCAATAAAGCCTGAGCCAGGAGAGGAGGAAGACGCTGGCAGGTATTAGTCCATCCATCATTTCCTTCACCCGATCACAGTATATAAATATAGCACTCATCTAATATGCCTAGTTCTCTCTAGAAGCTAATCCCCAGATCCTTTGTGACTAGAGGTGGTGATCAGGATGGGTTTACTACTCAAGGGTCTTATTCTCAAGTGTTAAAGGAAAATACCATTTTTTTGTCGTATTATAATCACACCCCATGTTTATTATCGACTACTTATTTGTCATTATATTGTTACACTATTTAGTTACCACTGATTTTATGAAAACATTCAAAAATGTGTACATTTGGTTTATCATGGAACGCAACAATCAAAATTAAAATTCAGAAAAACCACGATTTCAGCTTCAAAACAAACACTGATATTGACAGCATCATGCCAACTGACGATTTGCAGAAAAACCTGTGGGCCACGCAAGCTAATAAAAAAAGATTTGAATGCAGTTGCAAAAGAAAAACGCAGCAAACGTGCCCCCTTGGATGCCCACATAGAAGATACAATATGATAAGGTGTAGAGGTTTGACTTGTCTAACAACGGCTGATTCTGTAGAAAGAGATGTGTTCAGAGAATGTGCATTAATTTTCCCTACACACAAAAGATCCAGCCAGATGGGACAAAAAGGAAGATTTGGAAAAAACAATTCCTCATGAAACAGAAGTGACAATGAAGGAATCATTCATTTGATAACATTAGAGCAAAAAACTGTGCAACAAGTCGGACTTGTGATTACATCAACAGGAAGTCTTATATTCAGCTGTCAACGTGGCACTGGAAATATTGTAATTACAAATGGAGCACAAACTAATTTGTGAAAATGTCTGGGAAACATTATGATGCAGACCTGCCAACTTTTCAAAAAACCTTGGAGTGAGATTTTGTCGGGGGTGACCAAGATTTTGCCGCGCACGCAGCGACACACGTTGGTGGCTCAAATATCAGGAAATTTGAATTAGTTTGGCGTTGTACCCATGATGTACCCATGTTGTACCCTGCATTTTGGTGGTTTGTGGGGCCTAAAGTTGATCGGGGCGGCCTACTGAAGATGGACAACATTGGTTACATTCTGTGAAGCAAATACATAGCTGATGGTCCACCCCCAGGACATTTTGGTTTAAGTAGATGTTATTTCATGCATTCTAGTGGATTTTTGGGTGGTATGCTAAAGATGTAGCCTGGTACCAGCCGAACTTAGCCCCGCCCACAACATTTGAGGTCTGGAAGTTCGGTCTGGCACTGCTCCGTTGGGGAGAAATGATCCAAAATCAGAAATTGTTCGGATCAATCAAATTGTCAGGGCGGGCTTTATACGATGATGGACAGATGACAGTAATGTAATCAACCATGTCACCAAAGAGCGCTTGGGAACCACATGTCATTAACATACCTTAGTCCAGGAGTGGGCAATTCATTTTCCCAAGGGGTCACATGAGAAATTTGGACCGTTGTGGAGGGCCGAACCAATAGTCTGAACTTAATTCAATTAACTCAATATGAATGTTATTACTTTATTAAAAAACTGTAAATTATATTGTTTTGAGCTGCTACTGGTAAGAATACATGTTACAATAAGGCTATGAAAATAAGTAAAAAAAAATGTAAATCGTACCTTAAATATGTATGTTAAAGACCAGCAATTTATTAACTTTAAACAAAAGCAATACGTGCTTTTGATGATTTCCAGTTCAGTTGTTCTTACTTAGTCCAGTCTGTGTTGCTTGAACAAGAGCATGACGTCTGGTTGAATGAGGTGGAGATGTGAAGGACAGTTGACAGGTATCAGTGAGAGAGGATCTGATCTGTTGAACTTCATCACTAGAATGTTTGTTCTCATGTAGGTAGATCCAAAGAGAACCAACATCTTCTGAGCATCTTTCCTCATGTGAGGAATGTTCTCCTCTTTGAGAGAAGAGTGAAGATCCTGACTTAAAGTGCTCTACCATAGTGGATCAGACCGCAGGTCAGATCCGCGGCGGCTTTGCGCGATTAATTTTCAATCTGGAGGCGGAGACTGCAGCGCGAGGCTCCTTGGGAGGCGGGGGTCTCGCGACAGAAACTGCATAACAATACGCTTTCACTTCAGTCTCCAAGTTGGCAACACTGCCCTAAAGCCTAATCTATTCTTCTCCGTCAGGTCGACGGCATACCTAGGCCGTAGCTACGCCATCGACGCAGACCCCTACGCCGTAGCCTGACGCGCACCTCCAAAAAATCCTAACTACGCGTCGCGTCGACGCGGACCGCAAGCGCTGTGATTGGTCCGCTCAGAACGTAATTTCCGGCAGTTGCTTTTTCCCAGCCTCGACCGGTTTAGTGGTCGTACAGACCACCTCCGCAAACGTCTTCTCTGTCGCCTGCACTTCAACATTTGCAATATAAGCATTTGCTCTTCAATATTGATGAGCTCCAACTCCAAATGCAGCCGCTCCAACTTGGACGCCATTGTTTACTGTTTACTGTGACCGGAAGAAAAAGGATTCAGCCCCTATAAAACCCCTGAAACCACACAGCCACACCCCTGGCGGCATGGCGGTTAATTGCAGGCAACACGTTCCCTCGACGCAGAACTTCGAATGCTCAACGACTGCGACGGAGAACCATGAACTAGGCTTTAGTGCGGCTGCATAAGCGCGCGCGCACACACATAAATCAATCGCCTTCAAAGTAAAAGCAGTGCCGTTTGTATTGCATTCATGGCGTGCACCTTATTTATTTATTTTTCATTTTTGATTGACCTCACGTGGACTGGGAGAGCCGCGGGCCGTAAGATGCCCAGGTCTGCCTTAGTCTTTGCTCCTCCTGAGTTTCTCCCGCGGTTGTGTCTGTTTGAAAATCTTCTTCTGTTGCTAACTTCGGGCCTCTTTGGGGTAAATAGGATGTCTATGCAGCGAATAGGTTTACAGATGCGCTCCTTAGCGCCATCTATCGTCGGGGAGTTTGAAAAGGAACGAACGCGCCTCGGCCCAAAATCAGAATTTTTTTTTTGCCGTGAGAAATTGGTTGTGTGGCGTGAGTGCGTGTGAAAACATGCAAAAGCGTGTGTCACACGGCGAAACCGTGAGAGTTGGTAGCTCTGATGATGGTATGTAATGGTGGGTGAGTCCAACTTTTCTTTGATATCAAAGTGGCAGGAATGTGATTTTTTAGGATGGGATTTACATATCATAAAAGCACTTTATTGCGTTGTTATTATAATCGATTGCAAAAAACAACAAAGCATGATTCACTGTCATGCTTATTTTGCAACTGAACCCTGGAGCATCTCTGAAATGTATGCTTTTCTAAACATAAATGTGTTTTTATATTTATTTTCAGAGTATTAATATAGCAGCAAACAACTATTTTCTATGTATATAGATACAGTGTAGACATGACTGCCTGAGCAGAGGATGTAGTCGCTCTTCCTCTGTGTGTGTTGTAATCCGAGCTTCTCCTAGCTTTGTTGACAAAGCCGTACTGGCCGTGCGTGCTTGTATTGCATGTTTGTGCATGTGAGCGGGCCCCACTAGCTAGCTCATGGCGGCCGCTCTGCATTGTTCTCCTACAGCAGCTACAGCTGATACCGGTGTTGTTGCAGAAGCGTAACAGCCACCCTCCGATTCCTCCTCAGGTAAACACTATTGCTGTGTTAGCGCTGTTTGTGCTCTGAGCTGCGAGCCACGTGGAGGCAACACAAATGCTTCCAATCTTGTAATGAGTACCTCTGATGTATATTGTCTTATATTGTTTGGTTCATTTTCTTTTTGAGAAGATCTGGATCTATTCTTGCTTGTAAAAATTGTCAACCACATTTTTAAATCGTATTTGGCGGAATAAAATATGCGATAATGCACTTTTGATTGGCCAGTCAAAATCCATGTATTTTTTACATGCAGTCCACCCTTAATATCCTGTTTAAATATTCCCTTGCAATGGTATGGTATGCTTTTATAACTAAATAGCCACCCATCAAAGCATGACAGGAATGTTGCTAAGACTTGCAGTAGAAACATCAATAGCTAGCTGACCTTTGTCACAACCAACACGACATTTAGCATCTTACTTTAAGGTCATTGTGAGAGATCCTGGTTGTTCCTGCCCCATTTGATCTTTTATTGTGGGCTTTGATGAGGAGTATTAAAACAGGTCGTTCGCTTTATGTCCCTCTTTGTCCCATCAGCAGGCGGATGATGTTGGCTTCACTAAAACTCAAGCCAGAGGTCGACATCAGTGAATTAATTGTGGAGCGTGAGAGACGCTATTCCCGGACAACATATTGATCTTGGGATGTTGAATATGCTAAACATTTGTCTGACAGAGGCGCTTTGAAAATCAGTGATGCTACCTCCCCAGAATACCTGGAGTGAATCTGTAGGTGACTGCGATACATCACACTGCTAATAAAGGATGCAGAATAATGGTCATTGAGAATTTATTCATGTGGTTCTCTGCTTTTGACTCCACCAATGACCATGTTAAATAAGTCCTTGATTACAAATCTTAATACCTTTTATTATTGATGTTTGCTTTTGCACTGAGCAGGTTTCAGAATGGCTTTTCCAGCTTAGAAATACAATCTCCTCATTGGGAAGATGTGTGTGCACAGTCTCATATGTATGCTTGTGTGTATGTACAAACTCGTAATAGAGTAAAACTTTCTGCTTTTTCTTTCTCTATAACTTTCTTTATAGACCTAAAACAAAGTATTGTAATTATGTGTCATATAATGTTTGTAATCTTTTTTTCATGTTAAATAATATGATTTAATTGTCCAATCAAGGCATCTTTTTTCCAAACAACTTCCTTCTAAACTAATTTTCCATCTGGAGCTCCTTCTGTGTAAAGACTTTTGCTTCTGGTGACATCTGCTGGTGTTGAGTTTGGGGGAAACTTCACTGAGTAAAGAAGGGTGGTTAGGAGTACAAAAGCAAAAGTTTGCCAAATCCCAGCTGATTTGTGCCCAACTATCTATCCTGTCATACGCATCATCAAGTGCCTTGAGCAAAACAACAGAGAACAAGTTTCGGCAGTCCATATTTGAGTTCCTTTTGGTTTTCGACAACCAGCCTTGTATTTCAACAAACCGGATTTATTCCACTAGCCACAAACCCTGTAGGGTACCTTCTCCGTATTTGATGTTGACCTGAGTGCCCATGAGTCTACAGCCTGTCATTACTCTGAAGTCTGAGGGAACATATTCCTCAGGTTCCAGCAGTGTGAGATGGAATGACTGTAAAACGCTGTTTAATTGCCTCTATTCTCATCCAAGGCCCATCTCAGGAGTTTTGTTCCACTGCAGAGTGAGATGCCCCCAAATTGTGTGGCCTTGGTAATCTTGGTGATTGAGAAGACATGCATTTGATAACCAATCATTCTGTAGCAATGCTGTGGGCCTCCCTGGCAGGAAGAAATGTAGAACTTTCTTTTCGATTCTCAGAATTAGACTGCAGAAAAATGCAAGTTTTCAGATCTTTTGGATGAACCCCCTACTGTTTGCTTCAATGTGAAAGTTACTGTCAGAGTTTGTGATTAGTTGTGCACATTAGTCAAACAGGCATCTTCCAGCAAATTACAATCACTTATCATCTGTAAACTTTTCAGTAAATTGTTATGATGGTTTTCATCCTTGTATGTGGATACACGTGGTGAAAAAAGAAGTACTCCAGCCATTAAAAAAATTAGCTGAAGTTGGTGTAGGTGAGGCTGGAACTTCTTGTAATACATTCCCTTTGAATCCTAAACCCACATTATCTAACTCCACATCCTCATTCTGTAAGATAGGCTTTCTGTCAAACAACTTGGTGATGTCAGTTGAGTAACAAGTTACTGCCCAAAACTGCACATTACCAAAGGTGAAGACACTAATTGCAGTTTTACAAATTTTCCCCACAGACCAACAACAAACCTGACAAGCGGCAATCACCCACAGTTTGCGGTTTTGAAGTTACAAACTGTAGCTTTAAATGCACAATATGCCATTTTCTGCCTTTAGGGGGTGCCTTTTGTGACAACAAAAAAAAGAGTTTGATGATGTTGTGAAGTAGTGTGGGATAGTGACAATTGCTGTCTCAACCACCATTAACATCCTTAAAGTCAGCTTCTGAAGATTATGACTACGTTTGCTCAACTTTTTTCTCTGAAAACTCCAAAATCCTTTATCCAGGTTAAATGTATTAGTTAAAAACGATCAAGATCTAGAAAGTGTTTAAACGTGATTTAAAACTGGATAGAAACTCTGGCAAACACAACTATTCTGGCAGACAACCAGACACATGTGGAAAGGGAATATGATCCCATTGACAGGTGGCCACATGGTAAATGAACCTGCATTTATATAGCGTCTTTCTAGTCTTCAGACCACTCAAAGCGCACATGTCAACATTTATACACAGATGCAAGGTGTCACCTGCCCATCAGGATCTAAACACATTCACACACCGATGGCGCAGCTTTCAGGAGCAATTTGGGGTGCAGAATGTTGCTCAAGGACCCTTCAACATGAAGAACGGGAATCGAACCATCAATTTTCTGTTTGGTGGACAAGCCACTTTATCTCTGAGCCACAGCCGCACAAAATTAAATGGAACGTTACCTTGATTCAAATTACAGATTTATCTTGGAAATTGTGGTATCACCTTAGAAGTGGTAAGTTTGCTGCAAACACATATAGAATACTTAAAGAGAGGAATACTTACAGAGGACGACAGAATACTGTTGAGCACTGGTCAGAACTAATGAGAGAATAACCCAGTAGCATTCAGCTCATTATGCTTCTTCTACAAACTGGGTCAGAATCAAAGGTCCATTGGGGAAAGAGTGCTAACCATCCAGATCAGAGTGGGCAGAACACTTTCTCTAATAGGCCTTTGAGAGGCCTCATTAGCCCCACACATTTGAACCAAGAAATGCAACAAGTAACAAACTTCAAATTGAAAAATACTCCACCACGAATGCACACAAATAAGAAATGCAAATGATTGTGCAATGAATTGCAATCTTGCACATATACTGGAAACCGAATTCTGAAAAAGCACACACACACACACACACACACACACACACACACACACACACACACACACACACACACACACACACACACACTTATATATAAGCCCTTGTTCTCCTGATTTTGGTAATATTCAGTACATTGAGATATAAATAGTAAAATAACTAAAAGGAGCAATAACGACAACAACATGTATAACTCATATTACTAAATATTTAAGCCAGCGTTTTTCAAGTGTGTATTTTGGTAATATTCATGTTGACCATAATTAGAATGGCAGGAATCCTCATTGAATCATGGTTGTTAGATTTCTGTGCTTTTATTGCTCTATCCTCGTCTCTCCTATTTCTTTATGCATTGTGCGTTGCAGCTACTACACAATACAAACCAGCCATTCCTCCAACGAGCATCATTGTCATGCAGCAGCTCTCAGTTCAGTCATATTCTCCCCTCACATCTCCGAGCCAAAGCCCCCTCACAAAGCTTTAGAAAAAAAATCTGTGCCCCGGGATGGAGCAAACTGCGGAATACCAAAGTGTGCCAGGTGCTGCGTTTAAAAAAGCAGGACTCTGCTTAAACAGAGATGTATTATTTAAAAGATAACTGAGAGGCATAAAAAGAGTAAAAGCATGACAAGGCCCTACAATCTGTAGCCCCTAATAGGCCCCTAGAGGTCTTAGTGTGGTCTTCTCGTGAAAGACCAGTCGTCTCGGCCCCCCTCTGGCTCAGGATAACACGCCGTTTGTTTTAGTTTGTCCTTGAGCAGCTATTTCCCAGTCAAACCACAATAATTTAGCCCAGTCAGTCTGCAACATGAAATCATAGAGCTGTGTTGGATGGCAATACATGGTACTAATGCATTGTGCACTGATGGCCATGATACCACATAGGAACTTTGATCTTTTTCTTTCAAGACGTCAAGGTCAAAACAACTATAGATACAATGCGGTGCTGTGTGTGTGCTTGTATCTGCCGATTGAATGCATTAGTATCTATGATGAGACATAGATGACTTAATTAACATTTGCTGGGCAGATTCAATTTCCATCTAACCGTTAAACCCAGCTATCATCATCAATGTCTCATTCTCAAAATCACATCATTGTCATGTGAAACAGACAATACAAAAACAGCTATGCCAAGATGCAAATGAATCGCTCGGCGTCAGCCATGTGGTGGGCAAATGCCCAACTAGCTGCCACAGAGAGAAAGAGATGACATAGACTGAGTCATTGAGGCTTTGAGTCACAATACCACTCAGGGTTATATCCAATGTGTACGGAAACCTACAGAGAGCCAGATGACCATCAAACAAAGGCTAAAAAGATTTCCAAGGAATATCTGATTAGCTGTGTTGCTCATTGACAACATTACATTACATTACATTGCATTTAGCTGACGCTTTTATCCAAAGCGACTTACAATAAGTGCAATTCCACCATGAGTACAAACTCAGAACAACAAGAATCAAGAAAGTACAATTTCAATAAAGTTAAACTACAAAGTGCCATTAGTAAATGCCGTCTAAGTGCTACTAAAGTGCTACTACGGGGCTACCTTCTTTATTCAAAGGTGTAGTCGAAAAAGATGTTTTTAGTTTGCGACAGTCGTGACTTTGTTGAGTGTTTAGCTCGCAGTGACGGAGCTACAAGCCGATTGGCAGAAGCCGAGCAGAGCGGACGAGCTGGGGTGTACGGTTTTACCATGTCCTGGATGTAGATTGGACCCGATCTGTTCGTAGCACGGTACGCAAGTACCAATGTTTTGAAGCGGATGCGGGCGACCACCGGTAACCAGTGAAGGTCGCGGAGGAGTGGAGTCGACAGTGGAGTTTACATAGGTAAACATCAAGCAGGTCTGCACTTGTCCTAATCAGCCAGGCTAATGCATTTAATACAGTTTTCCACATTTAAGGCACTCTAAGACTCTTCTATTGCACTTTACTCAGGTCTTATACCTCTCTAGGCTCTAGTGAGCAATCCTCACAGATTGCTAGAGTGCAGGTGTGCCACAGAGACTTACATCTCATTAAAAAGGTGCATTACCCCCTTCCTGTCTTCTTTTCTCCGCTCCTACCCATCCCTGCTGAAACCATATGGACCCCATACCGACTCTAATTATACAGCATGAACTAAATTCATTCCCGGGAAGACAAGGAGGACCCAAAAGTGTTTGCATGTTCAGGGTGGCATGTTAATAATCAGATCTCGGGTTGGGAAAAGGCTGTTTTGCTGTCTCATTAAATCATGGATGATATAAGGGCTTATTGAGATGTGAGAAGGGTTCCATTACCTGTCACTAGGGCCACATGCACTAACTATGATCAGTGTATCCCAGTATTACTACTTTTACTGAATCTGTTATCATGGTTTGCAGTGGGAGTGAAAATTCCAGCAGAATAACATAATTGTGTAAACCAATGCATTTGGTCTGATATCGTCTTCATAATGACATTTTAATATAGATGAGCCAATCAGCCAATCACACATGCTGTACTTTTACTGCAGTTGAAGCAGCAGGTAACGGCATATTTACTCATTAAACTTGTTTGGCCATAAATCATTTGGGCAGTCAGTCATGGGTGTTTAAATAAATTGAATATTGTGAGAGTCTTTGTTACCCGTGGCGATATATTGTATGTGCCATTATGACATGATCTTTTTTATATCATTTGTGTAGAATGTCATCTTAAAGCTGGTGAACTGTTGGGGGTCCAGAAGGGAAAGGAATCAACGTGACCATTTTGCGTTCTCCAATTCTTGCTCCACCTTGAGATAAAACCATATTGAAGGCATGTGCAAAACAGTCTATGAAGAGGGCCTTTGGGATCTTTTCCTTTGCCTTGGCTTGGACACCATTCAACCCAGAGGCCATAATGGTAGCGCCGTCATAGCATTGAGATACAAGTTTTTCCATGCATCCATATGCCTCCAAGAACCCAAGGGCCAGGGCTGTTATGTCCTCCGCCCATTTGTTTCCTGCAGCATCCTCAAATTTGATATATCTCTCTTTTACGCCACTGTCTGTTTCAAAGCGAAGAACACTTTGGAAGTGAACAGATGGTAGAGCAAGTCTGAATCATATTAGTAGTAGTAGCTCATGTCATGGTCATCTTTTCGTTGTGCATTGCCATTTCGCTCTTCGTCCAGCTGTAGCTCAATCCTTGTGTCTCCAAAAAGTTGTCATGGTAATCGCCTAAAGATGACCTGCTGTGTTTTGGTGTTTGTATGCAGCCTTAGTTAAACCGCTAAGATTGTTGTAGCCTTTCCAATTCCAAGCATCCTATTTGGTCCAGAACAACAAGCACTGCCTCTTGTGTCGCACTGAGCCCGTAAGCCAAGTGTATTGTTCCCAGTTGCCACCCTGAAAATGGTGACCATAGCCTTAGCTTTTGCAGGTTTATTGAGCTCAAGGTGTTGACTTTTTTTTTTAACAATGTTCATCTTTTCATTGTATGGTCATCTTGAAAAGGGCACTAATATTTATATTATTTTATTGTATTTATAGAATTAATAAAAACATAAAAAAAAATGTATTCTGAGGATCACAGGACCATCTCTGAAATACCTTTAAGACCCTGGCATGTTGGCACATAAGCTACTTTGCAACTAAAGCTGTCTGAGACATTATTCCTGTTTCTTAAAGGTACAGTGTGTGTGTGGCCTTGCGGGTGATTCATTTGTAAATAGAATGTAATATTAATAAAAATATATATATTAATGTATAATCACCTGAAACTAACAGTCATTGTATTTCCGCTATCTTAGAAGGAGCCCCTCACATCTACATAGGGAACGAGAGCCTTTCACATTTTTTAAATTACAACTGTAGTGTTTCCGAAAGTAGTGTTATTGTGGTTAGGTTGGCATCTGAGTGAGGTAAAGGGGCGTTACTATGCATGGTCAAGGCATATCATAATATTGGATTTGTAATATTTCACATTCACATTAATTACATCTTTAGTATGAAGGAAAGAAGATACAGAAAACATGCATGTCAACAGTTTGAAGAACCTTCAAATGGCTTTCACACATGCAAAGACATGTACTACTATCTCCATCCCTCTTCATTTAATCCATTAGCTACTCTGAAGTTACATGTCCTGCAAGGCGGGGGTGCACCGAGGCACTCTCAGCCCCCAGTCATTAACCCCCTCTTCATCTGCTGACACAACAAAGTGAACAACCGCATAATCAGATGACAAGTGATGGAAAGAAATTAAGCAGGAGGAATGGGGAGGGTGGTGAAGAAGATGTCTTAAACGACAGCGCACAGCAGGCAGCTCATCCGGAAATTGGGGTGTCAGCTAGCTGTCAGGGTGCATTGACCTAACAGGGTTAGTATGAAGGACAGCTGTCAATCTTGCTCTCGGCCAATCACTCTTCGGCAGAATGGTTAGCGACTCACAGAAGGAAGGGAGGAAAATACTTATTCCGTAATATATATTTTGAACAACATCAATTTAAAAACAACATTTTTTTTTATCTTCACTTTTTAAAGCGCAATCAGAAGAACCTGAATTTAAGATCCTGGCCCTTTCAATCACCATAATCATGGACATATACACAAATTAAAAAACGGCTTTAGCCACAGTCGGTACTCACCCACCAAACCCTCTTGCTGTCTCTGAAGGTCAAGCGAGTGCTTGGAGAAAGTGAGTGTTGGTGCAGAGGAGGAGAATTCCTTCATGTGTTCAGTGGCGCCTCTGTCTGGGTGACCATGAAGCTGCCTATCTCCCCGCTTGCTCCCGCTCCCCTTAGCCTGGTCATGTCAGCTTTCTGGGGCACAGCGGTCTGGCTCCCCAGGGAGAGGAGACAAAGAAGGAGGGGATGGTGGGAGATGGGTAGGGTATAAATAAAATAACACTTGTGTTTCACCTTGGAGAGGCCGGTTGCCTGTTGTTGTTTTTCCTCTATGCAGATTAAAATCCAGAAAAGCGCATTAATATCCCTTGGAAATGTGACATTTTCCCTTGGGTTTACATTTTTGCAGCCCATAGTTTGGTCATTGTTTGGGGGTGGTGCATCAACAACCTATAATGAACTATGATGGCAGGGAAGCATGCTAATTCAATTTTCATGGCAAGCATACAGGAAACAAAGTACAGTCTTACAGTATATAGCAGTCATAACAAATGTGTTAACCAATGGACCCAACTTGCTACAACCTGCACATAGAAGTTGAGGAGGACATGGGGTGGCAGAGTAAATTATAAACAAAAGGAGAAGTAGAGTGTAAGAACATTTATTTGCCTTTGAGCCGATAGTTAGATGAGAGGATATCACTGTCATATCTGTACAGTTCATATGAAGATAAACACAAAGTAAAGCTGAGGCTGATGGGAATGTCATTATTTAATGCAGGTATTTAGTCATGGATTACTCTTTGTTTTTAACCTCATGGTGGAACTTGATTCAGAGACATTGTCATTTCTGTATTAAAAAATTAGACCAAACAGCCATCTATCTTGGCTGAACCTGCTATACACATTTATATTATTGACAACAACAAAACATGTTTTATAACACACATTTGCAATGTATGCCAGTACAACATGTGTAATATTATTATTTTGCTAACTGCAGTGTCAATATTATTTTTGTCATAAACACTGTTCTATCTGATATTCATTTGTTATCCTTTTTAAACACATAATATTTAAATTATCACTAACATTCTCTGAGCTACTGTTGACAGGTGGCACATTTTTCTCTCAGCCATTAAACTTGTTCAGTGAACATATGCAGTGTATATAGTCGTGGTGGGCGGGTTGCACAGACACTTGCTGTTAAATATCTGGTCAGGGAATATACGAATTGATTTAAGGTTCATCATTTCCAAATGGCTTGAACAGAAAACAGCTACACTTTGTGTTTGTATAAATTAAACTGGGAATACAGTAGCAGAGCACTGGGCTACCTGGGTCACGAAACAGATTTTATCATACCCGTCTAAACCAAGCCATGCAACTTTAATGTTATGTGTTGCCCAGGACGGGACCTGCTGCACTATTCATGTCACCATCTGCTCGCTTTCAAAAAGTCTTTCTCCACAGGCCTGTCGGCTCTGTAACCGGGCCGTGGGTTGCGTACCTAGTCCAATTCTTCCAGCGGTGCTTGTAGCCTCTGCACAAACATGTGATTTAGACCAGCCAGCTCTGCTGCCATCACTGTTTTGGTCTCTGCTTTACTCCCATGTGCAATACAAACACCCAGGCAGAGCACCTGTGCAATTGGAAATCTGCTGGAACGGGGAGAGAATTTAAGGGAGCAAACATTGGCAATGGGGGACTTCCACTGCAATAACAGGGAACAATAAAGAAAGCACAAGGGCAACAGCTGAAAGGGGTCATCACATAAGATCCCAAAGCCAACATATGAAATATAAATGTTGCTGAAATAGACAGGATTTCCTTTAGGAAGAAATTTCCCAAGACTAAATGTGGACAGGAAGCTGTTGACCCACTGCCCACTTTGTCTTTGAGGTGATTAAGACCTGGCAATGGCGTAATTGAAAGCTTCAGTTTGCACTCCTCAGAGTGTGTTTGTAAAGTAAATCCGTGCTCTGATTAGATGTAATATCCACAGTGAATATCTATGAGAGGGGACTATGTATCCTAATGGAGGCATCTTATCAGTATGCAAATTGAACAGCTCACTTTGCTCATTACATTAAATGAGGCGCGACTGAATGAGTTTGTCTCAATTATCAATTTCAAAGTTGTGCTGGGCGCTCATATCACATAGTGGTATTTTAATTTCATATTAGAGTCTGGGTATAAGATTTAAGGCTAAGTAGGACTTGTCACACTTTAAATTTGGGAAGCCTGGGGTACAGACCACACACAAAAACACACTCACACCATAGACTAAATAGTGGCCACCTTGTGGGGTGTGCTAGAAAAGATGACTTAGCCAGGACATGATATCATTAAAGACTTAAGCAGAGAAATGTATGAGGACACAAAAGGCCAACCTTCACGTTGCTCGGTGTGCTGCTGTATAATCTGTTGGTGGGGGGTATGAATAAGCTCACTGCAAGGACAGCAAAGGTGTTGGGAAAGGGTAAGTGTGACACAGACCAATGTACTAATGTATCATTAGAATGTCGTGCTATTTTCTATTTGATTACATTGGAAAGTAAAAAATAATGTTCAAAATAATTCTATTTCTAAACATATTCTAGTCATTTGTCTAAATTATTAGAATTTATTGTATTAAATGCTATGCGATTGTAAAAAATGGAGAGGTGTTCAGTTCAGTGTAACATGTATGATACTCCAGTTTCTTTGGGAATGTGCTGATTACATGTCATTTGGGGCATGATACACAGTTTATTATTGACCAACTGTCACTTATTGAAAATATGTTTCTTACGGCTCATCATATCCTAATTTTGCATCCATACTAGTGATCATGTCCTCGTTTAATTTCAGTTTCCTTCATATAAACAGGTCAAATTCATGTCATTGACATTTAAATACCTTTTTTTAGATACCTGGCCAAAAGGGCAGTATGAAAATATTTAAAATACAATAAAAACAATACAAACAGGCTAAAACAATGCTCACCAGCTATACAACAGTATGTATAATACTCAGTCAAGATGAACAGGCTTATTTCTACAAGTTTGCCAGCATGTTGCCATTTTGAAAGGGCTACGACACATGGAGATATGGAGTGACAGCTATAGGGCGAGGAAGCTAGAACTCGCCTGTGACCAGAAAATGGATTCAGATTCCTGTTGAGAGCTTGGGATCAATACCTTTCTGCACTTTTGTCAGAATGATTATTTGAAAAATGTTATGTTAATATCCTTCAAAGAAACAATGGACTGCTCCCATTAGCGGACGAGGAAGGCTGGGTCTGTATCAGGAGTAAACACTGACAGCGGAACAGTATGCAGTTTTGCATGCATTAAGTTTGTATGAGCAATACAATCATACATCATTCACTTCTTTTACACTGTCATTGACAATATATATATATATATATATATATATATATATATATATATATATATATATACACATATATATATATATATATATATATATATATATATATAAATATATATATATATATATATATATATATATATATATATATATATATATATATATATATATAATTCATGCTCAATCAACCATCAATCATGAATTATTTTCGCATCTTGAATAATTCTGCATTGAATTTCAAGCAAAATGTCTCATGGACCTTTTTAAATCTCTTTAGGAAAAGCTTCTGTTTCATAGTTCTTGCGTCAATACTGCCCCCATGTGATATGAAGCTGAATGTTACCCAGGTTACCACATTGCTTATTGGAGTCATGGCATGTTCAGTTCATGATTACTGCAATCACAAACACGTCAGCACCAATCAGACAACCATCCGAAACCAATGTTCCCACAGCAATATAACTATTAAGGATTGAAAATGAATGTTATAATTTATTATAGCCTATTTGACAAAGTTGAAAAGCCCCTATTCCTTGTCTTTATCAGAGACTTTATGAACCTCACCTTCACAGTTTGTTTGGCTTTCTCGGAGCAGTGTGAGAGACAGCTGAATACATCCCAAAACTCAGTTGCTTCGTATTTAAGTTGATGACTGTCTTTCTCCTTGGGTGATGTGACAGGCAGGTCTGGTGCACCATATGAAATATGAAACAGGATGGGGACACCGTAGACAGCCATGTCACAAAGCATCAGTGAGGATGACAGGACCCAAGACCCTGGTCTGCTACACTGACATCTCTGCAGCTAATCGGAAGGTACAGGCCCTCACAGCAGCCGGACCAAAAGATGGCGAGAAGGTCAATAATTTAACAGTCGCAATATGCTGAACCTAGTCCAACGTTAAGGTCTCCTTCCATCCTTCTCCTGCACTCTCTGTCACTTTGACATTCATGCTCACACATCTTTGCGAGCAAAGATTCATCACCTGCCGTGCAGTGCTGTAAAATTAAATTAAAGAGCAATTTAAACCTTTAGAGGAAACGTATGAGACAGCAGTGAGGGGAATGCAGGTGTGTCGTTCCTCAGACTATTTTTCTTTCATCGCCTCGCCTTACCCTTTCTATGAGGCAGTAAAGAATTTACCACCTTTGCTTTGCTCATAGGTCACGTTGGCATGACAATCGAGAATAGCTGAATATCCCGGCAGGCATCACCTTTGCTGTCTCACCACTGGTGGCTGGCACTCCAGTGTCACTGGTTTAGAGCTGCTGACAACGGGGACTCAGCAGGTGGGCTGGGAATGTGGAGACAGGGAGAAAGTGAGGGCGATGGTAGGGAGATGGGCAGATAGAGGGAGGAAGTTAGGATGGAGAGTTCGCTTATGGGCCCCCCATAGTCCCAACACTGGCAGCGTTGCCCTCAGGTCAAACTGCAGATGGCTGCAGTGTGATGGCAAAGAGTCGTCCCAGTGAAGGAGAAGTACACAATGCAGGAAGAACATTTACAGGCATCACAGGTCTTATTCAGGACACTCACTTTAAATGTTTGAATAAACAGCTTTTGAAAAACCTGATTATTCAATAATTTAGCCATTTCTTTGTCATCATAGCCTATATCAACAGACAGTTTACTAGACCAGAACAGTTTGTGTGACAAAGTATTCCCATATTTCAATTTACTGTCAGTGTGACTGTTCTGGTCATTATTAGAGTTTATGCTGTATCTTTTTTTAACCTGTCAGTGTTCAAAGTTTCTGACAGCCTTTTACATATAAAGATGGCAGCATAACAGTTGTCCACGCAAGGGCTTGAAGATACTGAAGTTTGAGAGACGCAACTTTTCAACAGTGATTGTCAAACCGAATCATCAGAAAGTTCTCTGTGCCTGATCTGAGCAGATTTGACAAACAGATGGACAGATTTCTTGCATATGGGTGATTCATGTATGTTGCCCTTTTAATTTGGCAAATGAGGTCAGTGATAATGTTGCTGATACAATTGTTGATTGCACAACAGGCCTTTTAAATTTGATCAGGTTTTTATATTTAACCTTTCTTGGTGTGAATTTGCGTCGATGGCAGCTGCTGAATTTTTTTTTTTTTTCCCGCAGCAGTATTCAATGTTCATCTCCAACTTACTACAATGGTCCCAGTAATGTCTTAAATTGTACTGAAGTAGAATATCATATGACATGGTAAAGATATCTTAATCAAATAATTGAGGACTGCTTTAATTTAATAAGTTCAACAATATAATCATGCTGTTTTCAATCCTAAATGTTTTGGGATTACTCTATCAATGGCCTATTTCCAACGCACAGTGGTAAGGCAATTATTTTTGCTACTTTGTTTAACAGACCAGACCTAGGTTGCACCCCATGACAGTTATGAACAGACATGACATCTTGACTTGGGTCTTGAGGCGCTGCCGTGTTTATTCATGGTCAAACTGAAACATACTCTGTGCATTTACTATTTTAAATTGTACATTTTAATTTCTTCTTTGCTTTGAAAGCCTACAGCTGTCTGCTCTGAGGTCATCCACCATCACTCACTGTCTCTTCCTCGACCACACACTGCGCTTCTATCATAACATATGCTTCAGACTGTGTCAACACCCTACGCAAATAGGATTGAAACACATGTACAGGAAAATAAAAATGGGCCGCAGAAAAATAGCAGTAGCAACACAAATTGCAATATTTTAGAGCTCCCCCTAAATTAATTGAGAAAGTGAATCAGATTATTGATTGCAAAGACAGTACCAGCTGAAACACTGTCATGCTTATTCATTTTTGTATGGCACCTGCTTTGCTGTGGTCCAGACACAACTTTAGACTTGAAATGCATCTATCCATCAGCAAGTGTCATGAACTAAAAATCTATGGCAAAAGATTTAGAGTTATATTATAATCAGATTTTTACGTTGTACATGACTATTTTTACAGCTTGGAGTCAGCATGAATAGCAACAAAGGGGTCCTCATCTCTGTTGCTGATCTTGAAGTGAGCGCTTCCATCACCGCCAACATGGATCTGCTTCCCCGTGCACCTGCTTCCCTCCTTCTGACCAGAAATGACATCACAGTAGGTGCCACCAGGCATGCCAGTGTTCAGGGTCACATCCAGCTCCCTGAAGGTGAAGACGAGGTACATGTTTTTAAAACCATCACAATGAAACTGAGAGGATCTTACCGCCTTATCTTGCTGTATTTTCTATTAAAACTGGATGCAAACAGGAAGTGTAAGCCAATAGAACATGACTTAGAAAGAGAGGCAGTTTTATGTGATGGAAGAAACCAAACAATTTGTGTTATATTATTTAGTTGTAATTGTTATGTTCACCTAGTTGGTTGGCCAATTTTAAGTAGGATAAGCATTGGGATTTTAAAGCCAACAGGACATTAAAAGACATACAATTCCAATGAACTGTTGTTACTGATGGTTGATTATTCATGACAGTTATATTTCATTTTATCGTATCCAATCGTATACATTTGTTTAATATGGCTAGCACTGATTCTGAAGTGGGGAATTAGTATTTTGTCAGTGCTAAATAAGAGTGCTTAGCAAATAATGCTTACCAGTCATCATTGTTGAAGACGATGAAACCACGATTACCACGTCCAAAGGCAACCTGGTTTCTCTCGTTGTCCCACCAGTTGGAATGAGGCTGTCCATTGACCACATTGCGGAAAATAACCATGTTCCTAAAGGAGCGATATGGATAAATCCAATCATAACATATAACTTAATCGTTCCATATGATCAAGCAGAAGTGACTTGTGTTCTGTGTGTATTCAACAGTTCCCTGTCTAGCTTTCTAAATACTCACTTGATCTGACGCCATCTGTGCTCACACACCCAACCATCTCCACAAGTCTGGTCAGCGTTGATGGGGACAGACTTGGTGGATCCATCACCATGGCTGGGAGGGCCCATCCAGTCATTCTGATCCTACAAAGTAAAGACAGATCAATGAGTTTAAGAAAACATATTTACACTATGTATCACATTTAATCATTTTTCCTAGTTAAAATACTCTTCTAATCTACCTTTCCATTGACAATGTGGCGGTTCCAGCGGAAGCTAGACATCACCCTGGTTACACCGTAAGGGTGGGCCAGCATGTAGCTGACAGCCATCTTGTGGAGCCTGGAGTCCCAGAAGGTAACGATGGCTGCACCACCAGCACCATGGCCTCTCTGGTTGTCATGGTTGTCAACGAAGACGAGAGCATTGCCGTTGGGCATGAAACCCCATCCCTCTCCCCAGTTCCTGCACTCAAGAATGCAATGATACTAATGAGGCGTTCACCTCTAAAACACCCAAGTTTGGACAAAATATATAAAGTCTTTCATTCCGGTTCTATGAATGAAAAATGGTTTTGTCTCTTGAAACACAATTAGTAAGTAAGAAAACATCTGTCCAATCCATACATGTGTAGCTATTTCATGGTTAAATACATATTCTAATATATTACTTTGATAAGTGGTTTGAGGCACGCTAACAGTAACAAACGTACTTGGTGTAAGACAGCTTCTCGCCATTCCACTTTCTGAAGATAGTTCCCAGTTTGGCACCATATTTGAACTCAGTCACTCTTCCCAGATGGAAGTACTCTCTAGACGTGATGGGCTCACCTCCCAAATCAATAACCTATGGGGAAATCAAAACAGTAAGATGAACTGCACCGTATCAGTGATTTATATATTGACAAAATGTAATTAAAAAATGTTTTGGTACTCAGCAGTAACAAGAAACTGCTGTGTGTTTATGTTGTTAGTGAAGACAGAGCACACTTATTTTTTTAGATCATAGGCTGGTTTTGTAGCTAATTTTGTTAACTGGGTTTAGCACATTCTGCTTTATCCTTTTATACTATATTAGATGCAGGCGCTTGTCAGCTAGTTATGTATTCTTGGATATAAACATCTGCTCCCAGTATGCATGTGTTTTTGTTCGTCATCTTAACTTCTGCGCTTATTTTCCCACGGCTCTGTCGACTGCTGTTTTGCACTACCAGTGATACATATTGGTCATGTGGGGGCAGTTAGTACTAATCAAATAACACCATGTTATGTGGATTTCAGCAGTCAACTATTTATTTGAATGCAAATAAGTTATATATTGGCAGCTAATTATGTTTGCTGGTGCCATGTTTTTCAAGTTAATATAAATTCATCCAGCCTTTGATTTTTTATAATTATACCATGAAAGCACACAACTATCAAAAACTGAGGTGAGCTGAAACCACTCAACATGATGATATCTGCATCTACAGTATATGTTCATAATGCTACAGTAAAATGGAAGTTGTTGGGGTTGATGGTCCATTTAACTTACCTCCTGGAAGATGAAGGGTCTGGAGCCACCAGAGAACCACTTGGTGTTGAGGTTGTGCAGACGACCGTAGACAGCAGACAGGTCACCTGGCCACATGTGCTTGCAGGCATCCACTCTGAATCCTGCCACACCCATGTCAATCAGCTTGTTCATGAAGTCGGCCACTTTGCTCCTGACATAATCTTTCTCCAAGGCGAGGTCCAATAGACTAACCAGACGACAGTCACGCACCTGTACCAGCAAATAAGCATTTACATTGCAATTTATTTATTCTTTATTCTTGTTTTAAAACTTCTCCAAGTCCAACAACAAGTCAATGTGGAGGCTTTTGACTTAACAGTCCCTTGTATGTATCCTTTGATGGGGTGAAAAGTGCTGTGAAATGTAACAAGCTGCCAATGAGGCTGTTACATTGTTTCTGAGTGTCATTCATTACCTGATTGGCATCGCCATAGTTCTCAATATCGCCACTGCCAGTCCTGCATTTTTGGTCATTGAAGTCAGACTGGGAAAAGGGGATACTGGGGAAGTCTTTCCTGCCAGCACTGAACCAGCTTCCACATGAAGAGTGGGTTCCCTCTCCAGCGCCGGCACCGCACATGTGGTTGATGACAGCGTCCACATAGATATTGACCTGGGGTGGAAGAATATAGGATTGCAGGTGCAACTAAACATATCAACACCTCCCTTCTATCTCTTAACTTTCACTTTGTCTTTCAATACATTGAGTTCATTCTCAGGGAACAGAAATATGTCAAAGCTGCGCTGCTCACTATTGGTTTATTACTATGTTGGCAGTCCAGGAACAAGCATAACAATATGTACGAACTAGCACTGGTTAAATGTCTAAAATAAAGCGTGAAGACAGAGGCATTCATTTATTAGTGTTGCTCTTTGTTTAAAAATGTTTTATATTCTAGAATTCCAACTGCCCGTTGTTACTAAACAGTTTGATAATGCTGCATAAAGTATCTGTATCTGGTAAGAATTTGTTGTGTTGTACAAGGCTGTAGATTTACGAGGTGCTTTCAAACCCACGAGAACATTGTTCCAAATGTCTTTCACTAAATCACTCTTTACCCCAACGTTGTTGCATCTGATGATCATGTCTCTCAGCTCGCTCTCATTGCCTGATCTGGAGCACAGGTTGTAGCCGACTGGTTGGTATCTCTGCCACCAGGGCCTCCAGGGACTATTCAGTACAATGTGCTCATTTGGAGGGGAAATCTGAGCAACATGGAGAAAACACATGACAGTAATTACTGTCTTTAACTATAGAGTGTTCTAAATATTGTACTATACAGTTATTAACCTTTTAAGAGCAGCCCCACGTTTCGCCTCTAAAAAAAAAAAAAAAGAAGTCTTTTTAAAAAAAACGTTAACTTAATTATCTCCGCAACCACAACGTTTATTAACTTAATTTAAAGTGCTACAATACTGTAACCCTTGTGAGACCTATGGTTTCAACAAAAAATAAAGTAAGTGTTAAGTCTAAGTATACGTAACTCCATGAACTTGCTGCGGCGACCGTAACGTTTCACTAAACTTGTGATAAGTACCCCTTACAAAGTCGGATTTCACTAACAAACACATCCACGTAACCCTACGGGCTTGTGGGAGTATAAAATCCTCATAAACCTCCTATTAGTACCTGAAAAATCACAAGTCAGCCAGAGTTTTTTTTCTTTTCTTCTCGGTCTCACGTATCCGCTTCCTGTGCCTTTCGTGTACCGTCCACATTTCTAAAAACATTCCTTATATGACTAAGTAATATAACTAATTTGGGGTTCATACGACTACTTGAACATGAGAAACAAGAGGGACAGAAGGAAAAACGACACCCATGGGGTCTATCGAGCTTAAAAGGAGCCTATAAAAAAATTCGAACATCATCAAGGTTATTTTAGGCAGGGGTATTAAAAGACGCTAAAGAGGTGCATCATGGGACACAGTAATTTTAGAGCTTGATTCATTAAAAAACTCCAACTTTATGGAAGTGCAATACGAAATCACTTAAGTACCTCTTTAGATTTAAATTAGAGAAGAGACAGAGACCGGCTAGATCAGCTTTCATCTTCCCCACCAATGCTGATTTTCTATATTTTTCCAAATTAAAGTTTTGTGTTTGAAATAAACTATTTTCATAGGCAAGTAGAATACTTTCTTTGTAATAAACTTGAAATCTAGGGTCCTCTGATCAGGGGACCCTAGGGCTGATGTTGGTGTTCTACAGCTCATATGACCTT
The DNA here is from genome assembly GCF_910589615.1 of Taurulus bubalis. NCBI lineage: Eukaryota > Metazoa > Chordata > Actinopteri > Perciformes > Cottidae > Taurulus > Taurulus bubalis. Next base: position 26,310,771 of record NC_136589.1, read on the forward strand.
GGTAGGAATACCAGCCCCTATTGTCCTTGATCTCTAAAGAATCAGCAACTCCTTGCTTTTACTTTTTTTTTTTTTTTACAAAAATTAATATTTATTATTTATTTTCTGCATAAATATGATCAAAAGTCAAGAGTCTGATAAAAAAAAAAGACTCCTCGATCACTCCCCGAGTTTTTTTAAATTGTATTTTCCGTGCCTTCCCATCATGCCACAGAGTAATACTGCATCTATTTAGAAAGATTAAGACCTAAAGCATCCAAATCTTTAATAATAATTATCACAAGCAATGACATTTTTTCCAAGTCTTTACAGTCCAAAAATCATGTTTTTCGGTTCAGAAATAGAAAAATTAGCAACTTTGACCTGAATCTTGCTCACACCATGACCGTTGTGTGAGGTTTCAGATGAGTCTGAGCTTTCAGATGAGTCTGAGGGCCAATGAGATCACAAGACCTCGAAACACAGAAAGAAAAATGGAAAAAAAGGCCCGTTGCTTTTTCGCGGTTCACGACGTCAATACTGATCAAACCGTGCTCTCCTATTTCGTACAGTCTCTACGGTTACAGCCGTGGTACTTTGAGCGAAATCCACCATTGTTAGGGGTACTAAATTAGTTAAATAGTGAAACGTTATAATCGCCCAGTCATGTAGAGGAGCTTACGTAATTCTAAAAATATAACAATCTTTTTTTTTAAATATAGTCCATCGTTTTTCTTCTCACAAGGGTTTACAGTACTTTAGCCATTTAAATGTATTAGATCGGACCTGTGGATGATGAGCTAGAAGCGTTTGAGTTGTTTTTAACTCACTTCCTCATTTCTAAAAAAAACAGTAAAAAAAAAAAAAAAAGGCTCCAAGCTGATGGGGTTAAAGTGATAAGATAAGCTGTTTGGGAATTACAGCTTTATGGTTTAGAGTTTAGGACAAAATTAATAATATCTATATGCTGACTATCATTTTTGAACAGTGAGTTTTACTGCCCCCCCATATACTTAGTGTATCTTCAACATCAAGCTTAAATATGGACATCTTATTTCAAAACAGAAACAACAGGGATTATCCTGCTTCTCTAGACTTAGAGGCTATCCCTTGTTCAGTCATACATACCTGAACTCCACCAAAGCCATTAGGACCTAAGAAGCGCTCACACTCTGCAGCGATGTCTGCCCAGCGCCACTCAAACAGGTGCACAATGGCAGTCCTGCCATGCTTGATGTGGGGGTTGTGCTGGGCAAGGCAGAGCCCGAACAGAGCCACCAGAATGAACAACTTCATGCTTTCCACACTCGCCTGCTGCCGCACTGTTAGTATTTATACTCATTTTGTCCTGTCCTGGACCAATGAGTGACTGGCAAATATCAGCGTGGAGGTCAAACAGGTGCTTCTTTCTCACAGCTTCCTATGTTGTTTCAAAGCTAATAGAAGGAATAATACTTTAGAGGCACATGCAGGATGGACACTAAACCAAAAACAGCCTTTCCTGGCTTTAAACATTACCATAATAACATCTCAGTTTTTTTTGTTTTTTTTAGATCAATCTTGCACTAATTCAAATATAAAGACATGTACAAATATGTTGACCAGGTTTGAGGTATCGTGCATCAGTACCTTTTTCGGGTGAGTTCAATAACCAGATAATGTTGCACAAGTTCAAACTTTTCCTGAGTTACACAACTTTGATTTAGAACACAAATCTATTTTGAGCAAAGCATTGATTACATTCTTACTTCATCAAACATGTGACTGTCTATCTGTTCTTGACATGAATTAGGAATTGAATAACAGTCAACTTTTGTCCAAGAGGGAAACAGCTTTTATTGTAATTCTGAATTTGGAAATATACCTTGGATTTCTGTCAAGATATTAAAATGTTTTCTTATGTTGTAATATCATTTTGAAAGATTGTTGCTATCAAATTGAGTTGTAATGATGTGTTCATTAACATCTGATTGTATCACAGACACACATGTTGTTACAAAACAAGCCATGTCCTTCTGTAACTTCACCTTTTTAGTATCTGCTTTTTATCAAGAAAAACCAACACAGATACGCTACACACGGTTGCAAAGGGTAGTAGTTCAAATATATTATGTAAAAAACAACCAGCCCTGACAAAACACAAGCGTCTTCCCACAAGAGGGTTCACATGTGACCCTGGCTTAGTTACTGTATCTGGGGAAAGGGTCCTGCTGCTCGTGAGCTAAGGAGGGAAATATGGTAACGCTTCTGCATAGGATTAATCCTCAAAATGACTTGAATCACCTGATGGAAGTTGCTTCTGTATAGACAGACAACTTTAAGAGATAATCATTAAACAATTAAATTTTGAGAACATTTTACTTGATACTCTACTTAAGTCTTCTCCTCCTCCTCTTCCTCCTCCTCCTCTTCCTCCTCCTCTTCCTCCTCCTCCTCATGGCATCCAAAAAAGGTTCATTACCTCCATCTACCGCATTGGCGTGTAGACCAGCACTGCTTATAATTTCAAACAGTATATATATATATATATATATATATCATTTTGTGTTAATCCCACAACACCTTGTATGTAGACATATCATTTGTTTATGGTATAACATTTATTTATCAACTATTGATATATCATGGAAATCACTATAAACAAAAAGTTATGTATACAATATCTGCTGTATTGCTTCCCATATTGTTTTTAACCACACAAAAATGTATAAGCCTGTGTCACTGCGGGTGTATTGCATCACAAGGCCAGTGAATGCCATACTGACCGTATGTTTGTGTGTGTTGAAGCCTTTGTTAATAAAGCCTGGTGGGCCTCCTCATGCCTCATGCCACCTGCTTACTATCTGACCCAGCTCCTGCTCCTCCCACACCCCCCTGCGGAGAATGTGTCAAGCGGACATCTGACATGCCTTACTGGGTTTCGTTTCGGGTCATTCCTCCCAGTGAGTCTGCGGGTCACAAGCATGTAATAGTGAAGGGGCCCCAACATGTTTGTAGTGGAAACACTCACTAATAACTCATCAAAGTGCAGACTGTAAGTGTTGACACATAAGGACTAAAGGTATAAAGATCTCCTTTTAAAGTGCAGGATTTTCTCTTAGGTTGTGATGCCATGTTCACAGTAGTGCACACACTTTTAAAATTGAATTATTATCTGAGTGGTAAAAGTTAAATCCACATACCGGTAGATGGATTAAAGGTTCTCCATACAATATTCAGAGCATTAATACAGCATTGAATCAATATTTGCTGTGTAAAGATATAAAGTTAGAGGAGTCTTGTCTACCTAAACAGAGAAGGAAGTTTCTCTCTCAAGCTTCTCCTTGCTTTGTTGACATAGCGAGGCTGCATGTTGGTGCATGTGAGCGTGCCCCACTGGCTAGCTCATGGTCAGCGCTCTGCACTGTGCTCTAATGGCGGTCACAGCTGATACGGCCTCATTCAAAAGCGTACTCTGAATTTTGTATTGAGCACCTGTTAACGTTCTGCCATCCCGCGGGCGTCCTTTACTGGACATTCTAGTGTACACTGTACCCCCTATTTATAGTTCGGTACGAGTGTTATATGTTTCTGAAAATCTACGAGTCTTATGATTCCAGCTGTGCAATCCGTTTCAAGATCAGACCACCACAGCAGCTACAAACAAGACTTTTGTCAGGCAACAACAAACAAACAAACGATAGCAAAAGCCAGGCAACTCACCGATGACGCTGCATATTGATCCATAAATCCATAACATTTCAACAAAAATGGCGTTGTTACGTCGTAAAGGTCCAATAAAACAAAATCCAATGAAAGATTTAGTCCAAAACATATATGAAAGATTAACTTTTTGTTATGACCAGCGAAATCTAAGCTTTCTTTTGGATCCCCACTTGAACCAATAGGAGCTTCATGTCCTGACTGACAGGCTACATTACCCAACCAGAAGCTACGTTGAAGTTTAGGCTCAGCCTCTATTTTCTTACGTGGCTCAAGCCTGTCACCTCAGACAGCTCAGATGACAGGCGTTTCGTACAGCCAATGGAATTGCTTAAAAAACGAATAGCAGGAAGTGGCAGTGGAGCTGATTCCAACAGCCTTCAACTTCACCAGAATAGACAGCTGCTCACTGAGGCTCAGTTTGTCATTGAATCAGCATGAAAATGCATTTATACTTAATTTTCTCTGTGTCAGCAATACTGGTAGTACATATGAATAGTACCTCTATAGGTTTGCAAGACTATATGCCTTTTTAATAGGTATATAGTATATATATCATGAATATTTTCTGTCTCAAAATGGAAAAACACCTAGACATTTCATTAGAAAAGCATGTGTAAAATATTCATTTTCTGTGATATTGTTATCTGCTTTTTACTTAGACGAGATAAGGCTTCAGGCTATTGTCCCATTGTGTTTTCAATACAAACCTTATACTTTAGTGTGTTCAAACTCATATAACTCAGTGTCAGCAGCAATTAAAGTGATTCTGACTATTGAGGGAAAACAACTTTGGGCATACCTGGATAGGCGTTTTTCGTCAAATTTTACAGGAAAGCTAAGAGGTTTTAAGAAATTATGTGATTTCTAAATGTGTGTTGAGGTGAAACTGTGTTCTTTTCAAAATAGGCCTAAACTGTTTTTGTTTTTTTAAGTTGGCACAACATTGACATGTCATCCTCTTATGAGGTGATATATGGAGCAGTGGCCTGTTTACATCCCGCGGTTACAGACCTATATTATCATACATGTGTTTTTGGTCACAATGTACTTCTGCAGGACACATCTGGCTCTTTAGCTACTAAATGCTCCACTAATGCGCCACCAAGTAAAAAGCTGCCCGCTGCGGCCGATAACGGCACTACGAGAGCAGTGAGAGTGAACCAAAGCAGTAAAGTTGAAGGCGGGACTGCAAAACAATGGACTGAAACTCCGCAAAGTTCTATCAAGCCAAAGGACGCTACAGAATCAGGTGATCATTCTCTGTGTGTTCATCACTACAACCAACCCTGTCCACATTTTTTCAGATAGTCATTTAACATATTGTTTAATTTATTATAGACTCTTAAGGTTTCTTATGACTTACTGGAATGAGGTTTTCACCCTGATGACACATCACACTCTGTGGGAGAACTTGTCAGAGAGAGTTAGGGCCCAAACTCACTCACATTTTCCCATGGGCCCCAAAAATTCCACTCAGACCAAAGTCCTTTCCTGTATGGACAACACAGGACATACCTCCGGAGGCGATGAAGGCTTTTGGGGACAAAGCTTTCTTTCACAGCTCGAGCTTTGAGACCAGGTGAAGGGAGAGAAGCCGGTCATTTGATTCCCGCCCCTGGTTCTGTGATGGGGAAGTGGAAGAGTCATAGCGAAGGGGGGAGGCCAGAGCGTTGACTGGAGACAGGGTGAAGAAAAAGTGAGGGGAGAGAGAGAGAGAGAGAGAGAGAGAGAGAGAGAGAGATGTTAGTGGAAGACAAATGAGGAAAAATAAGAAGAACTATACCGCAGCACCCCCCTTCTCCCTCTTACACGCTCTGTGTAAGAGGGAGAAGGGGGGTGTTGCGGTATAGTCCAGGGCAAATGAGTAAAAACACAGAGGGAGTGCGTGGAAAAAGAGAAAGGGGAGTTTAAACCATAAAGGGAAAAAAGGGAGTTGGGTTAAGATAAGAAGCTGTGCCTCGTCTTCTTACACCTCGAGTCGCTCGAACAGACAGCTCAAGCAAACAGATAGCACACGGCATGCTGGATAAAAGCAATGACACAGTGTGCAGAGTTAAAATGGTCCTACTAGTGTAAATGATTTCACAAGCACAGAGCAACCAGGGTTATTCAACACACGACTCATCAATCACTGGTTTTGGAATCCACTATATTGGACGAAGCGATGTCGAATGAAAGCTCAAACCACATTTATTGTCCGATAAACGTCTAATCCAAAGCATTTGTCGCCTCACTGGGTACTGCAAAAATATACTGCCCTTAACTCTACATGGCTTTTTAATGATCCCAGGAATGCTATGAATTGTACAAACAAGTGTTCCTTGCTCCGACGAGAAGTGTTTTCACCACATTTATCCCCCTATACGGTTTGAAAATATTTTAATAAATGATTCTCATTTTGGGATTTTTTCAGGTTTCCTCAGTTAAACCAGACATTCCAGGGAGGAGAAAAGTCCTATAAAGTGAAATCCACACGCTTTTTCAAAGGAAAGTTTCAGCCCAGTATCCTCTTTTTTTTTGTTGCTTTGATATGTTTTGCAGATGTTGGGAAAAGCTTTCCATCTCACTGCAAAGAATAACAGCAGCAGCGGAAGTCCCTCAGGAAAGGTTCACGCTCTGAAACTTGCTAATGCGCATGCACACACACACACACACACACACACACACACACACACACACACACACACACACACACACACACGTATGGGAAGACTCCGACCCTTTCTCACCATCTCTGTCTCTCACACTCATGCTCTCTTCCCAGTCAGAGATGACACTCCAGGTTGGAGAGACAAATGCTTCTAACTTGAGACATTGAAGAAACACATGAAGCTAGTAATCAAGCCCATATCAATTACAGTGTATCCCAAATGATTCATGTCAGTGAGCGTTTCCACTTCAAGCAGTAGTCTAGAATAGACTAGAATGTCCTCATCGATACATTTTTTTTCCAATGTTTTCAAATGATCTAATTATTTCACACTTTGAAACAGTTTCCTTCATTAAAATGTTTTATAAGAGTGAGAAAAATTGCAAAATCTTTCCCTGAAGAGGCTGGACTCTACAAATGTTTGGAATTTCTATGTGATTACTTACACCTGCAATAACTTTCTTTTTCTTTACCAATTGGGGGCAGTGGAAACAAGCTGTAGAAATTGTATAGTGGGTTTTTAGAGCTTTTTGCTGGGAACAGCTTCCTGCTGCAGCTGAGGCTGAAGAGAGCGGTTGTAGTGAACCAGAACAGTAAAGTTGCAGGTGGTAAAACCCTAAAATCATGTAGCTAAACAACACTAAAACACTCTTGGTGGGTATTATATGTGGGTTCAACCAAGCAATAACCTCTGTCTCTGAGAAGTTAAGTCAATGTGGAAGTGCCTTAATCTTGTATTATGTCTAATGGCCAGAAGGGGGCGACTCTGGTTGCAAAAAGAAGTGTGACTGTACATGAGGAAGTCTATGAGGAAATTAACCTACTTCTGACTTGATTTATTATCTCAGTGAACATTCTTAACACAACTTTATGTTCTCAATCACTAGTTTCAAGTCTCCAATACAGCATGATGTTCATTTATTCAATTATGGTTTCATTTAGAGTAAAATAAACAAAAGCAGGATATGCTTGAGACGCTACCTCTGTGGCGTCCGGTCTGTGTGTTGTCTGTGTTTTCATCTTAGAACTTTAACCCTTTACTCAATGTTTCCAGTTCATGAAAGTTAATTATAACCTTTTTGTTCGCCTGAAAGTGTCCTATTCTGCAATCGGTTGTACTTAGCTCCAACCAAAAAGACGAAGATAGCAATGACTAAAATGTTAAACTCAAGGCTTGTTTGATTGTATCCTCTCAGGGTTAATCCAGAAAGTTAGTATTGACCCTCCAGAAAGTGGTTGGACAGAAACTGACTTTTAATTTTAAATTATATATATATATATATATATATATATATATATATATATATATATATATATATATATATATATATATATATATATATATATTTATAATACAACCTTAGACAGTACCTACTAAACACCCCAGTATTGAAATACCACATCCATTCTGTTATAAATGCGGCATTTCAAAGCCCTTGGATCCTGAGGATGACATCATTGTAATCATCAAAATTATACTAAAAGAGCTCTTTCAAAGTTTCAGAAACACAAGGTCAAGTCAAATAATGCGTGTTCAAATCCAACCCATGCCGTGACGTTGCATATACTCACTCTCTCTTCACTGCCAAATATGGCCACAAACTTTAAAATAGACATGATGATAATATTAAACAGCTATTCACAAAAAGCCAAATTTCTCCATGACTAGTGCTACGCATGTCCATGCTTTCAAGCAGATTTTAATAGAACGTAATAGAAGGAATGCCATCGTGCTGCTGGTGGCTGGAAAGTTCACCATAAAATTACAGATGGAGTCAATTTTATGATCCCCTTTCACAGTAGTCAGCGGGAAATGAGAGCTTTGCTTTCATGGTTAGAAGCTGAGCAACAGATTTACAGTGAGGAAAGTTCCCGAGCTCCCATGTACTGACTGCTTCTGAAATGTTTGTCCTCCTTAGACATTTGTTACCTTTTATGCTACAATAACAGAGAATTGCAGGGTGCAGAGTTTCAGCTGCATGGCCTTTGGGAACCATTAAATCCACCTTTGTTTTGTTTTCTGTGATTTCCTTCAATAAGTATTTCACGATGTTCCTCAGAAAAGCAATCACCAGGAAATAAGTTATGATCAAACAACATGTAAAAGTGGAAAGCTCGGTACGAATTCCATATATCTGCAAGAATAATCACATGTGCTAAAGATCTGTGAATCTTGAGAGAGCAGCAGTAATCCCACACCTGACTGACTGTCAGCCTTCTCCATTATATCACCGCTGGCTTTGAGATATAGAGAGCTTCCTTTGTTTTGCAGTGCTCTGCTCCTCTAGAGCGAGTAGGGAGAAAGATGAGAGGTGGCATGCTGAGGAGGGTAGAGCAGACAGGAATCCTTCAAATAACACAATACCACAGTTGCTTTTATGGAGTCCTGCCCCAAATCATTGGCCACAACGGCCCAAACATGTCTTCCATGATCACTCCAGTCTCATTCAGCTGGTTATCTCTAGTTTGTTTTGGATTGGTCATTTCAACAGACACCATGGCTCACTAAAGTGAGTGTGAGGGACTACTGCTGTAAGAGTATCAACTATTTTGCTGAATGGAAATAAAAAGGGTTTTACTGATGAACCAGATGATGAAGATCCTTGCCAAACTGCAGCAATGTGCAGGGCAGATGTATGTCTGTGGCACAGGAGGTAACATTACAGCACTGAAATCATCTCTTTAAACACTCCTATGCTCTCCCGCGAGAAAAAATAGCAACACGTCTTTAAAGGCAAGAAGGCAGCACTGTCGTTCTGCAGGGTTATACTTAAAGAGGAATAATCACAGGTTGTATAGTTGGCACGAAGAGGGCAGAGGATGGCTTTAAACCTTGACTTGATCTCACACTAATGAGCTTTTGTATAAACGTGGCGAGCACCCCGCCGTTTGTTCTCTGCTGACTTTATTTGTTTTCAGTCGTAAACTGTGTAGCCCAAGGTTGATCTGTCCAAGTTCCTGTCTTCAACTGGCTACTTTTCCTTACCCGCTGCCATAACAGTAGTCAAGAACTACCTCTGTGCGAGGCACTGGCATAGACGCACGCACACACGCACTCACGCACTCACACACACACGCACGTAGTGGACTGGGAGCAGATGGTCAATAGATAGTTTTTCTCACTTTTGACAGAATTAATCAATCTTGACATGCTGTAATACATGTATTTATGGGATTGTGAGGTGTACAAAATAAATAAAAAAATTAAGATTTTAATATGTAGTTTTCATCATTTCAAATTGGGCTAAACTAATGAATTTAAACAACAGAAAGTTGCTACATATTAGATTATTGTACCTCCTTTCAGCCCATGTCTTAGTCACAAAACTCAGCGCACAACTTCAAAAGAATGTTAGCAATCCGTTATTCCCACAGAACACCACAGGACATTTTCCAAAGTGTAGATACTTGTAACTCCTAATTAATGGCCTATGTGCAGGATTTTGTGTGCTATTAATCATTCATACATTGTATCTCCTTCAGTCACGTGTGCTCCAAACACATGGCGTATTAACTAAGAAACAATAGCCTCTTTATCAGAGACAGAAATGGAGAGAGACAGAGGGAGAAAAACAGACTAAAGGACAGATAAGAGAAAGGAGAAAGGGGGTGGAGTAATAAAGTACATCTCTTTTCCATATTGTATAACATTTAACCTAATTTTTCATGAGAAAGAAAAGTATGCCTGCAAGTAAGGTACTAAAAATATCATCGAAGATTATATTTGATCATTTTGACTTTTCTTGCTTGTATTTTCCTCAATCTATACTTTACTTTCTACATGGATTTCTATATTTCTATAATACCCTGACAAAAGCACACCACCACCGTGCAGTTGGACAGAGCATTTAAGTATGAGAATGAATGTAGACATAGAGGCCCTGAAGAATATCCAGGAAGTTCATTTTGGAGGACTTCCATGAGGCATTCTAGAAAAATCCCCTTCCAGCCAAATCAAATTAAGACCAACCGAGTTGTGATAGTTTGCAGCTGAATGAGATTCACCCTGTCCAAGCTGTCCCTTGGTGTCTATTTTCTGTACATCATCTGCTCATCCCAACACACACTGCAGTCACAGAGGACCTTCACACACCATTAACGCCACGCTTTAGGCCTGTGGGTGTCATTCTAAGTTTCCAACACTAGGGGTCTCTCTAAGGACTTGCTGAGTCTAAACCAAATTCCCCTGCAAACAAACCCACAATTAGAAAACCCCTTGGTTCCAAATTAAGCTCACCTCATCAAGCAGGGGGAGGGCCAGTAAGTAATGGTGTGCCCAGTGACTCCATGAGTGCAGCCTGGAAGTGGGCAGCAAGTTTATGAACTCTTAAAGGGAGAGGGGCCTGAGATTTCTCTTTTTCTCTCACACTTTCAATGTCAGTATCAATTTCAGTTTTCCTTGTTGGCATTAATATTTGAAATATGCTGTCTAAGCATATAGTGAAGAAACGCAGTCAAAGAAAAAAGGAAAGAAAAAGCTACATTGGTGATTTCAGTACCATTTCTCTATCAATTCAAATACTTGTTTGCACTTCTGTTAACAAATCTTTTAAACGATGAGTTTACAAATGTCTATTTATTGTTTTTGTTGCACACAGTCCTCCTGGGGTGCAACTAAGTACAAATTATATGTACTTGTGCAATGCTCATTTCTATTTTATGCTACTTTATACTTTTTTACTGCACTACATTTGTCTGACAGCTTTAGTTAATTTTCAGATTACAGTTTGTCATCCCCTTCTAGTCCAGTGAAAACCATGTATTTCACAATGTGTTGATTTTGAATGTGTATAATGAACTGAAGGAAGGTGTTTTCCTGTATGTGTCGAGAAAACCATCCTACTAATTAACTAAGTAAAAACCCTAGCTGAAAATACATCATCACAAAGCTGAAAACAGGGTGTTTTTTTTAGCTCATAAAACATTGACTTTTTAGAGATACGTGGTTCTCTCAGGACAGTGCCGCTTTTTATTACATTTAGCTGACGCTTTTATCCAAAGTGACTTACATTGTTGCTCTATACACCATATAAACAGCAACAGGGAGCAATTAGGGGTTAAGTGTCTTGCTCAAGGACACATCGATTATGGACTAGCGGGGCCGGGGTTCGAACCATCTGATTGAAAGAGGGACATGCCAACCACTGAGCCACAGTCACTTTTAAAGCCTTTGCCATTCTGCTGAGACATCAATTTAACATTTTAGCGCATAACATGTGCTAACTAGCATTAAGCGCAAACAGCTGAGGCTGAAGGGAATGCCACTAGTTTGGATAAAAAACAGAGGATTGGATACATTGAGAATTTGACCTGATACTGGCACTATATGGGAAGTCTTTTTGTTCTTTCTTTTTTTCTTCTTCTTTTTATAATTAAAAGTTATAGCTATTTTATAATTTCATTTTTTTTGACAAATACACTACAAGTATTATACTTCTTTTTCCCTATTAGCTTATTTTTCTCATTGCACAGCTCCTGTCTTCCTCTGTTCCTCAGCTTCCAGCCTGCAGCGTGGCGCAGCGCAGCCACTGGTTAAGGATCTGGTTAAGCATCTGGTTAAGAGCGCTCATCCAATCACATTTCACCTCTGTTTCTCTATGGTAGATTAGCGGGTTAAACTATATGGGGAGGCCTGCTAGCGTTATGGACGTGTGTTTCGCCACAGGGCCCAGGGTGAGCATTAACGTGCACTATGATTGGTCAGGGGTCCTCGCCCAGCTGTTGAACAGCTGATCGAGACTATGACTCAGACGGCATTGAATGCGCAGGTAGAAAATCCACGGCCAAATGTCACATCAATCTTTATAATATTTGTCACTCTAAAGCACATCCAACCTCATGGTGGTGCCACAGGAAAACTCAGGGGGCCACCAAAGTCATTAGGATACATACAGTCGTCTATAATATAATATCTTGAACAGAGCACAGTCGGCCTTTGTATTGTTACTGTTCGTACTTTGAGTCCATGTTGCTGGTAGTACTTTTACTTCAGTAGTTGTTTTGAATTCAGAACTTCCTCAAGTAAAATATCAAAATAGTTATTCCAATGCAGTCCTTAAAGCAAATGTTAAAACCTCTTTAATACTCCAATGGGTCAAGCCAAAACACCAAATACCTTTACAGAAGCATTTTTTTTCATTGTCCAACATTTACAATTAAGGTTGTTTTCAGGGATGTGTTGCGCCAAACTTTACAGACTTTCTATTACAAATCAGAATTCAAATTTTCTGAATTTTTGTGCGGCATGAAGTGCTGAATGATGCAATAAAAGTGACCTGTCAGTCAGTTGTTTTCACTTCTTTATTGAGTGTAGCCAAACCTAAGTCCAGACCGTTATTAAGTGTGTGTAGCAAATATCTGGAGCTTGTCTGACAAATCCACTCAGTATTGGGAAATGTGGGTAACAGTGGTGGTCTGTAACATAGCTGCTGTTAGGCATTGATGTGACATCATGTTTTTAATTACACTGATGAGCGCGGCTTGGTGGGGACACATTTGTCAAAGGAGTAAGAGCTTTCGATGAAACCTTTGACTTATTTTTCTCCCTGAAAGATCAGATCAGATGCTTTCCCCAGAAGGGATTATATACATATTACTTCACATATATATCACGTGTGTCTTGTATGCCTCTGTCTAATTCTTCTCAATCTTTAAAAAAACCTTCAATCTCACATCTTATTTTAGGCTTCTCTCCTAACTGAACTATTGCCACTTTTCTTAGACACTGAACAATGTGTCCACATTTCTCACCCACTTGCACCTAAACAGGAACTTTCAAAGTATAGCCTTTAACTTTGTGTGTCTGTGTGTTGTGCGCGCACATCTCCATCCATGAGTGTATTTGTGCATGGGTGTGCGTTTGCCTCACAGTTTATGCGTATATGTGATTTTCTATGTTATATTTGTTCCAAGGTATCAATTTGGTGAGCAGGGCTTAACTTGATGGCCAGTAATAAACTTCTATTCCAGTGCTGCCTGTGCACCGACCTTCACCACAGGCAACTATGTGGCTGCCCGCCCGTGCCACCACAAGAGGAGCCATACATTTGAGACTGCTATGAGTCACCGCTACCGTTACTACAGCGCTCACACACAGGGCTCTGAAGTGGTGCATCAAGTTGTCAGGCTTCAAAGTAGCTTTGAGTTTCAGAAGAAATCATAAACAGAGTTTTAAATCAAATTCAGATTGTATAATATAATATTGCTGAATGATGACATGTCGGACCATCTTGGGATTCACTGAGCAGACGCTCGTGTACGCTGTGGTGTCTTTTAAACCAGTGTTTTACAAACGTTGGTGCTGGGAGCCCACATTTAAAAACTAACAAGCCATTTGGACCCAATTCACCATAGTCCTTATCTATACATGATTAGAAGAGCAATTGTGTGCGTAAATGAACAGTCCTGACCATTTTTACTGCCATTTCTACATCACCTTATATTATTTTGTAAACCATTGACACATGTTAACATGACATCTCATTACTTTCATTTCTTATCATCTTTAAAACAAACCTATGGTATAAACATAACTTTCATGTATGATAATACATGACAAAAAACACATACATCTAACAGAACAATACGAACATTAAGGCTCTCTTGTGTGGCTCAAAGGTGTACTGCAGATATAAATAATCCAAAAGGGTTCTAGATTTATCGGGGGTTATTGAGCGTGATTGGGACAAATGGTCAAATGTATGTTTTCTCTCCTGATGAGTGAAAATAAAAACTTTTGGTTTGAGCTCGAGCTTTGAAACCACATTATGGTTGCGAAGCCATAATCGACCACAACAATGCTGGATGCATGCGCTTGATTGTGTAAGCTGTTTTGCTAGCTGTTTTACAGCTGTTAAATACTTTATGAATTGTGGATGCATTTGTAAACCTTCAGTAATACAGTTTAACTGAAATGAATAGCTATTAATTCAAATAAATCATAAATTCATAATGACCAACAGGAACATTTTAAAGTGAAGTTATATCATAGTGTGAATTAATTTGTGCAATACACTTGCTTGCGCTAGCATGAACTTGCCTTTCACTGCCTCAATCATTCAAAGTTCCTATTCACCCAAAAAGGGTTTGGGTCAGTTTACACAAAAGGTTATGCCCCACCTCCTTGGAATAAGATATAACCTTCTTTCCACCTCATCTTCAGTATTACAAATGTATCAAGTGGCTGTTTTGGGGGATAATTAATTCATGGCACTAAAACTTGCACAAGTTGGAAAAACTGGTCCAATAACCCTCAATTCACCCTGTATATGATGTGTTGATTATGTAGTGCTGTTGTTCCTTTATGTCCCTCCCAATGCATGAGCTTCACAGAAAGTACTGTGTTCTCAGTCCCCCGCAATTCTTAGATGTGAACAGTCATAACTTCTATCGGCATTGATTAATTCCCAGCATTTTTGGGAAGACGTGTATAGCCGACAGGAAAAATGTAATATGTCGGAAAAAATGCTACCTGATTCATGGTGAAAGCAAAGCTGTCTTTGGAAACAATGACACTCCTATTGGGAGGAATATTTCCACATGTGAGAATGTGTTCTCACTCTGTTTAAATGATTCCAGACATGCTGCTCTCCCTATCGGCTTTACGCATGTGCACGTGGGCAACACGCAGGCACGATGAAGCCTATAAGCTAAAAAATGCACACATGCTTACATACCCCCACCCTGCACCTTCCACTCATTACACACTTACCACTTGGATATCTTTGCAGTTGGGGCTCCACTGATCTGCACCATGAGGTTTTGCCAGAGCACCACTTGACAGTGACTTGTTATGGCATTATGCGTCTGAGACCAAACATATTACTGCAGATATAAATCCAGCTGCTCTGCCGACTCTGTCTCTGAGTCTTACCCAGAAGAAGGACATTCACTGGAAAAGGCAATAGATCAACGTCACTCAAACATTTTCAAAATAGTCTTTTATGTTATTGCAGGTCCACCCAGCAGAGTCCTTTCCTTACAGCCAGAAATTGGCATTCTTTGAAAGCCAGATGTTGTACCTAGAAAAAAAGACTTATAAGTGGTGCCAACGCCTCTTAATAAGAGCAGCATTTAAATAGTTCCACTAGCTGATGTGGATTCAAATACAGTTATGAATAGGCCGACAACTCTCTACCAGAGCT
Organism: Taurulus bubalis; assembly: GCF_910589615.1. Taxonomy (NCBI): domain Eukaryota; kingdom Metazoa; phylum Chordata; class Actinopteri; order Perciformes; family Cottidae; genus Taurulus; species Taurulus bubalis. The sequence goes on from NC_136589.1 coordinate 26,326,248, forward strand.
TGTGTCCTTTTAATCTTTAGTTTAATTGTTTTGGTTCCGTTCCAGCAACCTTTCTCAGCAAAAAAAGCTTTGTTAAATCCACTGTACACTATCAGGCCATCACCTAGACACATAGACGAACCAGTGACAAGCTGGTGAACACAGTCGGACATGAAGGAGCTATAAAGCCAGACGTTTCCCTCAGGACTTGGTGTAGAGCTCACCTTTTCTAACCGGGAGAGGTAAAGGGTTGTCACGACGAAGAAACACAAACTGCCTGAGGGAAAAGCGGGTGAAAGGGCAGGTGAATGCCCTGTTGTTAAAACAATGACAAATGTAGTATTGTAGTTTGACCTGACACAGTTAGAAGTTGGATTAGCATCAGTAGCCTTTGGTAGATGTGACACACTGTGCATGAAGGCAATTAAGGTAAACTACTTCAAAACCTTACTTCGAGATTGCATCAAAAATGTTCCCTATGCTTCCTCGGAGTCATAACTTGAGAAAACCCACATTTAAAGTTGTCTCAGTATCTCAGTAATCCAGTAATAGTTGACTGTACATCCATTGCTACATTGCAAACATAACCCAATAATAGCTAGTTCGGCATGCTTTTAACAGAGACAATATGTCAAACATGTAAACAAAAACAGGGCTCACATTGTAATCAGCAGTATACTGTTGACTCAGTATACTTCCTGTTTGCATCCTCAAAGACCCCAAATTATGTGAACTATAGTTTGAAAAACCTAGAGCATCATTATTCCCCAAATCAACAAAGAATATTAATATTACGAGCTACAAATCCACAAATATGAATTTTAAGTATTAAAAGAACTTAAGGGAGAGGGAATCTTGGACTACATTGGACGGCAAAAACATGATGAAAATAAATACTAATGTTGGCCTGTGTCTGAGTGTGTAAATAGACAATTGTTAGCTCGGCCAACGCCGTATAGGCTTTAATATGTCAGTGTTTTGTCCACTTCTTGATTCAGCACCTCAAAGTAGCTACAAATCTGTCTTGTGTTCTAGGCCAAGTTGACAAATCCACTATTGTTGTTGTTGAAGATATTGTGTTTCCATATAATAAGGTTCAGCAACTGTTCATTTTGCAGAGGAAGACTTTGAATATATCAAAGAAAAACTCATATGGGTCATTCAACCCCCATTCTTCCACACCAGTCCAGTGTTTAGGACCGATTGCTTTTGATTGGCTGGTCGCAGAGCCTTGTGAAGGGACGCACAGGCACCGTGGAAACGAGGCTCCATCCAGCTGCTGGTTACTGGAAGCCAAACCACGATGTTGGAAAACACCCATTCTATATACTGTGGGAGGTAATGAACATGGAAAATAGCGAGCTGCTGCTGCTACCGCTTTTACCTTTTCCACTGTAACTGTTAGTTAAAATACTGGTAACAATCAAGATGGAGGAAATACATCAAAAACTCCTGGCCACAGATATGACTCAGTTCAATGTAGGCTATCTCCTCTTTGACTAACATTTAACGGTGCTTTACTCAAGCAAAGCATTGTAACAGTGCCATCAATGAAATATATAGTCAGGGCCTCATTGCAAGTGGAACAAAATGGCCCATTCATATTTTCAGTGTAATATGAGTGCAGTACTCTATAATTTACTTCATCTGTTTTTCCATATCTCCGCTGCAGCCATAGTTGTGTCTTTCCTTGGTAGCATGCACAAGCGTAATCAAGGAATTGTGTTTTTTATTTTTATTTTAAGCACTTTTTTTGCTTTGAGGTATGGAAGTATGGTGACATAGTCTGTCGAACACAAACCTTTTTCAGTGCAACAAAGCAGAATATTTTTGCCTTGACTTTATCGATTTCACCATTATATTTGCTCGTCTTTATCAACCATATCCATACATGACACTCAACATTTAAATAAGCAAAGCTTAAATGAACAAAAAACAACTGATAACAGCAACAGGAATACAGCAAGAGAGTTACCTGGCAAAAATAGCATCACTTACAAACATAGAAGTAGTCATATAACGTCCCTCAATGTGCAGAGATAAAGTGTGATTATAATGATGATTATGCAGTATATTAGGTAAGAGTCTACAGCTATGCTAGCAGCTTTGTGAGGCTGTACTTTGGTACAATGGTGCTTAGAACTAAATGCTAATGTCGGTATGCAAACCTCCTTTCAATGGCACTGCTAACATGTTGTTGTTTCAAAGGTTTAATGTTTTCCATTTTAGTTTTACTTGTTAGCATGTGGGAAAAAAAGCTCATTAGTTCTCAACGTAAAGACTGAGATTTGTTCAGGTACTTAGTCATAAACCAAAGTAATGGAGAAATTGAAATGTTGACCCAATGGTGGTGCTAGATCAGGGGTGTATAAATATATCATTATTAATGTATAAATATACCGAGTATACTTTATGTTTACAATATTGGCGTACCTTATGCATAACTGCATGAAGCCTTATGGCACAATATAATTCTGTACATTTTTGGTCATTACATTTTACTCTGATGACTTCACTGAATGGAACCAGCAGGGTTGGTCCGGACAGTAGCTGCTAGCCAGCCTCAGGCATGGTGGAACGGTGTTTGGACTTAATATTTTTCATGTGGGAAAAGGCTGACTCTAGGGCGGCAAATAACGATTATTTTCATAATCGACTAATTTATCGTCAATTTTTTCGATTAATCGACTAATATTTCCCGTAGCAAATTAAAAATAACGACTCAAAATGTTGGAATTTGAACTTCAAATGTATTTGAGTAACAAGATCTGAACATCAGAACATCATCATAACAAATACATTAAATAGTAATACAAATTGCAAATATGCTTTAAAAGTATAGAAAAAGTACATATAAAGCTTTAAAAGTAACTCAAAATAGCAATCAAGCATCTGAAAGTGCAAAATAACTAAAGAATAACTGGGCTGCAAGTGACATTCAAAGTCCAAAAGTTTAAAAAAAGTATCCATCCTATCTGAAAATTAAAGTGCAAGGGTTTAAAAGTAAATCAAAATGACTTATTGCAGTCCCACGTCTTGCTGCTCCCTCCTTCAGGGGAACACACAATGTACACACGTTTTAAATTGTAATGCAGAAACGTGAGCATATTGACATACTCTTAGTTGATTGTATTCTGCATGTTTAACCACATGGAGAAACTCCTTCATCTCCGGACAGAGCTCTATCAGCCATCTCACATCAGTGTGCAGCAGGAAGTCAGAGTGGCCGTAGTACTTCTCCAGATGAGCACGCAACATCCGTCTTTGAAGAGCTCTCACTCGAATAGACGATCTTCGTTACCACATCCGTGATCTCTTTCATGTTTAGCATTGTAGCGCATAATGCTTGTTAGTGTATTATGCAGTGGTAATTAAGGAAGTCTCGGAAAGCATTGTCTTCCGTGCACTTAACATTCATTTTCATACTGGGAGCTGGGTTTTGTCAATAAAGTTTTTTTTGTTTTTTTTAATGGCATGCGATCTACCCTCAATAGCTCCGCGATCGACGTATTGGGCACCCCTGTGCTAGATGAAAACGGGTAACCAAAATCATTGCAATTATTCCTCTGTGGAATATTAATCTGTATCTGCAATCCCCCCAATTGTTGTTGAGTTATTTCAGTCTAGACCAAAGTGGTGGACCGGCCCACAGGCAAAGTGACATTGCCAAGTCAGTTTGTCAGTGCCAGCAGGACCAGTAAAAACAGTATTACAACACAGTGCTCCTTATTAATCATCTCTTAATTGCTTGTATTATAGTTTCACTCAGAGTCCCTTTTCTCTTGGGTAAACCATGTTTTGATTTGCAGTATCATACCAATTCTTTGATAAATAGTCCACATTGTGCCAGTTTTGCTGACAATTCAGATGTTGATTTATTAGTTGAAGCTGTGTTTGTATTCTTAGTTGAATTCACTGACATCATACTTTCCTCTCATTCATTCACATAATTGAAACCATGGCTATCCATTCATGAGAATAATAAGCCAAGCAGGTTTCAGGCTGAAAAGATACCTAGAACTCACATTATTACTAGATCGTGTCCAAACCAGTCCAGACAGCTTCAAGGACTGCTAAAAACAAACTAATCAGCTGAATACAAAAATGCAGCTCAGCACACTATTGGGTTTAGTAAACGTGCCTTTATGTATTTGTGTGAAACTGTTATCGTAAAAAGGGTGATGGCAGGTCGGAAGAGGAGTCTCCCCAGTGGCTGTTTTTATGACTGGAAATCCCGCCTGCATGCCCACTCATTAAGATGTCTAAAGGAATATACCTGTTGCAGTAAAAGCGTAGGCAGCAGACATTTGCTTCGTCACTAAACTGTGAGCAATGGCTTTTAACTCCGGCATAAACTCCCACTCCTGTTTGAATATCTGGACAGCCCTTAAAACACAGTAGAAATAATTACCCTCTGCCTGAATGTCAAAATATTCCCACCAACCTTGAACAGCATTTCAGGGCACTTTCTATTTTATTTGTTACAAGTTTATCTTTACGGTTCTCTGTGTTGTTTCTGATTACCATTAATGCTATCGAGCAACGTTTTGATGAGTAGCTCACAATTTCCTTTATCCTTTTGGTTGGTCTCCACCAACTACTGAAAACCATTTGGTGTTTGATTAACTTCACCAGCCACTTGCTAACAATATATTACTGTATGTTTCAGTGGTGTCTTTCATTTTCTGCAATTAGAATATGGGTTTATCAGAGCTGGCAGGTTATGAAAACCAAAACAATATGCTAAGACACCAAAGAGAACCTTTAAAGTTTGTTGATAAATCATAGTCGTTGTTTGGATTGAATGAAATAAATCCACATTAATGCAGCTTTTAGTAACAATGGATGTTGGTGAGCTACATTCACATGTGGTGATTTAACAGATTCTTTTGGATTTACAGTTTACCACCTCAAACTTTGCCTAATTCCCAGACCCCGTCGCCTTCTAAAGATTGATCTTCATCTGCACACTCAAAAAATGTTGTAAGAATAGTCTCATTCAAAACAATTGCTATTGTTTAAAATGTCAGAGTGAAACTAAATTCTCTGAATAGAAGTTTTTGTGCAGAGCATCAAAGATGACACAGAAAATGATGCTTTACCACAACAAACAAGAGTAATGAGGAACATTCATGGCCTGTAAAAACAGCAAATACCAAAGTGCTCTAAATCCAATGAGGTTCATGAGTTCAAGCATCTTCAGAGAATAAGCCATGTGCCCTCACCTGCCAAGTTCTCAGCTTTGTCTTTGTCTTGCTTTTTTATCCCATCTTCGCAATATATTTCCTGTTTCTTTTAGACCTTATCTCACTTATTTGTTGTTCTAGATTAAAGACCCAAAGTCAGTAACTAAACTGGGTTATTTGACATCCTTAATTCCCCCCTCTCTCTCCCCAAGTATGATAACAGGACATGACTAAGCGATAGGTTTTGTCTGGGCCTAGCTGTGTTTGTAAGCATCCATAGTGAGTCCCTCGCCTCCATCAGTTTTTACTGCTGACGGCTGGAGACAGGGCTCAAGGAGACTTTGGCTCATGAAATACGAGATGCTTGGGGCATGTTTAGATTATCACAGACCTCTCCACTTAACTCTGCATAACACTCAGTTTTCTGCTGAAAAATTCATCACACTGACTTGACAAGAAACATGAAAATAGGATGGCCTCTCTTCATCTATGTCACTCCTCTAATACACTTGGAGGTTGATCGCTGTGATATCTGATATCTACTTGTTGAACTATACAGACTTCCCTCTATTTTAACAAATTGCACATTCATCATGCAAATTTGTTCCTGTCATATAGATTATTCTATATGACTTTTAATTTTTTACTTTCAGTTTAATTGTTTATATATTTTCAATGTCAGCGTGTTTAGAACCCAAACCCAATCTAGTGTAGAATCTCTCAATATGTGTGTATTTGGGATTTGTTTTTGCAATGCCAGTGGCATGTCCGTCATCCATTTTGAGCTCAACTGAAATATCTTTAGTAAAATGTTTCAACAATTATTGGATGAAATTTGATACTGGCATTCATGTCCCCCTCAGAAGGCATTCAAGTCAGCCTCAGATGTATATTTTGTTTAGTGCTAATTATCAGGTGTTGTTATGCTAACACCCTAAACTAAGATGGTGAACATGGGAAACATTATACCTGCTAAACATACGTGTACGTTAGCATTGTAAGCAACATATTGGGCTGATGTTAGCTATATTGCTAGAAAGCCGTGCTGTGTTGAAACACAGCCTAATACATTTACTAGCATGGCTGAAAATTCTTCAGCTGCTTTCCAAATCGCAAACCTTTTCTTTTTACTTTTAATAAAGTTAATCATTTTTAATCAGCTGCCCTTACAAAGTATGCGCTGTTCCACGCAGTAAGCTTACAATTAGGGCAGACTACTTTGTCATATCATTGCACATTGGACTTTGATCCTCTTGCTCAGAAATCTGTTTCAGTGGAAGGCACAACATTTCAATGAGCTGTCATTAGGTTGTGGTCTGTCTGTGCTATGTAGTCGATGAGACGTATCTTCCACTGTGCAGGGGACTGTGGGTTTGAATAACCAGGAAATCATGCTGGCTTGCATACTGCCTAATGCGGCCGGATGCAGTAGAACATCCTGGTATTTTTGGCGTACTGCATTTGACATATATGTATTGGGGATATACTATATTGTTTTCAGGCTTGCTAATAATATGGTAATTTGGGTATTGGACCACACCTTTAGTTTTGTTATTCATTATTGGAGTGTTAAAGACTCATACCTTGTCCAGTAGTCTGTATTTATTTTAGAGGATGACACACTGACACACTGTCAGAGTCTGTGTTAACTCTAATAGAAAGATTAGGCAGTGTGCTGCGGTGTTGAAAAGAGTCCTGTATTGTAAAGTGGAATACGGTCTGATGTCTTGGAGATATTGGGCTGATTGTTTCATGAATTTGCTTATTCTGCAACATGGTTGGATCGACACAGGTGCCAACAATGCTGTCTCCTCTGCTGTTGTGTCGGCTGTTTCTTTTCGCCTGTGCGTCATGTCAGTGAGTAGAACAGCAAGAGATGACTTTGTAAGATAAGACTAGGTGATCAGGTGACATTCGAAAGTGAAAGCACGCCTTCCCACGCAAACCCCTACTAACTGAGGCTGTCTGGGTAACACATGCACCTATAACAAGCATGCCCAGACAAACATACATTCCACTCAGTAGTTATGCGGTCTGCAGTGTCTAGTATGCATCCCTCTCCACCCCCACATCAAACACTGCCTTCTAGCTTTCTAATTCATAGTAACGAGGAGCTCTTGAGGTTACATGGACTTGTGATCTGGTCGAGGACATTTGAGATCAGAGGACACGGTTCAACTTTGTTCTTGCTGCAGCTGTTTAGGCATATTGATGAAGGGAATCACTCACCTTGAGGCATGGGTTTAAGTGCTCACTGGTATTCAGGTGAAGAGCACCTTGCTGACTGCAAAGTGGTGGAAGCAAATTAAAAGAGTCATTATTAAGATGTACATTGAATAAAAATGTGTTTCCTGGAAAGATGTTTGTAAGTTTACTGTACAAAAAGCTAAAAAAAAAAAAGGGATTAAAAGAATATGTATTTTTATTGTATGAGTTCAATTATGGAACAACGCTAAGATGAATGTATGAACTAATTTTTGGTTTTGAAAAAGATTGCTTATAAAACATTTTTTTAGGGTTACAAGTGTTAATGAAATGTATGTATATATGTTTTCTTTTTTCTTCTTCTTCTTTATATCGAATGAATTATCTGATTTAATTAATAATAATTTAGGATAGGAATATATAAGCATTATGCTAACTATATCTTTTCAGTCTTTCTTTTTGGTATATTCGATTGTGGCTTTACATATTGTATTGTATGTAATGATTGACTGAATAAAACACATACTACTACTACACTGTATGTTGTTTCATAAACATCACAAATCACAATTAATGTGTATATATAGAGACTATGTTCGTCGTGCATTTGAGATAACTTTTAGTCTTACACTCCTGAACTTAAGTGACCTCACATCTGCAGAGAGGTGTGTCAGTCTACAAGCAGCGAGAATAATTTTATTCTGAAACATGAAAGTACTCAAATTAAAAGCTGCCTCCAAAAGAAGAACGCAGCCACTGGGCAACATTTTCAAGACATTTTTGTTTTTATAGCTGCTCTGGGCTGAACCATACACAGAAAGTAGAGACTTATTATAGAATAATTATACAATGTCATCTCTGAACACATTGGCAGTAAATGCATCAGTTGTAATCATATGCTTCCAACTACAAAGAGGGCAGCTCTAAAGTCGAGTCTTCCTGAAAATTGTACACTGTCCCAGGAGACAAGAATCTATAAGGAGCTGCTGGACGCCTGTGGGCTGTCCAAGTCCTGTTTGAAAGGAAAACTGAAGATTTTATTTTCGGTTGTTCAGATCTCCTCTCTGCCAATGCAGGCAGGCTCGTCAAATGTAACCAAACATGTTGGGCAGATGTCCCAGGAAAGAACATGAACAAGAGGTTCTAACAATTTCTGCCAAAAAACATTGAACCAAATGACAAAAAATGGCCAACCATCTGCCAGAAAAGCAATAAGCGGAACCAGGATCTGTTGAAGAAAGGTTTTGTTTTGTTTTCTGCTGAGCAAGCACAAGTTCATCACATAAATTAATAGATACATTCAAATACAGCAGTTCAAACAGTCCAACATCACACAATTAGCTACAGAGCTCATTCCATCCCACCTAACATTTTGAACAGCGACCCTTTTCTGCTCATATTTCCTTTTTGAGTCCGATTGTAACAAAAAGAAGAGCTTTCCATTTAGTGAGCATTTGTTCCAAAAGGGAGAATCAAACATTAGCAGTCATTTTTTTCAATCCATTGATACTCTGTTTTTACTTACTGTATTTCTAGCCAAAAAATGATTGAATTTTGCTCAAAACTCTTATCTAAACGTTCCCTGACTTTTCCTCCAGTGTCACCAGCAGGCAATGTTTCACCTATTTTATAAAATATCGCGACATCTACACATTTTGTAACGATATATACAAAGTGTCCTCATGACTTTGGTGATACTCTGATTTTTCCTCTTGCAAAACTGTTGGATGGATTGCAATGCAATTCGGCACAAGCATTGCTGGCGCCTTCAGGCCGAATTGTAATAATGTTGGTGATCCCTTTAATTTTCCTCAGGTCAGATGTGTATGTTCGTATTGTTATTTGGATTGTGACTAAACACCTGCAAAGCTAATCAGACTCGACCTCAGCTGTACTTTATGGTTAGGGCTAATAAACAAAATATTATCATGCTAAATGATGAACCGAATGAGCATTTCACTAAATGGATCGTCAACGTTAGCACACCGACATTAGCATTTAGCTCTCCGTTTCTCTGCTAGCATAGCTTTAGATCTTTAGTCTTGATCAATGCTACCAGTCAATTTTCAAGCCATAGATTTTGTACATTTTTCTTGATCACATATTTGTATTGTAATCACTACTCAGGTGCAGAGAGAGCTGTCAGCTATGAAAATGAAAGCTACCAGTTTACATCCTGGCTAACAGTAGAAAAACTGTGATTGAACAAAGTTGGGACCATATGTGAATGTGTTTTGAATTTAATATGTTCAGCAAATGTCCCTAGTTAAACAAATGTTTCAAATGTCCATGGTCTTAATGCATCAGACCACGAGTCCGGCACACCCTGGAGTTTAAAATAAAGCATAGCCACACTTACACGCACACCAGCATTTGACCTCATTTTAAAAGGAAGTGCAGACATATCCTTTATTCTGCATTTTTTAAATACTGAATCAGTATTCATTGTCAAACTATAGTATTTAATTTGCCACACCAACACATACTAAATATCTGCTAAGCCCATGTATGTTTCTAATTTCTACCTTGTGATAAAGTAAGTAAACACAGACTCTTTCTTTTACGAAATGTGGTTTGGGTTTGTGTGACAATGGCTGTCATTGCACTATTAAATCTGTCTTTCATCAGTACATAAGGAAAACTAAATCAGGGAGTGGACTCTATAGCTACCACCTCTGCTTCCATTCTTTGTTCCTGCCATCTCATTAATTATTTTCAGGCCTCGGCAGCCCTGCTGTCCCAAAAGGAAGAAGAAGAAAAAAATCTAAAGGCTCCTCAAGGAAACTCCTAGTCTGGAAACACTTATTTTTGTACATTGAGGCTTTCACTATCGCCATTGGCCCATGTAGATGCTTTTCACAGCTCCACCCCACCAATTTATTTGCATTTATGTCGCATTTTGTTGTTGTTTCGTACCTCTACTGCTAAACTGCCCCATGCCCATTATTATAAGCTTATTTATTGATGGGAAATTGGGCCACTTTTCTTTATTTTTTTGTTATATTTTCATTTAGATCTTTTTAAGAGATTGTAAAAGAAACATGCGCTGGAGCACTTCTAGGAGAGTACGCATCTAGGATGCTGCACTGTGTCCTGTAATTAGGCTCCGCTGGGATGATGCTCCGCTTGATGCTGTAGCAAAGGGGGCGGGTCCGGAGACGACTGTCCCGACTGGTGATTTGATGAAAGGAGGATTTTCCAGTGTCCATATCCTACAGTCGGTTCAGGTTCAGTGTTGCGGCGGTTGTCCAGCCTCCTGACGGTGCGCAACTCTCAGGGAACCGAGTGGGTTTGCGTTTTTTTCCATGAAAGTCCTTTAGCATCAGTCTGAGAGCTGGGCTTAAGGTAGAGCGGATCTGAAGGGCCCAATCTGGCTGTGAGAGACGCCATTAGACTTGCACACATGGCATTTTAGTATAACAACACTTTTGTGGATTGTGGAAAGGACCGAATTTGATCAAAAGTCGCCCGTTTTCTGTACTTCTGCGGGCTTCATCATGGAGATGCAAAGGTGGACCACCAGGTGGAAAACGAAAAGATGGCTATGGGATTCAACGCTAGTCGCTGCGGTCACATTAATTTTAATTCTACAAGCTGCCAATGTCAGAGCAGGTAAGAGGCTGCTTGTTACACCACGTCACAGTCACATTGCCAACTCCAGGGCATCCCGAACAGCTTGAGGGCTTCCAATAGGCTGGCGGCCAGCCCATAGGTGATAGTGGGTTTACGGGGCAGCAAGCGTTCCGCCATTTAATTTAGTAGACTGCCAATCTGCCAGGAAAGTCCGATTTTCTCAGTTTATAAACCTTTACAGCTGCACATTAGCCGTTTCCACCTTATCCAACATATTTGATCATACTGTGTGTGTGTGTTTATATTAGAGGAACTTTATCTCATGACGGTGACTGCATTTCGTTGTTTGTTTTTTGAGCCCATATTACACGACACCTGCATCCAAGTGTCCAGTAACTTTATCAAAAGGGGTCTGCTGTATCACCGCAGTTGTTTCGAAGCTTTGTTTATTTAAAGTTATACGTGGCGTGAACTTGAACTATACAGGCCACCGACATGGTTTCTATGTGTCGAGATTTTCGTTGGATTGTTTGTGATGTAAGGTTTCTTCTTGGCACAAGCCGACGCAGCTGCTCCCTCGTAGTTCCCTCTGAGTATTTTAGTAATCTTAGTCTGCCATCCAGGTGTGGTCAGTGAGGAGAGGCTGACGGGGTCGCAAATACTCTGGTGGTGGTAAAAGGTGTTCCTAAAATTACAAGTAAGCAATTGTCCTGCTTATTAGCGATGAAGATACTATAATTTAGGTTCTGCTGTATAATTTTGGAAGATATTTAAAATAAAGAAAACCATATTTGTGTCTTTGTGTTCCTCTTCACTACTTGGCAGTACTACTGGAAACCCTTAAGGTTTTACGCACGACTTTTACGCACTACGTTTGGTGTTGTAACTAGTACCCCACATATCGTGAGTGCATTACGAGGTTCTAAAATATTAGTGAAGTAAGAGCTTAATCCTTGAATCAAATTCACAAAAGTCATACAATTTGCACAAAATGTTGTTTATCTTGTCTAATGAGGTGTCAGCTGCCATTTTGAGTGTATTGTTGCACAGTGCAACTTTAAACATATATAGGTGTATTGTGATGAATATTTAAAAAGTGCATTAAAGTGTATTTAATACACTGGTGCACAACACTGTGGAATGATGGAAGTGAAATTCAGATTCTGGCCTGAAGGATCACCATCTTTCCACATTATCTGGGCTCCCACTAAATCCAAGAAGGGGCGTTAATGGAAAAAAATATGGAGAATTCTCTTTGCTTTAAAAACACATATGTGGGCCACATTAACTAATTATGTCATATTCCCACTGTCTGTGAAGCCTGAGATACATTACTAATGTGGCTTAGTTAGCCAGGAGACATTTATCTGTCAAATTGGATTCATGTTGCTTTTTAATATTTGTGGTTTTGACATCAGATCACTGATTAAAAAAACTTTCAAAGTCATAGTACTGGTAGAATAGTTATTTAAAAAGTTAATATTTAAATTGAATTACAAAAAGAGGTTTTTTTTTAAATGGTTAGTGATATGTGTAATGTATTGCATCCTGTCTAATAATTTCCTGTCTTAAGTCCCACCCTGTTTTGAACCATTGTTTTTGCTGTACAATTCTTATTAAACATAAACATTCAGTCAGCAGAGGGCGCCCCCAAAATGAAAAGATCATACAAGGAAACACCACAGTGGCATGGCTTGCTCATCTTCCTCCACTCTGACTGGTATTTAAACTAACCATAATTGCATGATGTGCTAGCAAACATTTACAGGCTTTCCAATGCACTTTAATTGCTGCCTATTGCTGCCAACTCTCAGTAGAATCCAGTGACACAAAAAAAGACAGACAAGACATCCCAAGATGCTTCTGCACGACCACAGAGACACTAAGCCAGAATGTCACGGATCGAGTAGTTAATCACAAGTCTAACCCTAAAACATAAAACTGTATGGCTCTGATGAGTTATGGGTAATTTTGACTATACAGCTGAAAATGGTATTTTAATGTGAGGGTCTGCTGGTGAAATTGCTTTAATGATTTTTACAGGTTTCTACATGCCTCTCTGCTTCAGAGGACATCACACGCCGTTGTCATGTTAGTAGCTTGTTAACATGGCAGATAGTATAGCACAAGTCCCTGTCAGCAGACAGGAAGATGTGTCATTAAAAATCTGAGACTGGCGATTACCCCTCAGACAAGACTGTGGCTAGGCTGAAGCTGCTTTAGTACCTTTAGCATGAGAGAACTGTCTCCTCTCTCTTGTGGTTTTCATCCTTATCACTAGAATACAGTTCATTCTTTTTTAAGGGTTTGTGCCTTTTTCTCAGGATGTGCTGAGTATATTGCATGCTGGCTCATACAAAGCTCAAAAGCCTTTAAAAGGCTATGCTTATTCATTTGGGGTCTTTAATGGTTGGGGATATAGCCTGTTTTTCAGGACTTCTGTGAAGCGACGGTTGTGGAAGGTAGAGGGAATGAAGAGTTAGGGATGCGGGATAGTGTGTGTCTGTGTGCGTGTGTGTGTGTGTGTGTGTGTGTGTGTGTGTGTGTGTGTGTGTGTGTGTGTGTGTGTGTGTTTGGGGGGTTACTGGCCAATTCAGCACATCTGGAATATATGAGGCCTTGAGGTATGCAGTAATGCAGAAAGGCATTCTGAAACTCACAAAGAGACCTTTAGTCCAAGCTTTCTTTTTTTTCAAGAACCAGTAGCTCTGTACTTGGGACAATATTCAGAAGAGCCACAGACTATTTTCTTTTTCATGAGGCATTTGGTGTGAGGTTTTCAACTTGGCGTTTGGTACCCATATTTTATTCTGTCTGTGTCGAAGTCAGAAGTCAGCCTGTTAGTATTCTTAGGACAAAACAAGCCCTGTGTCTGTTAACTTGCTCTGTGTGCAGTGTCAGTCATAAAGCCTGTTTTAATCTATCTCTCTCTCTGTGTTTTGCTTGATTTTGCACAAGTGCAGCTTTCTTTATGCTTATGCTCTTAACAATTTAAATGCATGCTATGCGGCATCAGATGATCTGGACCCATATCAGCATAAATAACTCCAGTCGTCGCTTAATTAATAATGAGCAGGTCTGCGCAACTTCAAATGAGCCAAAAGTCAAGACACCATCCCTGAGCATATGCTCAAATCAAGCAAGTTGGATTCACCACTCAAGCTGTTATTTTTCTGGTCACAGGAGAAGTAGCTACAGGGATGGGGCCTTCTCCGTTTAGTCTCATGTATGTTTTAGTTGGGGGGTGTAGGGAATGGTGCCACTACCATAATGGGTTCAACATGTGGACTTATAGCTCCACCCATCAGACCCACTAAATCCACTAAAAGCGAACAGGAACTGCATAATCAGCACTTCCTGGCTTCACGTGCCACATGATTTACAAAAACGGAAAATGTAATTAAGCGTATATTTTTATAATAAAATTCCTTTGGCTTTTACTATAGATAGATGTTAAAATATTTAATTCAGAGGCAATAATCGGTGGTCAAACTACAGGCAGTTTGGAGTCTACCTTTTGCATGAAAAGAAAGAACATATGGTTTTTCAATTGATTAGCCTGTCATTGGTAATCTGTGTCTCTTAACCAAGCATTCTTTCTGTTTCATTCAGTTTTAAGGCGGATGAGGAGATTTCCTCCAATGTGAATCTCAGTCTTTTGTCTGATCCCTTTAAATTATTTCCCCACCAATCGCTCAAGCCAATATCAAACACATGAATCTCACATTTTTTTCCAAGGAAGGGAGATTTCACATTAAGCCCGTTATCTGCCATTCCTTAAAGGCCTTATCTTTCTGGAGAGATTTTGAGCTAACCATGCAGACATTGTTTATCATTGCTGGGTCTTTTGAAGAGGACACATCCTGCCTCTTGACTCATTTAGAAAAGCATGACTGTCTGTGCTGTTTTTTTTTTTGCTGCTGTGTCTTTTGTAACAGTACAACAAGCATTGTTTAATACATTGCTGACACAAAGTTTGGAGGTTTGGGGTGAAACTTAGTCATTTTATTCTCTACATTGTTCCTGTATCTAGTAATATTCCTGTTTTAGTTTGGTAAAAACAAAACATTCCAGGCGGTTTGTAGATAAGATTTTTCATCAGGTCCAATACAAAATGATTTTTGTATGAGTATTGTGCAATACTATCGATATAGCTTACTATCGCGATAATCTTTTAAACGGAAGTGTATCGATATGTTTACGACTAATATCAATACATAAAAACGTTGATAGAGCTTACTATCGCGATAATCTTTTCAACAAATATTGTTTCGATATGTTTGCGACTAATATCAATACATACAAATAAAACAATCTGCAGTTTTAAAGGGATTTCAAATGTCCTTAACTTGCCTTGGATCCCTGTGTGTGTCAAACAACCTCCTCCTCCGCTCCTGTACTGCTAGATGTCGCTGCCTACTGACTTCTAAGTGACACCATCCCTGAGCATATGCTGCAGAGAAAGAGTAGACCTGACATGCGATAATAGACGATGGCCAAGTCGTATGTTACGATTCAGTCACACCACATTACGACACCACGACATGAGAGCCGTACAGTAATATTGCGGAATTTTTAAAAACTGAACCTGGAGAAATTTCTTGAGGTAGTTTGAAAGCAATTTGTCCGCTGAGTTATCGATAGGTGATGTACTTATTAGACTATCGTATCAGTGTATTTTCAGCTCTATTTTCATATTTTCGTATAAAAAGACTATTGCAATATATTGCAATATGTGTCGTATCGCAATATATCGCGATATCTCGTATTGCGACATGTGTATTGCGATACGTATCGCATCGTGAGTTGCTTGCCAATACACAGCCTTAATTAAAAGTGGGATTGAGTTTATGGTTGCTATTGTTAGAAACATTTAAATACCTACTTCTAGGTCATTACACTGTCAGTGATTTGTCTTCATGTCTCTTCTCTGCAAGTATTATGGCACTACATTTTAGCATTTTCCAGCATTTTCCTTTATCCTGTAGTTGTGGCTCAAGTGGCTGGTGATCAGCCAAAGTTAGACATGTACTTGCTTTGAAAATTTGGGTTTGAAAGACACTCAAGCTAGATCGATAATTGGATAATCTATCGCTAAAATTCCCGTAACAAAATACCAAACTATTGTTTGAGGTAATTTAGAGTCTTAGTGCCTGCTATTTGTTCACCAGACAGCACTGACAAGTATATTTGTTAGCTGTAATATGTCCAGCTCTGTTTGCATATTGGTCACATCACCAAAAAAACAAAGAAAAAAATTCAAGTAATAACTTACTGTTAGAGCTACAATGTCACAATTACCTAACACAAGTCAGATTCAAATTATGTTATAAATACAACCTTGAATTAACAGCTTCCTCTTTTTGTATATTTTTAAATACACTTAACCTCAGTCACACGTGTGTTTAATAAGGAATGACGTTGTGCTGTACGTCAACACCCCTGTTTATAACCTAGCCTTGAAAAATACCTTATTAGGCATGGCTCGGGATAGGAGAGACACATATTTACAGAATAAGACAGAGAGAGACACTGAGAGTAACGAGTTAGACAATTACTGAGCAACAGTGTTTATGACTGCACTGCACAGTAGTCTAACCCCTGAGCACCAGGTCCATTGATAGAAAACTGTTTAGTAGTGTTAAGAAGCTCGTAAAGCTGCCGCCCTCTGCGCTCTCCTTATTCCAAGGACCCAGTGATCAGCAGCAAAGAGTTTTATCATTCCATAGTTACTGTTGGCTGTGGGGGTAACAGTAGTGGTGAAGAGGGGGGTAATTATGTCTTCTGAGCGATTAACAACATTGTACTGCTCCTCTGACAAAGTAGCTCATAAATTGACAACTGGTCAAACAGACATATTTGACCAACAAGCAAGGGATGTACATGTTGATGTATAATCAAAAATACCAGCTCCCATTAGATTAGATTTACTGTTCACTGTTGAAAGATGCTGTGTACAGTGTTATGTAAAATGACATGCAGCTTTGACAAAATGTGTACACTTAATTCGTTCTAGCAGATTTCTATTAAATTCAATTAGTTTATATCATATTGTTGCAGTATATGTAGAGAGTGAGCCTTTAGCACTCAGTTAAATGTTCATTTTCCGTGCACATGATGTCCTCTGAGTTTCCAGCTGACTGAAAACACATCACATGTACAAGCTGATTCATGTTTAGGAAAGTCATAATTTTCAATCTAAACAACTTCACATGGATACATCATTATATGACACTTTTTAAACAATGTACACTTATATACATCCAAAAATACAAAGTGTCCACACCCAGATAGGGAACACTGTCTCAGCACGTTGGAAAAATGCATTCCCCCAAATAGCTTATTGCTATGCAAATGTTATGAAATGTTTGCTGACAATGTATCATTAGGTAATGTAATCAAGTATTTGTTATGCCTCCTCAGTTGATCAAGTAGATGTACTGAAGGCTCTCGACTTCCAGAGCTCTCCTGAAGGAGTACGGAAAACAACAGGCTTCTGCACAGTCCGGAGAGGATCCAAACCCGACATCGCTTACAGAGTGGGAAAACAGGCTCAAATCAGCGCTCCAACCAAACAGCTTTTCCCAGGTAACCCCACTTTTTCCCTCCCACCGATTGTGTGCATTTACACTGATGCTGTAAGCAGAATTTGAGGATCTTGAGGATAACTTCCCCACGGTTCAGGGGTGAGCAAAATACACATCGCAACCACATATTTTCTGATGTATGGTAAGTTTTTGCGTAACACCTTGCAAAAGCAGCTTTGACACAGGGACACTTGCACAACCTCAATGAGCTATCCAGCCTTATAAAGGGGACTAATTATGCAGCCATGCTTGCGATGCTTGAAGCTAAATGCCAGCATTGGTATGCTAACATACTCCAAATGATGTTGAGAAAGTATAATTACTTATAAAGAGTTTACTATGTTAACTATCTTAGTTTAGGAAGTCGAGGAAGAGAAACAAACAACACTGCCATCAATCGATCTATAAGTGTTATGCCTAGTGAAACATGATGAAACATGATGAAAGTGAAACAGATGCTTTTGTTTACTGTCTTGAACCACTTACTGGTGGCAAAATAGAAACATTTTCAACATATTCCAATTGTCCAATAAAATAGCAAATTATTCTGTAATGAGTGAAATGAAACCCCTCAACACCTACCCTCTAAAATGCAGTGCAGACTTTGAGCAGTACTTTTCTGGAAGATGGGTTGAATGTGTTGATGTTTCAGTAGGACCCAAGAGTCCAAAGGGCTCAGCACATGGTGTATGAAATGTCATGTCAACATATGACTTAGGTATGAGGAGCAACAGCAGATTTGTGTTGTTTGATATTTTGAGGAACCAAAACCCACAATGTATTACAGCAACTCAATGAGAGGAACATTTTTAGCTAGGTTTTCATCTAGCTAGGTTTTCATACTTGGTGCGTATTGCCTGACTCGAAGTCTACTGCCCAGCTGTTTGTGAGCAATAAAGCCATACTTATTTTATTAGGAAGGAGTCCACTCAGATAAATAAAAAGCCATTTGACTGCGTAACCATTGGTTTGCTACTTTCTTACACTCATTGCTACTCATAAACTTATCTGAAAATGTAATAATGAACTGTAAAGAGCAATACTTGTCATTACCGATGGCTGTAGGAAACCAATGAGTGACAGATGTAAATTTGTTAGTTGTCAATTTTCAATCCTGCCAGTTGCTTTTTTGCAGCTGAAATATGAAATGCGTCACATTTAAGCATATATACAACACAATATAATACAACAATATAATTCACAGCCACTGGAAGCCTGTTATTTATGTATTTATTACTGGGGAAAGTGTATAAAAAGCCCCCACTTGCTTACTTAGTCAACACTAACTTGGGTAGAAGGTGTTTAGAAATATATTCCTGAGTGCTGTGGAATAAATTGTCCCAATCAGTGCAGTATGTGTTGTTTTTTCAGTTTGGCTTAATGTCGCAGAATAAAAAAATAAATAAAAAAATAGTGTGAGGTATGAACTCAATTTCTGTGATTTTTGGCCTTAACTGACAGCATATTTGACACTTTCAGTAATGGAAATTTGAAGACTATAATTAAGCTTGAAAGGTGAGACGTTGAAGGTCCTATGGAAGCAAAGTGTCAAAATGTCCTCAATCAGAATAATGGTGTTGAACAATGGTTAAAAAATATGGCATTTGTTTGGGTGTTTACTACCCTCCTAAAATGATTGTGGCTACATCGGCACTCTAGAGTCCTTTCAGGGATGCCATGGTTTCTTTCAGCTTCCTTAATAAACACTGCTCCAGGTCCAGTTCTCTAGACATTGGGGTTTAATGGGAGGAGAGAAAGTCAGAGAGCTAATACACTTGTCATTATTCAATTGTGTTATTACAATACAATTGCCTTTGTAATAATATATGTAGAAGACAGATCTGTAAATGACAGGACATGAAGTGTGAAATGGAATCTGCATCCATTTATTTGTGCTTTGTATTCATTGTACACTGAAAAAGAGGGGTATCATCTTCCCATCTAATATCATCAAGAAGATGCATTGTACCCTAACATCGGTATTGTTCAAACTGGAAGAAGGAAGGGAGGCAGAAAACCTTCTCTGCAACAACCTCAGAAATTATTCTGACATAAATGTGCAGTTATGCAGATTTTGTAACTAAGTATGCGTTGGCCTTTAACATACCAAACTACGTGCCTTTTGCTTGTTCAACATTCAGGAGGAGTTTTCCCTGAAGATTTCTCCATCCTGTTTACCATCAAGCCAAAGGCTGGCCTCCAGTCCTTCCTGCTGTCTGTGTACAATCAGCAAGGCATCCAGCAGCTCGGCGTGGAGGTGGGCCGTGCCCCAGTCTTCCTGTATGAGGACCAGCATGGCAAGCCTGCCCCGGAAGAGTACCCCCTGTTCCGCTCCATCAACCTTGCTGACGGCAAGTAAGTGACTGACTGCTTCCCAAGAGGGCTTGAACATATGTTGGGTCAGATGTGGGGTTATTTAGTCCCTTGTATCTTTTGTGTCCCATTTTCAAAAACATCAAGTTGTTGTGAAGCTTTTGTGGAAAGCACAAGTTGATGCTCATCTTGAGCACTTAATCAATATGTATAGGTTATATTTTATGCTAAATAAAACTAATGTGCTAAAAATATTTTCTCAGGCTCTCAGAACATAGTTAACACTCCTAGCCTGCTAAACAGCTCTGAGGATTCATGGTCTAAGTATGTTTGTTCAGTCTTTCCATATGGAACAAGTCAGACAGTAATGGCAAATAAATTGCTTGCAGCAATTTGATGATATGCTTTTCTTTTCCAGATTAGTTGCAGCCTTTGAATAATGATGTGCAGTAATAGGCAGGATATTTCTAAATTGCAGAGCTGCCAAATAACGCTGATACAAATCACTGTTAAAGTTGCCATCAGTCATTTGCACAAATACTAAGAAGCGATTACATGCATGGCTGTTTGTCTGATATCAGAAAAAAACATTGCAGTGTAAATAAACTACATCATTTACAATTTTGATATAGGACATATATATGTAGCTTGCTGTGGTGTAAAGTTTATTTATTTTTACCCTTTTTATACTAACAAAGCTGCGTCTGTATTTATGAACAAACCCAGGCAAAAGCAATGATAAGAGATTCTTAAGTTAATTGGGTTTAAAAGCTTTTTTTTTTATTCTCTCTGACTGTGTTACCAAGTCTAAATATATTTCCCTGCATACTCAAAGGAACCTGTATACGTTTAAAGGAAAAGGCAGACATGTTGGAAAACAGAAGAAGGGGAAAACTGCTAACACGGCTAAGTCTAAAACAAAGGTGGAGAAAATTAAAGTTTTTAAAATTAGGTTTATTGTGTTAATATCTGAGCTTTAGATCCATTCGGTGGAGTTTGGCTAGCTTTTTCCAGTGGCGTCCAGTCTTTAAGTTAGACCAAGCTAGGCTAATGTGGCTAGAGTTAATAGCACACAAATATCAAGAGTTGTATGGATCTTTTCATCTAACTCTCTGGAAAAAAATATTCTAAAAAGTATTCCAGAAGAATTTCTGACCTACCTTCTCCCCTGCTGCACAGATGGCATCGTGTAGCTATCAGTGTAGAAAAGAAAAGTGTCACCATCATCGTGGACTGTAAGAAGAAGGTGACCAGGCCCCTCGGCAGAAGCGACCAGGCCGCTATCAACACAGAAGGCATTACTGTCTTTGGCACCAGAATTCTGGATGAAGAAGTCTTTGAGGTAAGGCGGACATATTGAATCCCTATTCACCCAGATTAAGCTAGCTGTGTTGTGATGACTATGCTGTGAATGTGTTTAAATTAATGGTTTAACAATTTGGTAAATGCCAGCTCAGTCTTTATGCTAACCCAAGATAATCGCTTCTTGTTCCAGTTCCATACGTATGCACACACATTAGAGAGGTAACAATCTACTCATTCAAATGTCTGTAAGAAAGTTTATAAGTGTGCTTTCCATATTCCTTAAATGCCTCCCTTTGTTGTATCGGTGCACAGTTCTTAAGAACGATTAATGTCAATTGCTACATTACCTTTATTATTCCCTTGCGTAGTTCTTGCTGTCTTGGAAAGATATAACACAATTCATCAATAGTCTGCTACAATATGTCTCCATTCTCTCCACAGGAGTGTCTTTCAGGAATATAAAGTGATTATGTTTTGAGGGAGTTTGGAAAGCTGACAAAGTGCCAAGATATAATTGAAAACATATTGGGAATCTTACTCTCAATGAATCTCATTTACCATTGTGAAAAGGGACTTTTGAGTGTCTTATACTTTAAGTACAATACTTTAAGGCCAGAGAATTTTATGTTTATTTCATTTACTTGTTCATTCAGTAAATGGTGAATTTTATTGTCCAGAACAACAATATTGGCTTTGTATACTTGGCAAGAGTTATGGTGGGCAATATCTGTGGAAAGGCTACTTGCACACTGTTGTTCAAAGGGCTTTTTTCTCTCAACGCTGGTTTGGATTAGTTTGAATAGTCTATGTCATATATGACAGTGGCAAAATACATGCAGCTCAAAGAACACAGTATTTGTGAGAGGATTTTACATTATTGCCTCAATAACTGTGCCTGAGCGCACCCTCAGAATTAGTGTATGGTTACTGAGGTGGCGATTGTGAAAAGGAGGTACTAGCTACCAGGTTTAGCACAGGTAGTTGTGAGTTGAGTGGAAAATGTGAGCTGAATGCTACATCCGAACACAATAGCCTCTCTTTGATGTCTGCATGTGGAATGCTTGCTAAGTAGAACAGCTTGCAAAATGTTGGCCTCCAGGTCAAACAGGACTTTCCACAGAGGAGCCACTGATTCCACCCTTTTTCAGTGATAGGGTTTTGGCAAGCGTTCACATTGCTAGGTTAAACGTACAGACAAGTGTAGGCCATGATATGAAGTATGGCCTAACATATTTGTACAATTGACATTATTAAATATATAATGAGCACAACCATAGTAAATTAGAACGTCAGAAAGCCAAAGTGAATAGTGTTGTGGTTGTAATTACGGTAATTGAGAGTTAGGTGGGGTGAAAGTAGCCTAGCACTTCACCAAGCCTTTTCTATCTTTAATGGTGATTTAAGACCAGCCATTTGACTTTTGTGAGTGCTCTTTGTTTGCACATTTATATTAAACTAAATGGTGTTGAATTACAATTTTTCACTTTTAAACAACCTGGAGAAGAAGAAATTATTCTTTTTGTTCCAAGTTAGTTTTTTTTGTGTGTTCCAAGGTGGTTTTAATCAGTGTATCACACAATAGCAATGTTGTGGTGGCCCAGCTCGAAATGCAGCCATATCTTAAACTGTAATAATTTTCACGTTTAGTTTGATAACCCTAGATTTGTTGATTGCAAACTGGCTACTTGTAGACACACTGCACAGATAAAAGCAAACATTTGTACTGGCCTGGGTTTTCTCCTATAGATAAAAGCAGGTTTGTAAAGTAGATGTAAGCCAAGTGTTTGAGTCAGATTTGTTCCAAAGATTATACTTTGGCGTCCTTTCTACAGCTCGTATACTACAATCATAATACCTTGGAGGCTATGGAAACTTTTGGATCACTGCTAGCTGCAATATCAACTATAGATAAATAAAATGTGAACATTTGAAATGTTCCTGCAATCAGAGTCCAGTTATTCCAAGGTCTTGACTGTAATGGATTTATTCAAAACTTGCAGATACATGCAAAACTATGGATTCATCAAAAATGAAGCTCTGCTGTATAATGTTTACAAGCGGTATATGCAAATAATACGTGCGTCATCCATTTATGGGGTGCCCCAAATGAGAGAAGAAATTATAACTTTTACACATTTTTTATTATACTATTTTAATGCATTTTTTGTCTAAAGATAAAAAAAAAAAAAGCATATTGTCTGTTACTCTCACCTAGAATTCATTAGGGAAAGTTGGAAAGACTTTATTTTTGTTGTAGGTTATTCCATAAGATATGAAGCTAAACATTTCCATGTGAGTGGTTGAACACAATGATTGGTGGTGGAATTGGCTGCGATTCAAAGGGGCACCAGCTAAAATCTTGCCTTGGGCACCAAATTTGTCAGAGCCGGCTCTGATAACAAGATACAACATGTTAGTGACAATGGTAATGGCTTTCATGATCTCCTGACATGTCTTATGGACCCTACTGTAGCTGTGGACAGATAGAAGTCCATTCCTTGAAAAATAACCTTACCTAACCCTGACCATTTCCACCATTTCCAACCCTAACCAAAGGATCACAGTTATCTTTGTTACATAGAAACATACCCATATCGAGGTCTGTACCTAAATTGATAAAACAAAAGTTAAACATTTGCTGCTGCTTGTCTTCCATCTGTTAAAATTTATAGTCATGAAAACAATTATTAAAAATGTTTGCCTTTTGCATATCAAACCTGAGCTTCCCAACGTTGGAGCGATTCTTCAGTTTAATTACGGAGGTTGGCTGGGAGCTTTCCCAGTAAAACTGCTTCGAGCTGTGAGCACATGGCTACCTTACTGCAGTAGATTGCATAAGCAGGTGTCAAAGTTGGAAGCACAGGGGATAGTGAAAGCTTGGGGAAAATATGATCAGTGTGTGCTTAGTCTTGGCTCAGATTGCACAGCTGTTTAAAAGATATTCTCACTAACCAGGTCTCCAAATGTTTTTTTCCCCCTTCTTCTGCCTTTCTCTCTTTTTAAATGAAAGCCACACGGTATTTGACTAAGCTCTCATTTTTATGTAAATGTAGTGTTCAGACTTTAAAGGATAGGGCGGGATATTTTATTTGTGTGCCTTCTGTCAGTGTGTGTTTACGCGTGCGTTGTTTAATACGTGCACGCATGGATAAAAATGTGTGTGTCTGTGAGGAGGCAAAGATAGTTTGTTTATGTGTCTGTCATGACTGGAGATTGTTCCAAAATGCTGTCCCTCAAGCATGACAGTCTTTGGCAAAGGAATCTAACAAGGCTCCAAAACCTTCAAGTGAATCATTGTTTATGGTTGACTTGGCAGGAGTAGAAACGGTCTGACTGTTTCTCATCTGCCTCTGTCACTTGTCACCCTCCAGTACTTATCACAAAATGTTTTGGTTAGGGTTGTGTCATATAATACAGTAATTGATTCATATTTGCACGAGTGTCACTGTTACTGAGAGGTTCGTCAGTCACTGATATTTTCAACATGTGTTTATATGAAGAAACAGAAGTCAACAAAGTGTCTTTGTCAAAGTGTACCTTTATCTGATCTTCATGTCCCTTGTTTTTAACCCTCACTAACTGGTCCCAGAACAGCCAGGAAGTAGTGGAGCCAAGGTGCTTCTTGAAAACGTTTGGTGATGGAAAAGAGCAGAGAGAGCGAGAGAGCGAGAGAGAGAGAGAGGTGAAGAAAAGGCAGGCAGACAAGCAAGCAGATGGTTCAAACAGTTCAACAGTTTTGTGAGCTACTGGCAGACGAAATGTTTAATATTTGAAGGGTGCAGGACATTTGTATGCCTCCACTGCTTGAAAAGAAACTTTATCCTTGGGCTGACCACAAAGGCTGCATTTGATAAAATGCTGGGAAGGATTAGGAAAGTTTTATCCATTTTTCCTCTTCTCTGTTCCTTGGTTAATTGTTGTCCTTGTACAGTGTTGAAATTCCATCTGTCTATTTGTTCTTTCGAGATCTGTTCCCCTCCCAGAGTCTGGAAAAGCAGGCTTTTTAGATAAAGTAAAGAAAATACAGAAGTAAGTTAAGGCTACAAAAGATATTGCATGTTTGCACGATATGCATTTTAAAAACGGAAACATCTGCAAAAGACTGTTTATTAGAGGAGCGGTATTCTGCATGGCCTGTGAGCTGGTGAGGATGGTTCAACGTGACAGGCAGGTTACACTGACATCCATAAAGGTTTAATTTGGACTATTTTTCTAACAGAAAGTAGTTCCAATAAAAGGCCAAAAGTTGGGGCATTACCTCTGGAAAATTAATATGTAATAATACACCTCTAATGGCATCTTAAGGGTTGAACAAAGTTGCAGTAATGAGGACTGTCCTTTCATTCCTTCATTAATGTTGAAAGCCCATACAGTAACCTTTTAAGCCCAGCTAAAATCCTGGTGCCATGTACGGGTGCTGTCTCTCCAATGCATTAATATCCCCTAGCTGTTACTTACAGGCAAATTGACTGTTGCACCTGGACACAGACAACAATCTTTCAACCACCTAATTAAGTACTTACATGTTTTGTAGCCGTCAGTGGAAACTACGGGTTATTTTTTTAATAGTGTAGAGTAGGGTGGCAGAGTTGGATTAAACAGTCACAGTAGAATGTCAAATTAACCTTTAACTGTGTTTATAGTTAGTTTTTTTTATTGTGTGGTATTTTCTTGCAAATTATTACACTCAAAATACGAGTGTAGGGAGGTAGAGAGAGCGCCTAGAACCATAACTGTACAAAAGCGTATGGGAACAATTATACTATACACTATGTGTGTGGGGCGTTGGGGGAAGGAGACAAAGGGTAGAAAGAAATGGAAACAATTTAAGAGGCGCTGGATTATTTGCTCTATATTATCATATGTTTATTTTAATATTATATCAAAATATAAATTATCGCGACACCAGGAGCGTGGATGGTTGTCGGGTTTTACCAGCCATGAGGTTGCTATCCTATTGACACGCTAATGTTGATGAATTTTCTAATTCAAGTATGGTCTCAATTTTGTGAAGTCAAATACAAACTACATCTTTGTTTATGCCTTCAAATTAGTCCCAACAAATGCAAGATGGGAAAACCCCTGTGCCTCCTGTGATCTCTGATCCGGTGCCAGCGGGAGCTATCTGCATCTAATCAAAGTTGTGTCTTGATTGTTGAGGTTGGTCATGTGATTTATGCTCACGGGTGAGACCAGGCATAAACTGCTCACTTGTAATTGCAATTATCCATCAGCTGGTGGTTTTCCTGAAGTGACTTCTGTTCCTGGTGGGTTTAGGCTGTGTGTTGGGAGGGATACTCTTCATGGCAAGGTCACCTACTCAAGGGAAGAATCAAGTGGTGCCTGTTTGCTGTTTTACATTTCTTCGCTTAACATCAGATGTGAAATGTGAATGCTTGAGGGAAATCCCAGTCATTCTGATGGTGCCTGTAGGTGAAATTTAGATGGATGGAGGATTGAATTATGATTGAAGTCTCTTCTCTTAACTTTGATCTTTCAGTCTCATCGTTATGTACTTTTCCCCGTCACATGGTTGTTGTTACAGTGCACATTGAACGTTAACATGTATCCACACGGAGCTGCACGGTGGTGTAGTGGCTAGCAGTTTTACCTCACAGCAAGAGGGGCCCGGTTCGGTTCCTGGTCTGGGCACTCCTTCTGTGTGGAGTTTGCACTCTCTCCCCGTGGCAGCATCCAAAGACATGCAGCTCAGGTTAATTGGACTCTAAATTGTCCGTAGGTGTGAATGGTTGTCTGTCTATATATGTGCCCTGCAATAGACTGGCGAATTGTCCAGGGTGAACCCTGCCTTCGCCCAACGTCAGCTGGGATCGACTCCAACGCCCCGGGACCCCAAATAGGATAAGCAGTTCGGTAATTGAATGGCGTGTTGCATTTACCCCCACATGCACATTGTACGCACACCCATTAATAGATTGACTGTAGTGTAGCCTAGACTGATGATTTATCCAATTGTGTCTGTGCCAGCTCTAAGCTCTGAGCCAGGGCATTGCTGTAGATCATTCCTGGAATTCTTAGGAGGAACCTCAACAGATGCTCAAGAAGTGTGCAAGACAATCGAGACAGTAACATCAACAAAAGCACCGAGATGCAGACAAAGGAGACACACAGAGTAAAAGGAGAGAGGGGGAAGTGTGAGGGAGAAGCCAGTTGTGGAGTATGGGAGTGATTGAAACACTTTTTAAGTCTGTGTGTGGTCTCTTGAGAAGCCCTGCATGACGTTTTGGGCTCTTCTGCAGATTTCCACCACATGTTTGTTTTCCTGTTGTAGTTCATGTCATGTACCTGTGCTTTCTTAGTAAATATACATAAAACAAAGCAAAAAGTGAGACCGAACACCCATAAAACGCTGCACACAGGCAGACATAGACAAGAGGTATAGATACAGATACATCGACAATCGCAATGTGTCTATGTTTTTACCTTCCCTCTCTGTTTCAGTGACATGCAGTGTGTAGTGGCTGAATGACTGTCATACATTTGTGACTTTATGCTTTTCACTGATAGTTTTAGTTGTAGAAGTTCAGAAGGTGCAGGCAGAACTATTGTGAGCAGGTTATGTTGCCCTTTTTTTAATTATTTCTTTTACATAAAGCACAAATTCTCCTTTTAGCAGAAATGCCCTGCTCCACACTCAGTTGCACACAATCACACCTGGAAGCTGCCGAGTACAACCTCAGTTTAATCTGTTGGCCACATTTGGGCATTGCATTCTTGCTCTTTGGTCACACATATTTGCTTTTGGCCACTGCTGCCCACTTTTATTCTAAGGTTCTGTGGACGTGGACTAGTGGAAAGGACCATTTAAATTCAATGTACTGTACTTCTCTGTTTGCTTTTAGAATACACATATATATATATATATATATATATATATATATATATATATATATATATATACAGTCAGGTCGATAAATATTTGGACATTGACACATTTTTCATTATTTTGGCTCTGTACACCACAACAATGGAGTTGAAATGAAACAATCAAGATGTGCTTTAAGTGCAGACTTTCAACTTTAATTTGAGGGTATTTACATCCAAATCAGGTGAACGGTGTAGGAACTACAACAAATTCAAATGTGGCCACCCTCTTTTTAAGGGACCAACGGTAATTGGACAAATTAATATAATCCTAAATCTAATTGTTACTTTTAATACTTTGTTGAAAATCCTTTGCAGTCAATGACAGCCTGAAGTCTGGATTCTATAGACATCACCAGACGCTGGGTTTCGTCCCTGGTGATGCTCTGCCAGGCCTCTACTTCAACCGTCTTCAGTTCCTGCTGGTTCTTGGGGCATTGTCCCTTCAGTTTTGTCTTCAGCAAGTGAAATGCATGCTCAATTGGATTCAGGTCAGGTGATTGACTTGGCTATTGCAGAACATTCCACTTCTTTGCCTTAAAAAACCTCCTTGGTTGCTTTCGCAGTATGCTTCGGGTCATTGTCCATCTGCACTATGAAGCGCCGTCCAATGAGTTCTGAAGCATTTGGCTGAATATGAGCAGATAATATTGCCCGAAACATTTCCGAATTCATCCTGCTGCTTTTGTCAGCAGTCACATTATCAATAAATACAAGGGAACCAGTTCCATTGGCAGCCATACATGCCCACGCCATAACACTACCTCCACCATGCTTCACTGATGAGGTGGTATGCTTTGGATCATGAGCAGTTCCTTTCCTTCTCCATAGTCTTCTCTTCCCATCATTCTGGTACAAGTTCATCTTTGTCTCATCTGTCCATAGGATGTTCTTCCAGAACTGTACAGGCTCTTTTAGATGTTTTTTGGCAAACTCTAATCTGGTCTTCCTGTTTTTGAGGCTCACCAATGGTTTATATATTGTGGTGAACCCTCTGTATTTAGTCTGGTGAAGTCTTTTCTTGATTGTCGACTTTGACACAGATACACCTACCTCCTGGAGAGTGTTCTTGATCTGGCCAAATGTTGTGAAGGGGTTTTTCTTCACCAGGAAAATGATTCTTCTGTCATCCAACACAGTTGTCTTCCGTGGTCTTCCGGGTCTTTTGGTGTTGCTGAGCTCACCAGTGTGTTCTTTCTTCTTAAGAATGTACCAACTGTTTTGGCCACCTAATGTGTTTGCTATCTCTCTGATGGTTTTGTTTCGATTTTTCATCCTAATGATGGCTTGCTTCACTGATACTGACAGTTTTTTGGACTTCATATTGATAGTGACCACAACAGATTCCAAACACAAATACCACACCTGAAATGAACTCTAGACCTACTCCTTTGACCTAGATCTACTCCTTGTAAATGAAAAAACGAGGGAATTACACACACCTGACCTTGGAACAGCTGAGCAGCCAATTGTCCAGTTACTTTTGGTCCCTTAAAAAGAGGGTGGCCACATTTGAATTTGTTGTAGTTCCTACACCGTTCACCTGATTTGGATGTAAATACCCTCAAATTAAAGCTGAAAGTCTGCACTTAAGGCACATCTTTTCATTTCAACTCCATTGTTGTGGTGTACAGAGCCAAAATTATGAAAAATGTGTCAATGTCCAAATATTTATGGTCCTGACTGTATATATAAAACAAAAAATTACAATTCTTATTTTTACAGTTCTTCTGGATTACTTCCCAGCTACAAATCTGATACAGACAAGGGTTGAAATGTCGATATCTTGTGTGTGACTGTTTAAAACAAGTACCGGTATGCCGTTTTGTCTCTTTGTATTAATATTTTCTTTCCTAATGTGAGTAAAAGCTACATTTTAATTCCAAGATCCTGTAAACTGCAGACATTATATACCGTTAATTACGTGTGTTATGTCTTTTCTCATAACTGAATGATAACCAAACATAAGCAGTAATGGCACAACAAATGACAACAGTCGGCATTAGTCAATTAGTAGAATTGAATATCTTCTGTTTGTTGTTTGTGTTGTTCGATACCTTGTTTGGGATTTACTGATCATGTATGATGCGAGCATGGGGCGATGAATATCTAATGTGTTCCAGAGGTCTAAGTTTGTACAGATGTATCCTTCTGTAATGTAATGCAATCTGCATGCATGGGCTTCCTCTTTAGGGGCCACCCTGACTGCGCCCTTCTTTCACCTTTACACGGCACATAGGTTATTTTCCCTGTTGTTTTGGTCCTCTTTGTTACTTATTCCGGTGGAATTCTGAAAAAAAGGTCCGCTTTGTTGCCCATGTGGTTGATGGGTATAGAAAACATTCTCCACATCCGTGGCATAGCAGTTCCTGGTTTTAGAAATTCCTTAGGAGACGGTCATGGAAAAAGAGCCTTTGGCTGATGGAAAGATATCTAATTTCCTTTTCCAAAAGCTCATGAAAAACAGACAGCCTCAGATAAGTACAGACCTTGGTTATGTATCTGCTGTGTAAGGAGACTTGCCGTCCCTAATGGCTGAGTGGGGGGGGGGGACTGTACAACAGTTCTTTTCTAAATGCTTACAGACTCCCTTTACAGCTTTGATTTATTCCATAAAGTAATATGTAATTAATAGTCAAGCCACCACTTCCTTTGGTACTGCAGAACATTTGCTTTGTTGTTTTATTGTCATAATTTATTCTCACCACATTCGTGCAAAGCTGAGGCAATCAAGCGAGGAGGAATAGGTGTATACTTTATGGGTATTAACATTTGTTTTTTATTTGTCATGAAAAAATATTGAGTTATTTTGGGGTGTCGGGGCTTAGAAAAGTCATGTTAAATTTCTGCAAATTTAATGTTAACTGGTTAGCAGTTGAAGCAATTCCAAGTTCCAAGGCTTTAATGGGCAGGACATTCAAGTTGAATCGGTGCAAAAGATTAACAACCATGTAAGAAAATATCTCTTTCTTTGATCAAATAATAAAAGCCAAACCCTTTTAAAAATGCAAGTAGAGCAGTAAACTATAGTCTCTAAGTAGCGACTCCAATCACATCACAGAATGTAAAATCTTGTTACGTAGGTGTTGCCGCTGGTGTGACACTAAAGACTACCATTCATAAAAACAGTGTCAAGCCATTCACTTTTGGATTCTGGATCAAGTTTGGATGAAATTCACTCAAACTACTGTACCTTGTTTTTTTTCCCCCAATTGCAATGACCAATCTTTCCGTATTGGCTACAACTCTTTTTCATGCCTCTGACTGACTTCTACTCAATAGCAACAGGGCCTCAGGCTCCTCTGTATTGTAGTATTTGGTGCCATTTGCCAAACCACACTGGAAACTTAACTCAATTTAAGGGCATAACATAAACCTATAGTAGAAAGTTTAGAAACACCGAGGATAAAAGAAAACTCTGACATAGGAATTTACACTTGGGCCTGTGAAATTTGTTGACATAGCTTCAGATCCTGAGATGCTTCTTTTCTTATTCTCTTTCAGGGTGACATCCAGCAGCTGCTGATAGTGGCAGACCCCAGAGCAGCCCATGATTACTGTGAACACTACAGCCCAGACTGTGAAACCCCCAACCACCACGACACCCCCCAGGCTCAACAACCTGAGGACGAGGTCAGTATCTGGAGAGGGGGGCTGAGGGGAGGAGGAGTTGGCCGGAGGGAGAAAGAGGGAAAAGAGAGGAGGGAGAAAGAGGGAGAAAGAGGGAAAAGAGAGGAGGGAGCGAGGAAAGGCAGGAGGGAATCCCAGAGGGAGAAAATATGGGAGCTAGTAAGGATGTTAACAGGAATTTGGAAAGAGGCCCTCCACTTGGGGGTTGTTAGTAAAAGATGAAGCAAGAGAATAAACTAGGAAGCTTATATGCATTAAAATGAAGTAGATCAATTTGAAAGTTGGGATGACTTAAAGTGAAACACAAATTGTAATTCTCTTCACTTTTAGTGTGACGAAATACAAGCTAGATTGTTAATTCCTTATGTGCATGGTTTTCAAAAGAGGATAGATCTGTCATTCAACACAATTGTGGAAGCAAAGTCTTAGCTTTAAGCCTGCAGGTCTCTGTTTCCCATGGCAACGGTTCACTGACAATTAAGGGCCGTTGTTGCTAGGAGATGTGCTGTCAACTTTGGTGGCGAGCTACTGACTGCGCCCCCCACCCCCCCACACACACACACACGCACACACACACGCACACACACACACACACACACACACACACACACACACACACTGTAGTGTTTCATAGTGTTAGCAAAAATAATTTTTAAAAAAAACCCACCATATTTTCTGATTCTTTATTTGCAAAAGATAAATTACATTTCACAGAAGGAAAGATTCGGGGTTGGGTTGTAATTTCAGATACAAGTCCCCAATACTAGATAATATTCAGGATGATTCAAACCAGTGCATTTTTTCAGCAAATTATGAGATCTTAAAACATTTTTACAAACATTCCTTCAGGCAAAAGTACTTTGACAGAGACAGACTTGTATGAGTTTCTATATCAACTCTAATATGGCTACTTTTTTTTTTACTGTGTTTTAATGGTGGAAACATGCTGACATATCGAGAATATATTGCTGAGTCTGAGCTCATCTTCTACAGTTAAAATGTTTGTAGCCTCATCAGCCAAATATCTTTAGCCAAATATCTTAATTAACAGGGCCTCGTCTTTCTTTTTCATCTTCAGTTTTTGTTATTCTGCTGGTTTAAGCCTTTTTGTCGGCTGACATTTTCCTTTAGTATTCCACTAAATAACTGATGAGCTCACACTGGAAACTTTTCCTTTTTCCCTGCCACGAAGTCTGAGCCCACTTTGGAGTGGCCCGGTGATTTATATCACTAACGAGTTCTGCAGGCTCTGCCCAGACTCCCAGGGAAATTTAAGCTTTTCCTTCCCCAGCTAGACTCCCCAGTACCTGGAAAAATAGACTTTAGAATCCCTGGTTTAAGAAAAAAGGATCAGGAACCGGTTCTCTGTTTGAAAATATTGGCTGTACAGTGGGTACCGTGTCTCGGAAAATATAGCCTTCATCATCAAGTTACTCTTCAACGCCAGGACAATTTCAATTCTAAATAGACAGCAGGGAGCAGTTTTGTTTGAAGAACATTGTACATGTGGTTTATTCATTGTTGCAGCTATAACAGGAATGTTTTTCCTACATTCCTGACTGAAAACTGAAAAACTGAAACACTGAAAATATTTAATCGGGAGGACAAATCACTGATGTATAATTTCAAAACTCGCAACGCACCAGTTTTTTAAAATGTAAAAAATCTTTGTTGATGTCTGAACTTTATGAATCATCCCTCAGTATTTCTTAAACCAAACCTCTACAATTCGCCAAAAGCACAGAGCAATAGCTTTGACCTTAGCCTCTGAAGGCGCTGCTTGACCTGAGGCAAACTGCCTTTGCAGTCGTCAGACAGCCACATTTCTGCAGCCAGTTTGAAAGAGGAAGAGGGAGTGATGCAAAAAAAAAAGGAAGGGGGAGATTCTTTTTATGAGCCCACTTCAGTATTTACGCCTTTCATCCAAGCCTGTGGTGAAGGCCTTAAGCTTAGCCAAGCACTTCGACATCATAAATCTTTATAAATCCTTCCTACGTTCTCTATATTTCTCTATATTTCTCCCTGACCCTGTCTGTCAGTTTAGTTGGTCTGGCCAAGGCTTTTCTCTTGTGTGACCTGTCTTTCTCTCTCTCTCTCTCTCTCTCTCTCTCTCTCTCTCTCTCTCTCTCTCTCTCTCTCTCTCTCTCTCTGGGCTGCTGACTGGAGGCCAGACCAACATTGCAGCAGGCCGTGGATCTTGTATTATCTTTATGAGGTCAGCAGCCGTTCAGGGACTAATATTTGTCCCTGTGCTGATAGAGCAGCGTCTGGGCTGTTAACTTTTTCTGCCTCTGCTTCTGCCTCTTTTTTTTTAACATCGTTGTAAAAATAAAATAAATGGCAGATAAGAAGAATTCTTTGACATTGACTAAATTGCATACTATTGTCTAGTGTAAATGCTCATTAACATCGGTGACTCAAAGGAATGGTCTGACATTTTGGGGAATCTACTTATCAGCGTTCTTGCAAAGAGTTTGATTAGAATATATATATACCTAAATATACAATTCTTAAATTCTTATATACATAAACGGATCTATATATCTAAGCTAGCTGTCTCCTGCCTCCATTTTTTGATTTTACTGGTCTGGCCCATTTGAGATCAAAATGGGCAGTATGTGGCCCCTTAACTAAAATAAGTTTGACACCCCTGCTCTAACCTTTGTGAAGAAAGTGAATGAGGGTATTTCTCCAAATGTTGAACTAATATTTTAAAGTAAGCCACTTAAGCTGAAAGTCATTCTCAAATTTAAATATGGAATGCTTTGGAGAACCCCAAAAATATATTCTGAACACATGTTGTTGTCACAGAGAATGGTTCAGCGGTGGGTTTACGCCCTGCGACTGCATTCTGTATGTTCCTCATAATTCACCTACATGTGGTGAATCAGGACAGCTCACGGTTTCTGTTTTAAAAGGCCCATTAATGAAACCGCTGGGCCATTGTTGGCATATAGAATTAAGCGGCAGATGGGTTTTTGCTAGCATCACAACAACCCTCTAACATCTTGTAGGAAGCAAGCAAGAATCTTAATTGCTGTTTGCTTGGTTACAGACATGAACCTTTCAATAGCGTCATGCGAATCCATGGCGTTTGGGTGGAAATGGAAGCAAGGATTGCCGCTGTCATCCATATGCAACATTTTTCAGTTTTCTAACATGGATGTGATATTTATTTTACTACATTTGAACATGTTATTTCCTAAATTACATGACAACAAATATTTTGATTTTCTTAAACTGAGACATTGTGCTGCCTTATTTACATGATTACCCAATTTAATTCATTTCGCACGTCCCTTTTTCCTTACAGTACACTAACTATGAATATGGTGAGTTCTATGACTACAATGAAGGAGCAGTCGCCACTGATGCTCCCCCAACTGAAGGACCCAAGACTGAGGTAACACTTAGTGTAGTGTGTAGCTTTATTTAGCGTTAGTCTTGATACTTGCAAGTTTTAATAGATTATTTAACTTTTGCTAAATATGCCTGATTTCAGACAAATGTGGGCGGAGATTACTACCCGGGTGAGTATGACTACACCACAGTGGACGGAAGTCAGCCTGAAACCCCAACTGATACCACAAGTCAAGGCCAGGTATTTTTTCACAACCTCATTTTGGTATTATAATGTAGACATATTTGTATTCTTGACATTTGTGAAATCACGGTAGTAAATGTTCTGTGCGTCACTGACACTTATCATCCATTCATCCAATTACAATCCACATTCTTAATTATATAATTACTGGTTTAAAGTTAAATTTCAATAAAACTGCTTCGGTATGACAAACAACAAAGTATATTTTTTATTATCGTCTCTGGAGTTTGAAACCAAAAAGGCCTTGCCGAGATCAAACTGCTCATGCTACTCCTTGATTCCATGAGAAACCGCCATCAAACAGAGTCTGGATACAAGCCGAAACAGGAAAACGTTGTCATTTAATGAACCGTGACCAATGGAAAATCAGTAGACATTCCCTCTGTTTCTGCTGTATCCGGAATTTTCTAGATCTTGTTTTAATTTGTGCAAAACCATCAAATAAAACACAACATAATGAGGAACATTTGGGGGTTAAACTAAAACAATACGGATGTGTGCTCCGCCAGCCAAATGTGTGCCGATTGCATTTTGATGCACCTTAAGGTGGATAACGCAGCTCCAGTCAGCTTGAGAATACATTCATTTGAACTGACAGGGCAGAGGGCGAACCACGGAAACTAAACTTACGCTGTCCCATGTTGGAACACTTGTCTGATTCCTGAGGACTGTGACGCACTGGATAACCCTTGTCATACCACCCATAGACAAAACACAATAAACAACATACTATTGTTGGATGCTTTTAATGTAAGTGTGTTGCAGTATTTTATTGTCAGTGGATGGCTGAAGCCCCTAACCTGACACCTGCACATGCATTTGTGCCTTCGTTTAGGGATTTTTGTACCGTGTGTCTCTCTGTATTGCTGCTTAAGTCTCACTTAGATCTAGCCATGGATTGTGTTTCGTTAGATGCCCAGTGTTTTTATTCACTTTTTGATAATGATATACACTGTGTAATAAACACGATCAGAGATTATTTTTGAGTGATTGAAGCTTACAATACAGGTAATTAGACTGGTGAATTAAAAATTGTGTGTCTGTAAATCCTAAAAACCTTAAAACATTGAAGCACTCTTAAAAAAAATTAACCACTTATGATTCCACCTAAGAAAGGTTGGACTATGATAAGATCCCATGAAAGGAGTTTTGGCAATGTCCTCAAATGCAAGTTTTTTTTACAGCAATTAAAAAGCAACGACAAAAGGATGCTTACAAAATGAAATTTGCATGAGAGGGTTAAACATTTTCTCTCCTTTTTGTATTTATACTCATTTTACTTGAAAACATCAATGTGGAAATAATTTGGGAAATCTCACATTCTATTTATTTGCAGAGAACCGATTGTTAACATCAAATATAAATATATAGATGTAATGTTAATAACGGTGCCTGAGTTTCAAATATTTTGAGTTTTGGATGCTGTCCTAAATTATAAACATGGATTTGTGCACAACTAAGTTGAAAATTATTTTGAAGAGTTTCACTCACTCAGTTGGTACTCAATCATTTCAGTGAAGTAAAGTGCTAATTACTAATGCCTTGACTATGAATCATGTTATGACGAATATGTGAATTATGGAAGCTGTTCACATGGTTTCATTTTACTAACCAAACCTCCATGTTCTCATCAACCCTTTCCCCCTTTTTGCGATGCCTTGATTGATCCCAGAACTATGATGGGGAAATTGTGGATGATTACATCACCGGTGTGGAACAGGTCGGGGTGGATCCCACCATTGCTGTGGAAACCGCTGCCCCAGTGGACCCCCAGGAGAAGGTGGACCCTGCCACTGATGTGTATGAGTTTAAAGAATACGACCTGAAGGAATATGACCACAAAGAGATTGTAGAGAAGCCATACGAATATGGTGATTATGGCGATTATGGCCCCACTGATGCCGAGCCTACATCTGAGGACGAGTTTGGTCCTGGTGTTCCAGCGGAGACGGACATCAGAGAGAGCAACGTAAGTGCTGGAGTACTTGGGAGTGATTTGGGGATGGTGGGATGGGAGAAAGACGGTGGTGGTGTTCAGGAATGTGCAAAGATAGAGAAGCATTTGTTTGCTGTGCTTTTTTGATTGTTGTTTCTAATGGTATCGGGTTATAGCTTGGAGCATTCCGCATGCACATGCACAACACAAATACACCAGCAAGCACCAACACACACGGTGTCTATCTAAGTCTCCCACAGATAAACAGATGTCGACCCAGCTGTTAGCACAGACACACCCTCCATAACCTTTGGCATCCGTGACCTTTGCTGTTTATCAAAGACATGCTCTTCCCTGGTAATCACAACAATGATGTGCTGGGATTGCCTGATGACAAACTAAGTCTTTGCACATGTTTATTCATTAAATCCAAGTAGATCAGTATTCAAAACCAGACTGAAATCTTTGCTGAGCTAGTGTCTATAATGGCTTGATTCCAGCCCCCTTCCTTCTCTCGAGATCCAGATTCTCAGAGGCAGGAAGTGACATGGTCCCTGTCTGTATGTTGGCTTGAGATCTGTCTGCCTTGGGTTAATCTGAACCGCTCTATTAGTGCCTTCCACTCTCAGGACAACACTGTCATGAGTTTTTTCTCTTCTGACCAACTGTACAATTTAGTGGTTTTTTTGACACACTGCTGTAGGTGGTTTGGAAATTCTTCTCTTGTGAAGTCATTGTATGGATAGGGTCAGGTATCAACCTCTGCATTTGTGCACAGTTGGGGTCTTTTTGCAGTTCCTGGCTTTCAGGAATCTCAATAAATAGGAGTCAGACCAAAGTCTAAATTGTAGCTTCTTGCTAAAATAATTATTGGGATGTATTTTTTCAACCGGCGGAAGAAAAAAGGAGAACAAAAATAGCTTTTTGTCTTGAGAACTACCCAAATTATATGAAGCATGCAGAACACTAGTCAGCATTTAATGAGCTTTTCTTAGCAGTTTTGTTGGTATTTGAAGTAACTTCTATAAAAGAGGAGACATCCAAGAGGATAGGGCATCTGTTGCTGCCGCAGAATTTCCATTTTTGACTTTCATATCATTGGTGCTCTTCCCTTACATGTGAATGTGTGGCCTGTTACCTTGTAAAACGCTCACCTGGTCTGTCTTATGTCAGGTGGGTGGAGGTCAAAGTTACCTCGGAGAAAAAGGAGAGAAGGGTGAACCTGCCGTCATTGAACCTGTAAGTATAACTTAATTTTAAATATGATACTAAACTTAACTTGTGTGTCCCACGTTAAATGGCTAATATTCAAATATTGAATGTCACTCTCACAAATTAAAAAGCTAAATGTGTGAGAAAAAAAGTTCAGGCTTTCAAATAATGGAATTTTGTCCGGCCTGCGTTAACTATAAAATGTAAACTTTGCTAAATAGCGAGCCCCCATACTGTTATTTAATCTTTTGTCTGTAAATGACAGCTAATTTGTTAGTCTGTGTCCACCTAGCTAATAGCTATCTAGCTAGCAGAGTTCCATAAAATGTCCATAAAAGTCCTAAATCTTAATTTTCTGCTTATTTTCTGGGGGAATGTGTATATTTATATATATATATATATATATATATATATATATATATATATATATATATATATATATATATATATATATATATATATATGTATGTGTATATATGTATATATATACATACATATATACGTATATATATGTATATATATACGTATATATATATACATATATATATATATATGTTCTGACCATATATCTCTTTTATATCTGGTTTACATCCACATATGTTTGATAATCTTTGTGTGGTTTCAATGCAGTTTCAAGTTTATTTTCCGAAAGCACTTAAAACCAAGACTTGTATCCTGATGAGATTTAACACATCTTTGGTCACAGACCAAAAACAACCGCTTTCCATGCAAAATGGCAAAGTACATGCCTTCTTTCTAGAACCATCCTATACAATTTACCACGATAGGCTAAACATTGACTGAAATAGCAGCTGCAGTTAACATCCTCCCCTGCCATCTGTACCACCACAGGCTCCTAACCAAATCTTTGACTACGCACACGCATGCTAAAGAATAGATAGCTTCAAATAGCTAAAGTATTGCTAACGTCTTGAGCTTACAGCTCAAAGTAAACTCCTCAACCTCAAACCCAAAGCACCCCCTGGCTCTAATTTCCAACCCCCATTCTCCATTGCCTGTGGATTTACAGGCTGCCCTATAATGCTACTGTATCCACTTTTTCCTTTTTCAGGGGATGCTTATAGAAGGACCCCAAGGAGCCTCCGGCCAAGCAGTGAGTATCACGTTATCCCACACTCCTGTCTGCCTTCCACAGATGGAGAACAGCTAAAGAGGGAAAAAATGTCTTTATGGAAAGAGCATCAGCCCTGATCGCCAGTGAAGCTTGAGTTGAGAGAGACAGTCAAAATGTGTATTTGTGCATGAATGTGTGTACACGTGTGTCTCTGTGTGAGTGAGTACAAGAGAGAGAAAGAAGGGGGGTTTGGGGCTATTTTATTTCTTAAGCTTATTCCTTTCTGAACCAATGTCTGCCTCTGTCTTTGTTGGCCTATGCATATGAAGTACTGGATAGACTGACTGTGGTGGAAATGCTGGTCAGCAGCAGTTTGGGATACAATGTGCTTAAGGGAATGTGGTTCTGTGTGTGTGTCTCAGGGTCTTCCTGGTACCCCAGGATTGCAGGGTCCTCCAGGTCCCCTAGGAGATCCCGGTGAGAGGGTGAGTAAAGACTGGCCTCAATTTACAGCTGATTACAGATGTTTCTGACAAGGTCCGTCACCCACACATCATGAACATTTACATTTAGCTAAACATTTTTTAAAAAAAAGAATAAAATCTACTGAAATAGCAACTTTAACCTTAGCCATCCATCGTACGTGTAGATATGTAGATATGTACATATGTACATATGTGTATATATACACCCCTTCATTTGTTGTCTTCTTTATTGGAAAGCTGTGAAGTAAAGTCTCCATGTCATGGAATGACCAATCGGACACATTTTACTACTGCAGCAGTAAGGGGGATTAGCAAGGAGTAGTGCAGGGAAATGAGATGCCCATAAATTGTCAATATACCAGCAAAGAAAAGGGAGAAACAGCTGTCTCTGTATGCCGCTGGACTTGTGAGAACCCCAAGAAGTGTGCTATGAAATGTGTCGAAGCTCCAACTTTCCCAGCAACGTGGGATTCCGCTCATTTATTTGATTGATTGGATGACACAGAATATATGCTTGTCCCCTCCACAAGGCTAGATCTCAGCTTGTTTTTCACAAATGTGATAATTGGCCCACACCCCTCTTTCATCGCTCTTTTCGCAAGTCTATTCTGTCTCTGGAGGTTAACCTTTTAATTGCTCACAAAAAAAATAATACCCCAACACGCCTCCTCCAGTATGACCAGCAGACATTGCCTGTACAAAAGGCTTATTGTTCCACAGGGTCAGAGTGATCAGAAAATATTGTGTTGGTCCAAAAGTCTCTCCCCCTCCCTTCATTTCCTCTCATGAGAAACAGTCTTGCTGACATGGGCATTAAAAGTGACTCGTTTCTTTAGTCTTGTGGTTTTCCGTTGCGCAGTATCTGCCTGGAATTAACTTTTGGTCGGCTAGTTCTTCTCATGATCACCTTCTCCCTCCTTTCCACCCAAACCCCACTTTCCCAGCCATGTGGGGCCAGCATTTACACTAGCTGCTATGCTTACTATAACAGCAATGGATGGAGAGTATTTACCACCTCAGGGAAAAAGGCAGATGGGAACATATGGCATCAATTTAGAAACTCTGAGATTGCTGCACATGACAGGACTGCTAAATAGATCGTGATCTCTCTTGAAACATTGGGTCCTGCTTAGCCATGATCCATAAAATTCGTTTTTTTCTTTATTAAATCAACTGCTCTCCAGTATAATTTAGCTGTTTATTTGTACTGTCATAATTCAGGATGAGCAACTTTTATACAATTATTTTGCTTTTATAAGAGATTGCCATAAAATTTGGTACAGACTTGCATGTGCCACGAAGATGAATCCTGAATACGTTGGTGACCCCCAGACTTTTCCTCTGGCACACTAAGATGCTATTTCAACTGTCCCAATTGAGATTGTCTTAAGCCTCAGCCTAGACTTTCCATTTCTAAAATTTGTTGTTTACATGCGATGAGCAGTATAGCCCCATTTCTAGCCTTGTTTTAAAGTCGGTGTTCCTCTGCAGACAATATCCCCAGACCAGCTTAATGAAAACACATTCTTTTAATTTACCCGTGATTGAATCCCCTGTCTTA
Source organism: Taurulus bubalis (assembly GCF_910589615.1). Lineage (NCBI taxonomy): Eukaryota > Metazoa > Chordata > Actinopteri > Perciformes > Cottidae > Taurulus > Taurulus bubalis. The sequence goes on from NC_136589.1 coordinate 26,367,784, forward strand.
CTCCTCTCGGTAGGATTAGTGAATTATCCATTTGGAATAAGCAACAACAATGCAGCAAAGTACCTTCCCACTGAAATTGTTGTAGATAAAGAAGGGGTGTGCTGTGAACAGATTAGTTATTCAGTCTCTGCACTATTACTGTATTACCGTTTTCTTTTAGTGCTGATATTTTTTTCTTATGTTCAATTGGCAAGCACCTTCAGGGGATTATAAATAGCAAAATAATCATCTTATCTTACATAAATACATGGCTTACTTATTAACACAGCTAATTAATTGTTCCTAGCAACGTTACGTTGGTATATAAGTCAACAAAACAATAGTTGATATTTTAAATTCAATACTTTCAGGATGTGTTTGTTACAACAATACGTTTAAATAGCCGTATTGCATTTGATGTGGATTTCATATACTTGGGTTTGGGTATTGACTTCAATTGCATTACACATTTACAATGAGACACAATATCCAAAAGCTCTCTCCTTCCTCTGGCTCTCCAGGGTCCTCCAGGGCGTTCTGGTATTCCGGGTTCGGACGGTGTCCCTGGGCCTCCAGGTACCATTCTGATGCTTCCAGTAAGTCCTGCCATTTTTCACATGCCCACTGGGCTTTCTGTCTTATTACTCTCACATACTATACACCCTTCATCTCAGGCACCAGCCCGTGAACACACTTCATTTAGTAAGTTTACCTCATAGCATCACCGGTAGGCCAAAGGATTGCAACCTTATTTTCTTTGGGTTACAAATCACTTACCTTGTAAATGTCAGCTAGTGCAATGGAGTGGAACCAGTGACTGAGCCTTTGAAAGGCTTGGCGACACATATTTGTGTGTGTGTGTGTGTGTGTGTGTGCGTGTGCGTGTGCGTGTGCGTGTGTGTGTGTGTGTGTGTGAGGGTGAGCTGCCTGTGCTTGTATTGCCAGCATATGTAAGTGTGTGGTGGGCCGGGTGGGGCCTGGTGACAGCTTTACAGCCTAGTTTAACAAAAAAAATTATTTAATTTGGACACACACTCAAGATGTGAGACCATTAGACAGATCTCTTTGTAAAAGGAGACATGTAAAATTGTTTTTAACTGTGTTTCTTTTTTGTTTTGTGGTTGATAGTTCCGTGCTGGCGGTGAGTCACACAAGGGACCTGTGGTTTCAGCCCAGGAAGCTCAGGCTCAGGCCATTCTTTCTCAGGCTCGAGTAAGTAAAAGATCAGTGCACCCTTCTCAGTTTAGAGGTAACTCTACTTTGGCTTTCTGTGCCTCAATGTACTCTCATTAGCTGCCATTTAACTTCATTCGATTGAAATACTGTGGTCCAAATAATAATTTTTTAAACTTCCGAAACATTCAAACTTAAAGAAACATTTCAAATGGCCCACAAAGTGTCTTAAATAATGAAAGGAGAAGTCACACATCCTATAAATTGTCCAAATTCCTAAATATGAACCTGTGTCAGATTATGTCGTACATAAAGCCACACCAGATGTTCACACTCCCTCAGGGGTCCTAGTAAACATAGCACTGTTGAAAAACAGCCTGCATTATGCGGAGGTAAGCAAGGCGTGATCTATAGAACACATGGAGATCATTAAATGTTGTACAAACACTAAATATTCACACATTCTAAACATTCTATGAAGTGGGAGGGCAAAAAACTGGTGAAACAGTATTTAGTAAAGCACTTTCTATATTTGTCTTTTATGCCAGACAGGAACAAGAAAAAAACATGGCAGGAGTTGTTAGTCCTTCAAAATGTAAAGAGACTTGAAGGAACAAATTGTTGAACTTGTTGAATTCTCTTTGACCTATTCGCAACGAAAATGATACCTTAAACCTACCACAATGTAAACATGCTAACTAATATGTGTGAGTTGGCCTTTAGTGTAGAGTAAGGCATTAATCGCTTTCCTTCGAATTAGCAAATTTGCTAATTCAGTAATCAGGCTGCAAATTAATATCAGACAATTTATTTGGTAGTTCAAGACTGTGGTCAAACTATGAACAGGAACAAAGTAAAGTTTGCATAAGCTCTACAGCGGCTATTCTGTCGTTGTATCAGTGTTTTATTTTCTTTATTCTTTATGGCTTTTAGTGTAATGCTCGATTAGTTGAATGAATGTTGCATCAATTTCAATATGAAAAATTCCTATTTGTCATTTTAACATCCATCCCACATTCATTGAGCAAAATTAGAATAATCCCATAAAGAAACAAGAATCTGTGCATTATGGTCTACTTTTTGAGATTAAAACATTAAGATAGCGGCCACTTATTTTCAGAGGCTTTTATCTATTTAAAGTTTCTCCATCAGACCAAGTGCCTTCCTAAACGATTGGTCACAGCGCATGCCACATAACCACAAAGTTCCTGCTTAGATTGCAGCCTTGGGACCTTTGTTGCCCGTCATTCACTTCTCTCTCTCTCCCCATTTCCAGTCGGTGTCTGTACGCTGTCAAATAAAGGGAAAATGCCCCCAAAATACTTTAAAACAAAAAGACTAAGAGCAGATGTTCAGGATGCTAATAAACTGATTGCAAAGAGAACCTTACAATATGTGGACATGGCTGCACTTCTAATGCAAAACAAACCTAGGAAAGAAAATATTGCTTTTTGATCCATTCATTTGGCGTAGACAGGTATAAATACAAGAGTGTCGACATTGTTAATCGAGCCATGGATTATGAGTTGTTTCTGTCTGATCCACAGCTGGCACAGAAAGGTCCTCCAGGGCCAGCAGGCATGACAGGAAGATCTGGTCCTGTGGTGAGTGTTGACTTTTGAAAACTGTGAACATGCAAACACATGCACACCATTGATCTACTTAAGTTCCATTTGCTTCACAGTTAATGAATAACACATTAGGTGATAAGCTCTTCTTCCTGCCGAGGATTCAGCGCAAAACTCATTTCCTAACATGCACTCCTTTATGCATAAACACAAATGTATTCACACGCCACCCTCTTCCCTAACTGTCTATGAGCAGATTTGATTTATTCCATCGACATCTGATATCTTGCTTGAATTATTAAACATTTTACTTATAAATAATTATTTGTGATATCTACAGGATCATCTATGAAGCATTTCATGAAAACGGACAATAGCCAAAGCCTTTCTTTTGTATTGGTTGTGTCTTCCACGCGACCAGTGCCTTTATTCCTTTCTCAAGCAACACATGAATGTAACTCTTTAATACCAGAACGGTGTTGTTCACATGCAAAGATGCTCCGGGAAGTCTTTCTGTTGTACATCCCCATTCCAAGTTTAAAATCATACTTTATGTGTGTTTGGCTTTGCATTTGATTCGAGTGCAACCGAGATTATTCTAGTTTGCTAGCAAAATGATGAATGAATATTTGGCTGCAGTGCAGACATGTTTATTCATTAAATGTGTGTGTCTGTGTTATTCATTTTGAATAGGGAGGTCCTGGTTCTTCTGGACTTAAAGGTGACAGTGGCGACTCCGGGCCACAGGTGAGATGAATATCTTTCTTTCAGTACAAAGGTCCTATTATCATTTTGTTTAACAGTAAGTTGATTTGTAAGCGTTTATTCACCTTTATGCATGTCAACATGATTGTAGTTAGTCACAGTTATTGTAACATAAATAAAGTTTTAAATGTTAAAGTTGTATTTAAAACATTCATATGCTTAACACATAGGGACCCAGAGGTCTTCAGGGAACAATTGGTCCCTCAGGGAAAGCAGGAAAGAGGGTAAGTTTTTACAAACCAGCATGTTTTTTTTCTTCCTCTCCTCTCGAACAACACTGTGTTGCAACTGAATATCGAGTTTAAATTGCCAAATTTCTAATATGTCATGCCATCAAGAGTGCAACGATCAGTGCTACAGTGCCCAAAGAGAAGAGCCTGTCAATTTTCAAACATGGCCTTATTTCAAATAAGTCAGCTGCACTTAATAATTGTCTCTGCATGTTGTGTAAATTCAAAAAAGCCATGTTTATTTAACTATAAACTAGTATGAAGATATGATGGCTTTTCCCCAGTCTGTTCTTCAGAACCATTAAAGATAATTAGATATTCTCTAATGGGATTTCTATGTGACCTGACATGATTTGTGCGTGTCCCCCAGGGTCGTAATGGAGCCGATGGTGCTCGAGGAATGCCAGGAGAGGGAGGGTCCAAGGTAAAGCGCACACAAGGTTATCCAATAATCCAGTGAGTGTCTGTGGGATGCCTTTTGAAAAGTGATTGATACAGCTAACCATTTGTTACTGTACTGTTTCAGGGTGACAGAGGTTTTGACGGCCTTCCTGGTCTTCCAGGAGAAAAAGGGCATAGAGTAAGTATGAGGAAAGAGAATTCATGGTTTGGTGAATGAAGATCAGAGGACAAACCACATTAAAGACTTCTATCTGTCTCCAAAAATAAGATCCTGCAGTCTCTTATTTCGCTGCTCCGTAACCTGTCCTTACAGAGGAATCAGGGCTGATTGGTGGCTCAAAGGCCACACCTTCCCTCTATCTCATGTAAACCCCAGTGTTGACAGATATACATTTTTAACCAGTAGACCTCATTTGGGCTTTTGACCCACTTATGAGGGGTGGGACCAACTCCAGAACCACTTGGGGTGCATTTAACCAGGCCTGGAGTCGAATGAGGAGTTCTGAGTTTGGTGTTTGTGAAATTTGGGCTTGCATAGAGACACTAAAAAGAGAGGATGGAGATCACAGAGGGGTATTTCAGGCTTTCATGCCTTATCCTATACTGAGTAATTACAGGGCCATCAGAAGTGGGCCAGTTCTTATAGTGCGCTATGAATAGTGGAAACCATATAGCTCTATGCCAATTTTGGTGTACTGTAGATCATAAGCAGTTGTGTTGCCTTTCTTTTTTTTTGCTCTTGTTTCAACATCTCTTCTCTATGTTTTCAGTAAAAATTAGGAGTTTTTTTTTCTCTCTTAGCTACAGAGATCAAGCTTGTGGACTCTCTTGTTACCTCCTGCTCTTAGTTGATATTCCTTTTCTCTCCAGGGAGAATACGGTTCCTCAGGTCCTCCAGGATCTCCAGGAGAGGATGGCCCAAGAGTAAGTAGTACATCAATCACCACATAACATATGCTTGTTCTCAAAAGTACTCTGCATTCCTTCGTAACACACTCTTTCTCTTTCTATCCAAAGGGTGAAGATGGCCAGGTTGGACAGAGAGGTGTGGCTGGAGAGAGTGTAAGTGTTGTTCTTATCTGATGACACGTTTGGACCGGATTGTTAAACTCAATCATAGTTCATCAGGACAACGATGATAATATGATACATATAGGGTCGATGCCTTTGCTACTACAGGTCCCATCATTCCTTCTTCTACATTAATGTAGGTAATTACTAAAACATACAGCCTCACCCTCCTCTCGTATCGCAACTGTAATGACATTCCTGTCTGCAAGGGCAATTTTGTTTGTCGAGACCGACTGGCTCTGGATAACAGATCAGAAAATAGAACGAGGAAATGAATTGTTCTGTCATTATGAGAAACTGACACATTCTGTCTGGTTCAGTTCAAATGGGCCGTACGTTGAATTGCATTAGTAACAGTTGAATGAGAAATGGCTGTTCCCTGTCATACTCGAAACAGCCCAGTTGTCCTTTTAAATAAATAGTTGCAACGCAGTCTATCACACACTCTGTCAATGTGGTGAAAGAGCAATAAGTGCAATGATTTTAAGTGCATGACTTAAGATGTTGAGCTAAGAAACTTTCATGTTCACACCTCCAAATATACATGCCATTATCAGATATGACCACAAGGAGTCAGTATTTTACACACATCATACAGTCAAATCAGTTTTAAGGATTTCAGGTGTTCTGTATAATATGCAAGTTTTTATCGCCTGCCTATTCCTAACTACAACACAAATCAACATGAATAACTATGTGTTCAAGTATTTACAAACCTGTGGTTTCTTTTTCCGATGTACAGGGTCCTCGAGGTTTGCTTGGCCCCAGAGGGTCTCAAGGTCCTGGAGGACAGCGAGTAAGTACATCTCCTATATCACTTCATTCTCATACTGCTCATCGTTTGTTTTCTAGATCAACTTTCATTGTCTAATGTCCAATCTCTTTAGGGTCTTCCTGGACTTGATGGGCAAGCTGGTCCCAAAGGAAACCTGGTGAGAATGATGTATTTCTAATTTCTAATATTTACCTGTGAGAGTTTAAAATCTGGTTGTTAGAAAGGTACGTTTCCGACACACATTTGTAAAGATCACCTAAGCAATCAGTATGCAATTTGGTTTGCTTGTGGCCAGTTGTAGGTCAGAGACGTTTTCCTCCTGTGTTAGAGGGGTCATTGGTCAGTTGCTGATTAGAGATGATAGATTGAGATTAGGGGCTATCTTTTTTTTCCAATGAACTACAAAGTCTGCTGACTTGATAGGCCGCGATAGGGAGCCCCTAAGCTCAAGCAAGGGATGAAACAGAAAAGCTTGTCTGTGCCTGGTCCCATCATGCATTCAGCTTCTAGGAGGCTCTCAGTGGGATGGGAACACATCAATTGGTCAAGACAGCTGGATAAGCTGTATCCACAGTAGTACAGCTTCCCAAAGGGTTTATACACCATTATGATGCTTAACCCAGCCTCTAACACATGGCTGTTTTAAGACATCCTCTACAAGTAAAGAACTCAAATGTGTGTACTCACTACATCTGAATCTTAGACAAAAGCCCAGCATTGCATTTTGCACTCAAAGCCCTGACAACAATCTCAGTCATGCACCCTAAACTTTTCTGAATCCAGCTTTTGTATGAAGTGTTTGTAGTAACAGCTGGAGAAGACTGATTCACAAAGGTCTTGTCTGTTTTTGTATATTTTTGGTTTGTGACACACCAATTTTCAGCAGGTAAACCAAACAACCTACCATTCCTGTGTGTTTCATTAGCCTCAATCCATAGCCAGATGGCTCTGTAGCCCCACAGTGTGTATTTAAAGACAGCTGTATTTCATATCCAGACTCAGATTCTGACCAGCCACCTGATTTCAGGATTGGCTCTGATAAAAACTAAACATAACTTTGAGTAAGGTTGGAGAACAGGCTAGAGCCAGTGTATCATATTTCTTCTCGCCATTTGCACCTTTTTGTTTCACATTCTTGAAATAGATCCGATAAAACCAATTCAAATAAGTATCCAAGCAAGGTCAACCAAAGCGTTCACCTCACCCTGTACTGCAGTTTTGATGTGGGAAAACTACAAAAGACACATAGCACCCAATGACTTCAGGTTTTGCCCCTCATTGCTTTGTCTTTGACTGTATTTATATACATTTTCTGAAATTATTGGCAGTATTGTTTCTGTAATTGTGAAGATTAAAAGCATACAATTGAATAGATGGAATGGCAGCACTTGCAGCGAATGGAAATATGAATGACTTCCGCTCTTTTGCTTTTAATGCACAGGGTCCACAAGGAGAGCCGGGGCCTTCAGGGCAACAGGGTATGACTGGCCCACATGTAAGTTTCTTTCCTCTCTGTATCTCTTTTTTCCATTCTAGTCTGATCACTTCATCTCTCCTGTGCTTTACCCTATCTCTCCTCTATTGCTCAATTTCTTAATTCCCGTTTTCTTCATCTGTCTTCTTCCCAGTGTTCTCTGCCTGAGTCTGCCCTTGTCATTCTCCATCCTCACTGTTATATCAATTGTGCAACGGAGAGTGATGATCACTTGCCATCCTGTTGCGTTCATCAAATGTTCTAAGATATCATTTTATTTTGGTCTACTTTCTCTTTTTCCTTCATTCCTCAAGTTGTATTTCCACAAAACTGACAAAAAACGTCACTAGTGTTTTTTTGATTTCTGCAGCCTTGAAGAAGTTAAACATCCTCTCTGTCCTGCTAAGCTCATTTTAGATAACATATTGTATTAATTTGATAGCACTTAATCCATCTTTAATACAAAGCAGTGCATCCAATATTGTAGCCAGCGATAAATGACCACTGCCAGGTAAGATTTTCAGTCATGCTGACACTCACAGCCTGGGCAGGATGGCGTCACTCCTCTGGAAAGTATTAGTAGGGACCTATCCTGATGGTTACACAGGTTGAATAAATAACTTCCTTTTAGTAAACCCTGGCTAGAGGCAGATTAACGCCTTCAGGGAAAGCATTGGCCTTTAAAAATATAACACAGCTCACTTATTTTAACTGCTAATAATATTTTTATTTTTTATTTTTTATTTTTACTGCATGCCATTTTATTTTACTGCTCTTCAAGATGTGTAAACCCAATTGTTTTCCGACTGTTCTAATAACAGGCATCTCTCGATTGTCTTTCAGGGTCTTGTTGGACCTCAAGGCCCGATCGGGCCTCCTGGTGAAAAGGTAAGTGAACAAGGAACCCGGCCCCCTCTTCAGTCCTCCCACCACAACTCCCGATAAGTGAATGTGTCATTCATGGCCTCATAAGTGATCCTGCAGATACGCTGCTGTGTGGGCGATAGGCCTTTGATGACTTCTCTGAATGCCATAACACACACCAGGATGGACACACACACAATATACATATAACCATCAGACTCCTGCATAAGCACTTAGTATTATTATTTGTGGTTTTGAGTATATTTAATGAGATTTCAAGCAGTATTATGAAGCCAGTCTTCATAATACTGTCAGAGATGGTGAGGTGTGCACTCATCCGTCTACTGTGTGTCTGTGAACTTCCTATTTATTGCTTTCTTTTTATAGGGACCTCAAGGGAAACAAGGTCTGGGCGGCCTTACTGGTGCTGATGGCCCTCCTGTAAGAGACACACCTGACGCATATTTCATTTTTACATCATTCAGTCAGAATACCAACTGACAAAGTGATCAACTGTTGACAAACTCAATCTCTTGGACTTCTTTTGTAGGGTCACCCAGGAAAAGAAGGTCCCGCAGGCGAGAAAGGAACAGTTGTAAGTATAATGTAGTTGAGCTGTTAAACTGGATTTGACAGGAAAGTATGTAATTACAGTTGTTCTTAAGGATTGATCAAATGCACAGATAATCCTTTATTCGTAACGCAGCAGGGAAATTTTAAATCTAGCATATGTTTAGCAACCATAGTGTTACAGTAGAGTGAGGTTTAATATAACCATACAATTCAGATTGTATCTTGTAACATGCTTTAGAAATAGAATACAATAAAACTGGCTATTCTTACTTTAATGGGATTGGCTAATCTTGTGAGGTTCTGTGATTGTCTTAATGTTGTATATGGTAAACACCAAATAAAAGGGCAATATAAATTAAACCATGACATGTATTTCATGCCTTGTACATAGTCAGTATTGAGAAAGAATGATAAAAGAAATTAGGTAATTTTATGACATGGGGATCATAAAGTTATTCTAACAATAGATATATGAGAAAACACCATAAAATCAAGACATTTCTACAAGACAATTCGGCTGCATTGAAGTTTAATCCATTTCTACAGAGGAAGCTGGACTTGAGGTGTTCATACTATGTATTTATAAAAGTCTCAATTTCAGTCTTCAGCAATCCATTTGGTAGTTTATCTAAACTTCCCTCTCATAGTAAATAAGAGATGCACACTACAGCATCAATGAAAAAAACTGCTCAATACCAGAAATATGATAGAGTTAATTCATTTTAGTTTTTAAAATAGACTAAGGCTCGATTCAAGTAATCATTGAGCTTTTTACAAGTTCACTCGTTAATTGTTGTTTTATTTTTCACTACTTGATATTAATTGATGAATTTCTTTTTCTTTTTCTTATTTTAATTATTAAAGGTTCACTGTTGGATAAAAACAATGGGGAATCATTGAAAATCAATGGAAAAACAGTATATCTAGTAATCTAATACAGCAGACACACATTACAGGGCAGTTTGATGCACACTAATGCAATGTTATATCACCACTCACAAGACACTCTTTGCATCTTTTAGGGTTTTACTGGTCCTCTGGGGTCCATCGGCTACCCTGGGCCTCGCGGTGTGAAAGTAAGCGTTCTCAGTTATGCAATACCAACCTGCCTTAATATTTTATAATAATAATTTCCATTTTCCCTGAATTTTATCCTGACTCTATTGTCCTCTCTTCCCAGGGTGCCGAGGGAATTAGAGGCCTTAAAGGTGGCAAAGGAGAAAAGGTAAACCCTCCACTGTTGTCTTCGTCCTCAGCATGATTGACAGATGTCAAAAATGGATCCACAGTTGCAATCCCTTTTTTTTTATAAAGCGTCTTTGCAATCTAGCAAGTGGAAAAAAAAGACTATTAAGGACCCATTAAGCTGTCAGTTAAGTCCTCATGCCACTGAGCTGAAATGGAGTGTGGCACATTAAACTAGATTGAGGCTGTTTCAGTGGAGATTGATCTGTTGCCATTGTTTACCTGGGTTGCTGCGGTTGAACATAGTCTGTTGCTACCTCAGTGTATTAGATATATTTGCCACTCTATTGTCAGGAAAATAAAGCTTTTCAGAGATTACTTAAGAACACTGAACATGTAAAAAGCTCACACATAAGGCTATATGCTTTTCATGTTTTATTACGGTATGAGGGTTTTCGTGGATGAAAATATGTCAGAAAATTGTCAACAGTAACTCGTCGTGAATTGATGATTGCAGTGACTTGGAATAGATGGAAAACGGCATTCTGAATTTTAACCAGCAGATGTCAGTAGAATAACAGAGACAGCGAGACCGTGGCTTCAAAACAGCTTTCGCGAATGCTTCATTTAAGTGACCACTAGGTGTCAGTATTAAACTATCCTTAGGCACCTTTATACTTTTACCAATAATACTATAAGTCTGCCATGATGCACTCACTATAATTGCATCACTTAAGTGGTGAACTAGTAGTGTTTCGTCTTTTTTGCTATTTAAAGTATCTTCCGTGTGAACTATGCAACTGGACTGTATCAGTTTTGCCTCTGTGATACATAATAATACACTCAGCTCTGATCAGCTTTTTATCTCTTTCATCTTCAGGGAGAGGATGGATTCCCTGGCTTCAAAGGTGACATGGGTCTCAAGGGTGACAAGGTGAATCATCATCCCTGAAGAGAATACTGATGTTTGCAGCTGCAGAGAGTGATAGGGTTCGTAAAGATAGTAACGCTTTGTATTTGTTTTCTTTGCATCAAGGGTGAAAACGGTGTATTCGGACCCAGAGGAGAGGATGGCCCCGAGGGCCCTAAGGGCAAATCGGGACCCAATGGGGAAATTGGTCCTTTGGGATCAGCTGGAGAGAAGGTAAATAATCAATACCTGCAAAAGGATTTTTATTTCAATTGATTTGATTGTAAGTTAAAGTTTAATTGCTGAGAATAACTACATGCAAATGGAATTAAAAATGGTAAAAATTCTCATATAGTATAGGAATAGATCTAGGAATACAAAGTCGGTTTCAGAGCGGTTCCGATTCAAAAAGCAGACCAGAGTTCAGACTGCTCTGACATTTACAGCGGCTTAATACAGATGTATTTAATGAACTGATAAAAAGCATTTCGAAGATAGTTGTGTACTATAGTTTTGTAGCAGTCCTGATCATATCGAAAGTTTAGATTTTCTCCTGCTCCCTTCAGCTCGACAACAGTCCCATTTAATTGGCCTATGTTGCCAACATTTCTCATGGAGCTTTGATCTTGCTGTATTTTTGCTTCATGGTGCTGCAGTATTTGCCGAATTTGAAGAGAAATAATAGTTTATAATTGCTTAAGATTTCTGATCAATTAATTGTTTTCTAATACAATGGACTTAGACAGGCTTTGTGATCTAAATTGCATAATTGTAAAACAGTAATGATCTCAGACAGGAGATTGTGATTAAAGCAACCCGGTATGATATGCTTGAAAATAATTGGAAATGATGGAAAGAACAAAAAAGGAGAACTGTGTCTCCATATTTCATTAGCACATGTTTTGTCCTTCTAAACTATTCTATATCAATAATGCTAGAACTCATCCTAATTTTCTTAAAATTAATGCAACAGTGCAGTAAAAGTAGGAATAAGCAGCATCAAAAACAAACAAAACATACTTTACCTTATTAAAAGCACATGCTATAGTTAAATCAGATTCCGTGTACCTCTTATATGAACCAAGGTAAATTACCTCTGCACGGATGATGTCATGTTACTAAACATGGTATTACAATATTTCCCACGATAAAAGTAAAACTTTATGGGTATAAGTTTGTTTCTTTTCGCAGTCTCTCAACAATATCTCTGGTGACACAATGAGAATTCCTCATCTTTGTTTTGTTTTTACTCCTTTTTAGGGAAAACTTGGCGTCCCTGGATTGCCTGGGTACCCTGGTCGACAAGGCTCCAAGGTGTGTGATGAGAGTAATAATGCACTTTGCCAACTTAGTAATGTGAACATTTGAAGAAGAACACATGCAAATTAAGCATTAAAAAGCAAGAGTGCATATATCAACTAAAAGAACATAACATGTAGAGTGCATTCAATCAGTTAACAAAAGGAATCTGAGACCAGTCGGGTTTCAAGTCTAGATTTGAAGCTGAGGGCAGTTAGTGCACTTTCAATCAGGAAGTTGGTTCCAGAGCTGAGCAGCATGTCAGCAAAAAGCTGCTTTACCATGTTTAGTTCTGACGGTAGCTATTATCAACAGATTACTCTCCAGTAATCTTAAACAGGAGTGGTCTGCTAAAACACCCTGCTCCATTTTTGTGATTTCTAAACAGTCAATTCTGTGACTTCAGGACTCGCATATCACAGTAATGTGGCCGGTTCTCTTGGTGTTAGTAAGAACTCTAGCAGCTGCATTTTGTGCAAGCTGAAACATGTTGATGGTGTCGGAAGTAAGCTCTGTGAAAAGACCATTTATCAGTACCAAGCTGGCAGTGCTGACAGCAGCAGAGAGGAACCGGTGTGAAGCTACTATGCTTGTGTGGGCACATAATGTGAATGTGTGCATGTGTATACATATGTGAACGTTTACTGTACATGTGTATTGATTCTCCCAGTGACTGCATCACCTTTCACGATTACTGTCTGATCAGCATCCATTCATATCTAAACTTGTTCTCATGTGCCTTTCTAAAGACTTGCTGACTAACCTTAACTCACACAAACATAAGCAGACACTTACTGTACTCTTGCCGTGACTCTTAAAGGAAGCCTAAGTGGCATGGTCATCTGCTGGAGTCATCAGCTGTCCTCCCTCCGTAAACTCTTGCAGGCATTATCTAACAGTCTGGCATTCCTTGCACTGTAGCGCTGACCACTGTGCCATTGCTCCACTATCTAGATGTGCTGCTGCAGCTGCTTCCTCTCTGCTGTTGTCTGCACTGACAGCTTGGCACTGATATGATGGGTCAGATACACCTACTCTCACAACATCCTGTCTGTTAATGTCAGCGGGATCTGAGCTGAGCGTGGCACACAAATGAAAAAGAGACCTGGACAAATTACACAAAGTGGGAGAGACACGGAGAAAATAAGAATTACTAGTCCAGTAAAGAGTATTCTCTCCAGTAATTTGCAAGTACTTTTAATTACTGGATATTGTATACAATAATGACAAAACACCAAGGATATTCCTTTGTTTGTATTCATAAATGGTTTTAAACAAAGGCTGCCCACAAAGGTTCCCAGTGGAGGCCAGGATCAAATGATCTTTTTCGACTTTTATGCTTAAAAAAACGCTTCTGGAGAGACAATAAAGGCATCCTGATATTCACATGGTATAAACAATGACATTGTTTCCTCTCTAAAGCCCTCATTTGAAGAGTTTTATCCTTCTAGAGAAGCATTGAAGATTGTGACAGCCACTCTAACTTAAAACAACCTATAAAGCTGTCTTTAAGAACTTAAAACGAGGATGCTTTTATAAATCAAATCCTCTATTATTTTATAGATCCGTTACTTTATATTTGAAATTAACCTTTACATTAACAATAAAAAATCCTTCTTTTTTGAATTTAAGATATCATGTGCTGGTTGCTCGTTTGAGAAAGAAAATAAAAACTCCCACGTTCCCAATGCACAGTATCATCAATGTGATACAAATGTCCCATCGTCCTCAAGAGTACGTTCAGGGTCACAGTCTGAGTCTGTTTGCAGCCTTTATCCCCCTCGATCAGCCTGTGCACCAAACCCTCCATTGGCTTTGTTTTTGGCTGCTGCACCCCATCACTCTCTGTTAACAGCTTTCTCCCACCGTTAATTCTGGATGCCATTTGCAATAGCTTCAGTGGACTGTCTTATCTCTGTGGCGCAAGTCAGGCTTGTCCAGCACCAGCTCTCCTTTCAGTTTACCATAACTGCACCTCTGTGAAAAACAAATTAAGCAGCATAGATCCCCCTTCTTGCTGTCTCCACAATGTTGGGCTGTTTACCTCTTGCAATTCTGCCCACGCTGCCTTGGTGTAGTGCCCTTGCTTATGCTGAACAATATTATGCCTCATATACATATGCATGTGAACAGTAATGAGCACTATAGATGTGCATTGCATCAAAGTATGTTTTAAACTCAAAACAACCAGGCATAGTTTTGACCTTGTAGTGCTGCTGAAACAAAGTTTTGTTTTTTGTTTTACCTAAATTGGTTGAATACACATTTTTTCTACCTAATGCTCAATAAAGTGCGGCTATATTGGTAGGCTGCTTGGTACTCCTTGTATTCATCCCACAGTGGTTGCCCTCCTAGTATTTGTTTGACTGGAACCATCGCTGCTATCAGAGGGCACAGTCTGCGAAAGTCCAATAACTAAATTGCTGATGGGTATCAAGGGGGATCTGCTGTTTCCCATTCCTTTGTCTTTATTTGCTCTCACGCCTTTTTTATCTTCCTATTTTGCTTCGCTAACAACCTAACAGCACAGAAATTGTCAAAAGTGGCGAGGAGGAGACTTTTCTCTTTGGGTTCCTCTTGTATTAGAATAAGGTCCTCATTTATCTATGGGAACTCACAGCCTTTGAACCGTGGTCTTATGATAAAAATCTGCTGAATTGTGTGGCGATACTTATGTTAGGACCTCACAGTTTCTCTATTAATTAGCTTAGTCAGTAAAGCATGAAGGAATAGGCCTACTTTCTCTTCAGCCTCTGTCACATTTTTACTTGACACAGACTATGCTATCCCTTATTTTATACACTACAAATATCTAATATATTTCCCCTCTCTGTTACTTCTTTCTTTCCTTTTTATGTACTTGTCTTGCAGGGCTCCAACGGCTTCAATGGATTCCCCGGGGCAAATGGCGAGAAGGGAGCAAGGGTGAGCCACATAATTCATCATTCTCTCTCCTATTAAAAACATGTATAATGTTTGTTCTGTGTAGCAGATGCATTGACAATAGATGGGTTAGAACACTGAAACAGGGGATGGTCAATGTGTCTTTGACCACAAGGTTACTAAGAAGAACAGTCTGTGATGAAGAAAGGCAAAACAAGGCAATTTTTTTAATTAGGTTAAATTTAAAACCTACGTAGTGTCATTCATCTGAACTGCAAAATAACTTGTTTGCATGTATTGTACCATAGTTACACACAATCAATATCATGTCCAGTCAGTTTTTAATTATATAGCCCAAAACTATGAATCCTCAATTTTTCTCAGGAGCCAGAACACCCTCTAGCCTTTCAACAGAAATGAAAAACTACCCAAAAAGCCTTTTAACGACTACAAAAGAGCAACAGACAACTAATAGATGTTGCGTGTACAATAGTTTGAGAATCAAGTGTCAGCAAATGAGTTTGTTAATAATATTCTAATAGGTCTGTCTGGATGTAGAAAGTGTATTTCACTGTTTTTATATCCCAACTATGTAACAACTGCACTAGTAAATATGTAAACTGCCAAACCAAAGTATGTCTCCACCCGAACGTGCGATTGCTAAATATTTTATTCCAAAAGCACTGGCATTATTATGCTGCTCATTTAGGAGATTTGGGAATTTCGCTGCAGGCATTTGCTCCTTCCTATTCAGCCACCAGAGTATTAGTGAGGTCATTGAATGATATTAGGCGATAAGGCCAGACCTTCCGGTTTGTCCTAAAGGTGTTGGATGGGTTTGAGGTCAAAGCTCCATGAAGCACAGTCAAAGTTGGAGACACACAATTGCCGAAATTATCGTCATATGCTGTCACATTAAGAGTTCCCTTGATTGGGACAAAGGAGCCGAACCCAAATCACAAAAATCAGCCAGAGCCAAACTGACTGACTGAGAAACAGGGGTTCACAAGTGTGTAAGCATAGAGCGGTTGAAAAGCACCAGAGATGAAGGGATGAGATCGGGAGTTGCAACATGGTGGGAAGGGTTATAATTGAAGAGACAAGCTTGTGTCTGCTCCCAGACAGACATTGAGACGCAGACACCAATGGCCCCGCCGTGCTAAAACTGACAGGTAGTTCAAGCTGTCAGGAGCCTCTGGGTAACCACTTACCTCTGCAATTTGATTATTTATTTTTTTCCAAAGATGCTCAGATGTTTCTATTGGACCCCTCACTCCAATATCCTCAGTATTTATGTCTGTCTCATATTTGAGTGTATTTGTGGATGCTTTCGTTAAAGAAAAAAAGAGAGATCAAAAAGCACTTATATTATATATACTGGTACAAGAAAGGGTTTTCTCTTTAATCAAAGCTTTTGTTTTTCTTTCCCAGGGAATTGCCGGCAAAGCAGGCCCTAGAGGGCAACGTGGTCCAACGGTAGGCAATTCATCTGTCTGCCAAGTCAGCTCGAGCCCTGCACATAATTGATTTATTGCGTTCAAATGAAAATACCTTCCCTTAGTGTAGTTGTGTATGGGCTTTATTTTGCTGTCTTTTAAAGGGGATATGCACTGGGTGGGGAATTGTAGAGATTGGCAGGGAAGGCACTGACGATATGCCGTTTATACAATTACTTTCTGTGTTTTGGTATTTATAATTTGTTTTAGGTCTTCTAATAGTGAGCAAAATACTGAAAATGCATTTTTTCCCCCTATGATTACCTTATTGTTTGTAGGGTCCACGTGGTGGCCGTGGTGCTAGAGGACCAACAGGAAAGCCAGGTGCAAAGGTGAGAGCCACGGCCATTTCAGAGTCATAATGGTGCGGCCAGTGATAATAAATGTGTCTGCATGTTTCAAACTGAATAGAGAAAGTACAATAACGTGAACACCATGAACAAATGCAGAATATAACTTTTACCTGCAATAGAAAAATAAAATAATGGCAATGAACAGGTTAATTTGCTCACATGCACATTCATTCACCAACTCAGGTAGAAACATAAATGTGCATGAGCAAACAGGCTTGCTATACAACCTCAGTGTCAATGTTTTGCATGATTTTATTCCCCGCACTTCATTCTTTGACAATGTTTCTCTTTGCCCTTTCTTTCTCCTCAGGGCACCTCCGGGAATGATGGACCAGGGGGTCCACCAGGAGAGAGGGTTAGTACGAGATCTATTTTTCATTAGTGCCTGAAGTTTTGTGCACTTAGTTAGATTAAAAAAAGTACACCAGGTGTTTCGTGGTTTAATCTTAACTCAAAGTGAAATAATAAAGTTAAAAAATAATAAAGTTAAAAAATAAAGCTTATTTGTCAAATCAAATGAATGAAACAGGTGTGCGTGTGCTCTACAATAGCTGATTACCAACTTCAAATTATAAATGTATGTGTAATTCCCTGAAGAGACCCAATTCTGTGTACTTCGCTCTCCATCAAGCTGAAACAATGGCATAATAATGTAAATATTTGAACCATTTCAAGTTGTATTGTATGTGTGATCCATTCTGCTCTCTACTCACTCGATTCACTTTCTTTTCATCTAAGGGACCTCAAGGACCTCAGGGACCCGTCGGTTTCCCCGGACCTAAGGGACCCAATGTAAGTAGCTGCTGTCAAACTGTCTCTGAGTTTGCAACAACAAGTCCATGTTGACACTTTTCACATTAGCTTTTCAAATATTAATACCCTCCTCCGATCTGATGTCATGATTTCTTTTGAACTATCTACCTGTTCACTCCCAGGGTCCACCAGGAAAAGATGGGCTGCCCGGTCATCCTGGACAGAGAGGAGAGACGGTGAGTGGGTGGTTTGGCCCATGAATGCTTTGTGCTGTGCCATTTGACCCTGAGCATCATGCATCAGCGCCCACTCACTCCCAACATGGTCTTCCACTGTCTCAGATAGGTTGTACAAAAAATATAGCAAGGAGGAAGATAACTCAGTCGACATACAGATTGTGTTCTTTGGGTGGAGTAAAGCGCACTGTGATACAGCTGAGCTTGTTTCAGAACATCATAACAACAGTTAATGGTCAATTCTTTCAACAAAGAGTATTTGATCACTGATCATGACACCATTGGTGACTTTGATGATATCCTCTCACTGTATATACAGCTATATGCTATCTAATTATTTGAGAGCTTTAGTCTTTATTAGTTAATTTGTATGCTTGCATTGCTCAAGATTTATCTTTTTCAAATTAGCTACACTTTGACCCATCACGATGAAATGCTGCTTATACATGAATTTATCAGTAATTATATATAATATACATACATAATAATGCACTCTGGAAGGGATCATCCACTTGCATAATGAGTACTTTTACCTGATACTTTTGCAGGACTTGTTATGGAGTATTTTGTATTATAGTATTGTTGCTTTTAATTGAAGGAAATGAGTACTTCTTCTACCACTGGAAGTAAAATACCCGAGACAAGGGAAACAGCTTTTTGGATGAACTGATCTTTCTTGCATTGTTCTGAATGTATGCTGTGAAAAACTATCTTTTTATAATATCTCTTTTGGTCTCATAATCCTCCTAAGTAATTCTTACAGGTGGATTATGAGACCAAATGACATATTATAATATGATTGTTTTTCACAGCATACATTCAGAACAATGCAAATTGCTTAGCATAGCAAACAATATTGCAGTGTTTTCAGATATGATCAGAATTAGTTTATTTGTGACCAACAAAAGGTACATACATTTTTGCTAATAGTATGTAAAGATACTTACAACTTTTACTGTCACATAGCGCTGCATGTAGACAGCTAACATTGTCTCTGTTTTCCCCTTCAGGGCTTCCAAGGAAAGACAGGACCTCCAGGACCTGGAGGGGTGGTTGGACCACAGGTAGATATACAGCACAGTACTCCACTACAGTTCCACCTCCTCACTTATTCTTTTGCTTGTTCTTGAAGAATTATGAAACACCAAAATGTTTGGAAGTGAAATATCCTTGTGAGATATCCTAAGCATCTTATGTACTCTACCACTCCTCTGTCAATATCATATATCCTTGAGGACACAGGTAAAGACACATTGGTATAGCACATTGACCTTAACACGTCTCTCTGTTGTCCCTGACAGGGCCCAACTGGAGAGACAGGACCCAGCGGGGAGCGGGGACATCCAGGCTCTCCTGGGCCACCTGGTGAGCAAGGTCTACCTGGAGCTGCTGGGAAAGAGGGTGGAAAGGTAAATTAATGATGGATTTTGAATGCTACAAAAGCAAAATTGTTCTTTTTAACAACTCACAACAGAATAGGAACTTGTTTTAAAAATGCCTTTTCTCTTTAAGATTGTATGCCGTTCTAACATTAGTGCACTATTTTTGTTGAAAATTGATGGGTTCAAAAGATTAACAATCCCCTTGATGGTTGTTTGTCTTTCTTCATCCTTCACTTAATCACTTGCTGTTGTTCCCACATAATAACGTATAATTTCAACTTTTATCAAACAGATCAATCACTTTCATTGTTTTCTAAGCATTCCCTCTGCCACTCTCACAGATTCAGCACTGCTCATTATTTTCACCTAAAGCAACTTTGCTGCATAATTACCTAACAGTATAAGTGTGTGCTATTTGTTCTCCTTCTGTAGGGTGATCCAGGTTCTCAGGGTCCTGGTGGCAAGGCAGGACCTGCTGGCTTGAGGGGCTTCCAAGGCACTAGAGGTCTTCCAGGGGCCATGGTAACAAACAGACGCACCCATTAACACACTCATGCAAATAGACACATGCATGTCATCCCATTCGGAGCGCACACACCCGGTTGAATCTAGCTCAAAACCCCAATTATCAGGCTAACTACCTGCTGTTAAACCAAACGTCAAGCTTGGCAGTAGACCTGATGGAAAGGTGCAGAACTGGCTCATATAAGAGGACTGAGCCAGACATATTGACAAATTGTATCATCATTAATCTCAGCAAGGTTGAAGTAGGATGTATTGTGTTGTAAATGCGGCTTCGACAAAGCATTTTAACCAATAAAATGTCTGTGATCTGCTGTTGTCTATGCATTTCAGAGGCATTTACTTCCACATTTGGAGCTACATTAGTTGCAGATCATTTTCTTTAAGGAATTCTTGTCTTGTGTAGGATGAGTCAAAGCCCTCTGATTCTGGTTCACACCCACGACTTTGAGAGTATACCACATGAACCCTATAGCCTGCTGAGCAACCTCAAATTAATTCCCAAAAGAAGTAGGTCTGGGTGAGAAAAAGTTCAAGGTGAGGCGGATGGCTGTTAGAGGCTGACTGAGGATCAGCTTGAGGGAATGA
Source organism: Taurulus bubalis (assembly GCF_910589615.1). Lineage (NCBI taxonomy): Eukaryota > Metazoa > Chordata > Actinopteri > Perciformes > Cottidae > Taurulus > Taurulus bubalis. The sequence goes on from NC_136589.1 coordinate 26,388,265, forward strand.
GGCTGGAGCTCATTTCAAAGCTGACCATTAAGAGACTATTCAACAACAGAGCCCAGACTTATTATCAGCGTTATATTTGTGCCATGTGTGCAGAGGGATTGCTTTCTCTTCATAAAAGCAGCACGCGCACACACACACACACACACACACACACACACACACACACACACACACACACACACACACACACACACATGCACACGCACACACACGCATACACACAAAGTCAACACATGCAAATAGAGCCTTCCACTCTTTCTTAAAGTCCAGACACACACAGGCGTAAACACAAACGTGTAACCCTGTTGTATGAGCAAGTATGTTTAAAGTTAATAATTTGTTTGTTTGTTGAGAGAGTGGAGATGCAAAACGCAGTTTATACCGCTCCAAAAAAGAAGAAACCAGATTCATGCAGACACATACACACACTCTTCATCCCATCACTCACTCTTGAGGAAAGGCACAGTAGCAATATATGAGACAATAAATATTTTTTTTTGTGTGTGGCAAAGAAAGATCTTTCCAGTCTTCTAATGCAGCATGCTGCAATATGCAACCAAGGGAGGTAGAGAGACTGAGAGCCTGCTTGGCAGCGTCTGCTCCCCCTTGGCTCTGTCGGAGTTTGTGAATTAGTTATTGTAATGAAAGTCTTTACTGCCTATGGTGAATCCTGTTTTCCATATGCAATCTCAGCCTCCTGGTGCTATTAGTCAGCAGCACAGGCATTGCCATTCAAAGCTTGGGATACAGAGGAGATGACAGGGGTCCAGAGATAGATGGACTGGACTTCAACTTGTGGCCCACCCCAGGCTTCAGAACTTTGTCTTCCCTTTTTCATTTCCTTTGAAGCTCATTTCAGGACTCGTTTTGCATTGATAAAATAAATATGCCCACAGATCAGGATACAGTATATCAAAAGATATTTAGTAATATTCTTTCTTTTCTCTGCTGCAGTCTATAAATGTTATGTGATCTTGTTACGTCATTAGGATGTCGGTGACACAAAATTGTAGAAATTCTATTATTTATTTTCTGAGTTTGGTGAATCAGAATAAATCCAATGACTGAACTCAATGCAAAAACACACCCAGCTGCTTAAAAGCTTGATTCTCCCAATTTTGGCTGAACTGACCATTTAATGGCCTGCTGCCTCAGTAGATTGGGAGCTGATCCCTGAACAGGGATTTGTGAGTGCAAAGTCAAAGAATGCACATGGTCTATTTGCCCTTTGCTTTTACTTACATCAAATCTGGACTGTTAGAAAACTTTACTTTAGAGTCAAAGCAAGAAACTTTTATCAACTTTGATTATATCTTCTGGTAATGATAACATCATCACTAATATACAAAAATAGTTGCTCCTATAATTACTGTAACTACTAAAATATGTCCTGTTTCTTAATATAGGACACACATTGCTAGTTCCTGTATGCCTTTCTGGAGCTAAGCCCTCCACACACACACACACACATGCACATACATATGCACACATATCTTCACGCTGTGATCACTGCTCTATGAATGGCATTGATCTAACCATCTCCTGTCCTCTGCTTTCAGGGTCCAGCTGGCTTAAAGGGAGGAGAAGGGCCTCAGGGTCCCCCCGGCCCATTCGTAAGTAGCCCGTCACTATGGTTACCTCATCTCTCCTGCCATGGAGATTACAGTAAAAAGTGACTTGTGCTTTCACATCTGTTTTTGTAGCGCTATTATTTGTAAATCCCCTCTTATACTGATGTATATTGTGCTTTACTGTTATAATGCACAGGAGAACGTAAGCAGTTCAAATTCATAGGGCTATAAATGTGCATCTTATGGTTTGATAAAAACAATGTGCTGATTAATTTATAGTGTTTTAAGAACAGTTAAGAGATATTCTTATAGGGATGAAATTTACAAGAGTTATCAACAACATCCCCTTAAAGCATGGCCTAATCATTGCTTAGTTGCCCAATTTAACAACTCCAGTAGTTTCATACCAGCCACTTGATCTTAGATGTGTTCCTCTCGCATTTAGTTGTTACGGAGAACGTGTCTTGTTTTTTCATTTTCATATGACCACCACATTGAGAGAAACTTTTCACTCAGTTTTGATCACTCTCAATAAAATGAGGGTGTTTTTCTCTGTGATTCATGGATACTTGTGTTACTCATCAATGATGTGCCCTTAATCACCCTAAGAGACCTCCTCTGAGATGTAGCTGTAGCTGCATTCATAAACTGTGCTGTTGCTGTTACATAGTTTAAGACTGTGAAAAGGAGCAGGAGTGGCACTGCAACCCATAAATAAGGAGGGCACTCTTTTTCCTGCCTTTGTCTCCGAGCAGTTAAGGATATATGTAATGAAAAGCCTTGTGAGCTCCAGTGGTGAAACTGAACAGAAAGCTGACTGACAGGCAGCTTTGAACTGTCTGACATTTTGTTCAAGCGTTAAACGCAGGCTCTCGGTAATTGCCCCTGCTCACCAGCGACAGAGCACCACCAGATTAGATGACAGCGGATATGCAGAGCACGTATGAAAAGAGGATGAAAGCCAAGAAGATGAGCGTTCTCTGAATGAGTGAAACCATTCCTACTGCGAAATAGATAGCTTCCTTAAATTGGCTTGAAAGTGAGCCGTTGGATGAAAACATGTGATGTGTTCTGATTGTGTTTGACAAAAAAACTCCTTGAAAAGGAGGCCGTTGTGCAATGCCCACGCACACAAGAGATCTGATATTTTCCTCCATCGATTTCCTGCCAGAGATTGAGCTGCTGCTGCGCTGTGGGAAAGTCTGAGTGCTGTGTGTTGCTATTTCACAGTCCTTTCAGAGGTGTGTGTGTGTGTGTGTGTGTGTGTGTGTGTGTGTGTGTGTTAAAGAGACATACCAAGATGAAAAAATTAAATGAAAGACTGAATACAACAAGTTGAGTCACAAAACACAAAGTTTTTCTGTTTCAGTTTTGATTTCAAGCCAGAGAAAAACATGTTTTAAAAGAGCGGACGAAAGAAAGAAAGAATGCTGAGTTGTATGAGTCAAAGAAATGTGTGTGAGTGACTGTATGTGTGTGCTGGCGGGCAGGTTGGCAGGCTGGGGGTGACAGTTTGGTGCTGTGTGTGTGTCACCAGCAATGTCTGTCAAGAAATGAGCCAGGTATACGAGTGCCAGATGGCAGCTCCCATCAGCAGCTGAATCACTGTGTGTGTGTGTGTGTGTGTGTGTGTGTGTGTGTGTGTGTGTGTGTGTGTGTGTGTGTGTGTGTGCGCGCACGCATTGGGGTGAATCTTTGGCTTGAACACGTGCAAGTTGTATTTGAAAACAGACAGAGACCTTACCTAAGAAGGTGAATGCCGTAATAAACTGCTGATCAAAGATGTAGTCACAGTTTATGTGATGTGGGTCACTTAGTGATGAGCACCCACCTGAGCACAGTGAAAAGTGTGGTAATAATACATGTGTGTGTATGTGGGAAAGAATGAAAGACCTTCCACAAGGAGAGCAGCTGAATCCTATTAGTTAAGATTTTGTTCATCAGCACAGGTCTCGTCCTTGTGAAGCTTTGAGGCTTGCAGTAGGGTCAATATACTTTTATTAAAATGATCTTTGTATTGATTGTTACATTATTATTATTGCTTCTCAAAAGTAAAGAAATAACAAGGTTTCATTGTTCCTATTCTAATATGTGCCTATTGCAAAAGAAAGACTTTTACTTTACATTTAAGCGTCCTTCTGTTGAGGGTAACCTTTTTGATTCTCAATATTGTTCTGTGAAAAATTGAAAAACAGATAAAAACAATCAGGCTTATTCATTCAACTATATTAAGGACACTTCACATTATAGTGGAAAAGGTGGTCTTAGAAAATGTGTCTGTAATTAATGCAGCCTTCCTATGAAGTCATGCTTTAACACTTTTTGTGACATTCAGCTGTTTAATCATTGTTCTGCCGGAAATGGACTGCCACATGATGCAGCAGTGACTGATGGGTCTTTGTTATTTGGTGACAGGGTTCTCCTGGAGAGAGAGGCGCTGCTGGCCCCGGAGGTCCCATTGGTCTGACAGGACGCAATGGCCCCCAAGGACCACCTGGCCCTGCTGGAGAAAAAGGAGGCCCTGTGAGTATTTCTATCTAAATATCCCTCAGTCAAGTAACTGTCCAGTTTGAGAAACTTTTTGGGTTTGACTGAAGATAATGTGACACTTCTGTAATGTGTTTAGGGAGAGAAAGGTCCCGTGGGTCCTGCTGGCCGTGATGGCATTCAAGGTCCTGTTGGTCTTCCTGGTCCCGCTGGTCCTCAGGGTCCCCCTGGAGAGGACGGTGACAAGGTGGAGTAAAAATGTTCACTTCACCATCTGTAACCAGCAGCTCCTTCCTAATAAGATCAGAAGAATGGAATTCAACGACAAAGATAATAATACAATGATAACATCAAAGAGTACAAAACATGTCTGCTGTTGGAATCTTATAGATGTGTCTAGAATTGTGAAGATGTCATAGAAGTGCAGTTTTTGGTACGTTTATACTTCTGTCTCTACCACAAATGTCTTAATATACAGTGCAAAAACACACATACTGCATGTAAACACATTTGTTTTCCATCACTCTGGTTGGCCTCAAGCCTAACATTACAGAAAATAATATTAAATCATTGCATTCAGTAAACAAAATAAGCACACTATGGATGTATTAAAACATTTATGAACACAATCAGACAAATATGTGTACATACCCAATATACCTTCAGACCAGTAAATCCCACACCCACACTGGACCACAGATCTCTATCTTTGCATTTGTAACCATCAGGCCTCTCTGTTCCCAGTCACGTCTTCCATCACACCATTTTGTCAATCATAGTGCCAATTGAGTGAGACAGGGAGCCAATCAATGAATTGCAAACACTCGCCAAAGGTCTTTGTGGGCCAATCAAATTAGAATCTCTTGAGAAATATTTACTAGAGGTGACACTTTAAGATATTGGACTTTAACTAAACATGAGAGGCAAGAGTCTTTTAAGATGGATGAGAGAGATTTGAGCTCTGTTGTTTGTTTTGCACCTCAGGGAGAAGTTGGTGGACCTGGACAGAAGGGAAGCAAAGGAGACAACGGTGAACTTGTGAGTCTTTCATTTTTTCTCTCTATTACTTCTACTTCATTTATTTTTTTAAGGGAATGAGTTGTGAATGATAATCCATGTTACTTGAACAAAGAACACAACTTTTAGTTTCTGACTTGTCATATGAACTCAGGTTACTTTACAATGACAAACTAAGGTTATCATCTAAGGTTATCTTGCCAATCTTCAGCATATAAACTAGTATTTGAGTTGCTGCTGTGTTTCATTTATGGGTATTGCTTACTGTGTAAATAGTGCATGCAAACAAGTAGCAGGGGATCCCAGTAACCAATAAACAACGTGTCATTGCTCTTTCTGTTTTTAGGGTCCACCAGGCCCTAGCGGTCTTCAGGGTGTGGTCGGAGCTCCTGGTCCAGCTGTGAGTATGGCTTCCTCCAGCCATCTAATGTCAACTTGTCCCCAATGACATCATATTACACATTTGGTTCACATTTATTAATGGAGGTCATATTCAGGAATTAAATATCAAATGAAAAGAGAGCAGCAAATTACCACCTGGTAACCACTGCACACCAATATTTACTTAAAATCTTTGGAATTAGTTTGTAATTCCTTTGTTTCCAAAATTGCAGATAATGACGTGTTGGGTTTTGACTAAACAACATTAATATGTAGTTCCCACCCATGTTCCAACAAGAGCAATTTGTATTCTATGCAGGTTTTTATTTTGACTTTTAACCGTTTCTGACTAAATGTGTGATTGACAATTAAATGTGCTTTAACAATTCTTAAATACATCGGAAAAGTGAACACTTGACTCTAAAGGACGACTTCACCCACAAAATGACCATTTGTGTCAATTACCCACTCTGAAGTATTCCTTGAAGTTCTGTTCCAGCCAGGTTACATTATGCAAGCAGCATTGCTTTCTAATGTCACCTTTGCAGTCCAAAAATCTGGCTTCAGTTCCCATTTATTTAAGAATTCCCATCCTTTTAATATTTAAAAGTTTCATTACAATCACGATCTTTGACATCACAGTCGTTAACAGCTTGCCCTTCAGACCGTTTGAGCACCCAGTAATCAATTTCGCTGCAGTTTCAAATTTGGAATATTTGTTTTGCTTTGCGAAACATCTTTTCTCTGTATTACCTCTTATGGTACTCCGTTTTAGCTGAGAATGCTGCCTTGAATGCTGCAGAACAACCTCTACTTATCTATCTCATTAACACGACAAGAAAAAGTCCTGTTTCTACAATAGCTCATGGCCTGAGGGCAACTGAGATCTCATTGTTATAAATTATCAGGCCTTAACAACCATTCTAGCAGAAATTCAGCATCTGCAGGGCTCTGTGGGGGCTAGAATAGACCGGGTGAGACGGATTGCCGCAAGCAGGTAGTGCACCCAAGCTGAATAACAAATTATTTAACAGTTGTTTATCCTGGTGAGTCAGTCTGCTCATGTGTATTCATACCTTCACAACTGAGACCTGACTCGTGCTGTGTAATTTCACCATTATCTGCCCTACTTTTATTATTGCAAGTCGTGTTGCTGTTATCAATGTTGATTACACTATCTACCCCACCTCTCAATCCTGTAAAAATGTTGGTGTTTGCAGGGAAAATGAATGATCCAATTTTCTTTTCAGCTAAGACTGAACGAGGTGCACAACTGCTCATTCACCGGTATTGTCTTTAAGCTACAACTGAGGTAGTAGTTGGAATGAAAGACTATTGATCTTCATCAGGATGTGGTAAACATCCGTTTCTATAAATCAATTGTGTTTTTTTATTCAATCTAATACAAAGACATAAATGTAGAAGATTTTTTTTTTAAATGTCCCTTGGCAGTGGGAAAACACAATGTTGTGATGAAAACCTTTGTTTCTAACATAACATGAGGCAAACAAAAACCCTTAAATAGCCACTTAGATGCACTTCAGGTGAGTCATAAATTACACCTCCCTCAGCATGTGTGTGATGCTTCCTGGTCTAAGTATGTCTTATACCCACAGGTATCGCATTAAATTGCAACTACACTTCACATTTTAGATAGACCCATTTAAAAATTAGGCCGGAGTCCAGAAAATGAAACATTCACAGTTTTAGTACAAGTTATTATACTTTGATTTATGATGATTAAAACCCCAAAGAAAGCAGTTTCCTAATAAGAACGTCTGTGTGTGTTGAATGCACATACTTTTGTGGTTGCTACTCCTTTACAGCTGTAATTCAGAATATAATTTGTCAGTCCTGGAGACTTTTGTCTTCCTTCCTTCATTAGATTAAGTTAGAAGCAAGATACACAAACCAAACTTTTCATTTTGGTGATGAAAACTGCTTGGGGCTTTCTTCAATGTTGTTTTGGCAGTTCCATCCAATTCCATCGATCAAAGAGCTCCACTGCTTCAACAAAAATAGTGGTGAAAGTTGCTACAATGAATGACAAATTATTCAGCATTTAAGTTCAAACACTCTACATGAACACTCATTCCTGATTCTGATCTCCCTGGAGAGCTGTCGGGGCAGTCTAATTTTTGATATTCTTTTTTGTTGAAGTCGCTCAACTTTAGTCCACCTTGTCTCTGACTCATCAGTTCAAAGCTGTACCTGCGTTACCTGTAATCACCTCACATTTCCTTCTTAACCGCTCTGCATTCAGTACCAGTGCCTGAGGCTGCCTACATGTCCCAGAGCTCAGCAAGAGCTCCACAAGCACTTTAAAGTGCTGACATGCGTTTGAACTGAAAACTCTCAGTTTGTCAGCACTTCGCTCCTTCCCTGTAGTCTCCCCTTCCTATCCTCTGTAGCCGTATGCACCTCTGACTTCCCAGATGAAGTCAGCATCTTTCACATACACTGTTTACCGTAACCCTATGGCTATAGTTTCCTGTATCGTGCATTCTCTGCTGAAGAGTTTGGTACTCTGGCTGATGCCCAGAGCTATAGCGGATCCGTGGCTAGAACTGTTGCATCACCCATGTCATTATTGTTTTGAGTTTGCATGGCCCTCCGAATGCTCAAATATCGCCTTCCCTGCTTAAAGAATAATCAGGTTGACTCAAACTCTAAATGACCTGTCACTGCAAATGCTTGGCCATGCGTAAGCCCTGAGTGCCTTGGCCTGTCCAGGGTGCATGCTGGGAAAAGTTCCACCCCCTCATAACTCTGAGCAAGAATATGTGGGTGTAGAGATTTGATGGATGGGTGAAATTGCCATAAATGACCTTCAGAAAAGGCATTAAGGTTCACTGTCTGTCCCAATCTGTGTGTGAATACGGGCATCGACCCACCTTCTCCAATGTGAGCATGGCTATAACTCCATAACCTTGAAAAGGATTAAAAGGGCAAAGAAATCCCAGAAGAGAAATTCCACTTAGATACCAGTATTTGTGGACTTACATTTGCCAAAGCTTTGGCTAATGGAAGATCAGTATGAAGATGTTTAGATTTAATGAGCTATGACCTCCCACAGGGCACTGATGGTGAGTCCGGTCCGAGAGGACAGCAGGGTATGTTTGGCCAGAAAGGAGACGAGGGAGCCAGAGGATTCCCCGGTGTACCAGGACCCCTTGGTCTGCAGGTAAGTCTACATCTTGCATACACACACACACACACACACACACATACCCACGCACACTCTCACACGCACACTCTCACACACACACACACACACACACACACACACACACATACACACGCACACTCTCACACGCACACTCTCACACACACACACACACACACACACACACACACACACACACACACACACGTGTTGATTGCCTAGCACACTGATTTCCCTCTTTGAGAGCCAAGCGGAGTAGAATGAGTCCCTCAACACCCCTTAAACCGCCAACATTTCACCTATCCTTACATCATTTACATTACATCAAAACAGAGCATAATTTATTAATGCAGCCTCTGCTCCTAATAACACTGCATTGCTCCTGGGCAAACAATGCTCCCCCCCTCAAGGATAGCAAACGCAGTGCTCAAAATCCATCACCACTGCTAACATTTGGCATTTGGCATTTTGCCGCTCTATTAATGGTGGAGTGGAGACTGCCGTTGGTTTTCCACTCAGGCTACATCACATCATCATGCAGTAAACCACTTCCTTGCAGTGCTCCCAGCCAGGAAAAATAAGAGACCATCCTCTGTGGTAGCTTGCATTCAATCAGATATTTTAATCAATGTATAGTATGACTTAATTCATCTTTTGAAAATATTTCTCATAATAGATGGTGACAATACTCATACAATATTTATTTCCGAGAGGGTTTAGAGAAAAGAGGCAGCAACTCTGAAGCAGGTTGGCAATCAAGATGCTTTGTATACTTGGATGGACACATATGCTTTGTCAGGTATCAAACCTGTGACCCTAAAAAATGTCTGTCTCGCCACCATTACACCCTGCCTACACAAACAAACTATGCATATTAAATGCTTTGCAGAAGAGTGATATTTTAGGGCTTTTATCAATAAATAAGCCACAGTTATATTTTCCACTTCAACAAACATTGATCTGTTGCGATTTATCTTATTTTTTAATGGTAGAAGTTCATTGATTTGTAGAAAGTGGTTTTCTAGTATTAGCAGCCATATTTGGTATTAAAATGATAATACCGGTATGTTACTTCTGAGAGAAGAAATATCACATTCTTACTTTTAAAGTAATAACAAATAAAATGCACCCATCCTCAACTCAATAATGTCCCAGGTTTTTCAGATAAAACCTAACTTAGTGTGTGATATAACCGGTATCTAATGTTAGCTAATGTCAGACAAAAGATATTACTGTGTAACTGACATTGCTGAGTCATTTCACTGACTTCACACACTTTTCGTGTTGTGCAAGATAATAGTGAATAAATGCCAGCTATAATATAGTGTAACTGTCTATTGCCATGAAGCAAAAGTTATATACTGTGAGCTCCAATACCCATACTACCATACTATTGACAAAAATACCAGGATGTCCTACTGCATCCAGGCACATTTTGCCTGCATGCTTTTCTGGCTATTCCGACCCACACATATATCCGCTGTGGATATTTGAGCAAGAAGTTCAAAGTTCAAGGTACAATGTTATGATGAAGTAGTATGTCCCAATTGAATAAATACTGCATGCAAAAGTGCATACTTTGTAAGGACAGCTGTACAGCTGAGCAAGTGATTTAGTCTCACTTTAGGAAAATAACTAAACATTATACAGTATATTCATAAAGATGTAATACTGAGATGAAGAGGAAGCTTAACGTGACTACTGCTCCACTCTACTTGGCTCTGTTAAGCTCCCTATTCCTCAAAACTGCAAAAGAGGGGGAAAAAGAGCAACAGGGCAAAGCATTGGCTCATTTAAACCAATGAGCTGAAGTTAAATAAACTTACATTGGTGGCAATGAATATAGAAACGGCACATTTTTGAATATCTAGAAGTCAATTATTCAAGGACTTGTGGAGAATGAAATTAGAGTGAAGCCCTGCTGGTCAATAGGGCCAGATAGCGCTGTTAGTAAGTGCAATTGGCTTCTAATTGGGCATAATGCACTCCATCTCCACTCTTATAATTATGTTTGGCTAAGCTGCCCTTCAATAGATGGCAGCAGCCACTGCGAGCTCAGCTCTTCAATTCAATTATCTGTAGCATTAATGATTTTTGACTATGGGGAATGAATGGCTTTGCTTTGAAAGGCTTCCATCATTTAGGGCTGTGTTTGCCGTGGAATAATGGAGTCCTCACTGAGCGGATGAATATTTCAGATTAAGAGGTTAAGATGTGGATGAAGAGGAGAGTTATTATCAGATTTGATTACACCAGTGTGTCCTTATAGTTCATTTTTTGTTTGCTCTGATATATGAGCAAATAAGAGTAGTTTTGTGTGTGTGTGTGTGTGTGTGTGTGTGTGTGTGTGTGTGTGTGTGTGTGTGTGTGTGTGTGTGTGTGTGTGTGTGTGTGTGTGTGTGTGTGTGTGTGCTAATTGTACTCACAATACACCTCTTCTTCTTTTTTTAAATAGAATGAAATAGAGTAAAAAAGAGAATGCATCCACATCCAAACATAATGCATGAAATAGTTTGCTACTTTATTTTTTCATTCTTAAAACCCTGCTGTATGACTGTGACTAAAGTCCCAGTCAGAATCTGTTATAGATTAGCCTCCGCTGCCATTCCAGAGGTACATTAAATCAAACTAAATAGGCTGAAACTACACAAATGTGATCTCGATGATCGATATCCATGTCATCTCAGTATCATGGTAATTTATCCTAACCGCGGCTTTCCACCCACCTATTGATTATGCATGCTCCATCATTGCAGCTTATCTAACACAACACATAATAACTACAATTATGCAGATACACAATAAGCTACAAATGAGAGCTGCTTCCCAAGTTGTTTTCAAAACGTTTTAGTCAAACATGATTTAATCCCCAAACTGGATAATACATACCACCTGCAGCGTCCTCTTTGTTTCCACTTTCCAGCGGACATAGATGGATGGAGCTCCCACCCTGCAATTTACACAGGCTGATTATCCCCAAGCCTCCCACACCCTTTAATTACAATAGGTGTCGTTTTTGACTAATTGTGTGTTTACACTCAGGGGTTCTTCTGCTTGTATTAATGTATTTTCCATCACATTCCATCCTAAAGCTCACTATTAAATACACATCATCTGTTAGTCCATGTTAATGAACAAAAAATGTTGCCGCCTCACATGACACTTCATTGTTCTGAAGAATATTTGTCTTCTTTGCAGGGATTGCCCGGCCCTCCTGGTGAGAAGGGAGAGAATGGAGACGTTGGAGCAATGGTGAGTGCGGCTCTGCCAGTAACTTTGTTGCAACGATTCACATTGTGTTCATATAGAACCCGGAGAGGTGGGAACATTGTGCTGGTTGTTCTGAAGTTTTGGCTCGTGGCTGAGTTTGGCGACTCCTCGAGCCACTTGGCCGATTCCTTTATGTCTGTGGAAGAAGTACTGATAAAAACATTTCTACTGGTGAAAGCTTTGCATGCTCTATTTCCTTGCAGTATGTTTTTTTTTTTATCTACCAGCATTTATATATTTTTTTACTACAGATAGACTACAATAAAGATGCTCACTAAAGGGTAGTGAGTTAAGTTGAAAAAACAAGTATGATGTCCAGATTTGGTTCAGGGGATGCATATTTCCCATATGTTTAGTTGTATTCTGCAATAGCATATTGTAAATCCAGCATAGAATGTGTATATGTATTTATCAGTGTTTTACACAAATATTTTACACACAAGTAATTGGTGAATGAAATCCAATTCTGATTCAGGTTCTGATACCCAATTAAAAAAACAAGAACCACGTATACTGAAGCACGAAGATATTATTTTATATTGGTTATTTTTTAACGTGTAATTTTCAGCATATGTTAAGCTTGCCTTCTGCAACATAAACAAAACAATTGTTGTCAATACTACTATACTGCACATAACTTTCGCTGACAGGGTCCACCTGGTCCTCCTGGTCCCAGAGGTCCTCAGGGTTCAAGCGGAGCCAATGTAAGTTTGATTGTTGATTTGTATGTTTGTTTAAAAGGCATCAGTTATTCTTATAATTAAAAAAATAATGTTGTCAAAAAAAAACACACACACACTTCTGTTATAAGTATCCTCATTATGATTTATCTACAGGGTGCTCAAGGTCCTTCCGGTGGTATCGGTGCGATGGGTGGTGTTGGTGAGAAGGTAAGAGCAACTGATTGTTAAGTCATTTTCAACTCCTAAAAGTACATTCCTTTCATTTCTTTTAGTATGTCTTTAGTTAACTGTTTCTCTTTGTGCTCCTGAAATAAACAGCCATTTTACTTCCATGCACAGTTTGCGTGTTTGACATTAAAGTAGAAGATACAAAGTAAAAGTTAGCCAGCTGATAACACTATCTGGTGTGATAATCCACTTTTTCACTGTCATGTAATAGGGAGAAAACGGTGAAGCTGGCAACCCAGGACCATCTGGAGAGCCTGGTATCGGAGTAAGTACACATACTGAAATATTCATGATGTATTTTTAGAGAGGTTTTTTTAATTTATTTTTTATAAAAGATGACTGATAGTTTATACATGTGAAAGCAGCACTCATAATGCATGACCAGTAGCACCACAATCAATACAGCAGTTTGACCTAGTGTACTATTCATCATTTAAAGTGTGTAATTGTGACTTTTCAAACAATCTGTTTGTGAATAGAATACCTGTGAGTGCAGCTTATTATGTTATGTCTATTATTTGACATTTCCGCTGTTCCACCTCTAAGTATCTTACTCCGAATGTATGCAGGCTGATGTGTAGCAAATATTTAGCTCTGCCAGATTTGAACACCTCCATTGTTGGCGTTGTCACCAATCTAACCTCCTGTCCAAGGCTTTTATTAGAGGCAAAAGTCAGAATACGGCAGTATTATTATTTTGTTATTTTGTTTGACAAAAGCGTCACAATTCATAATAACTGTTTGGTGTTTCATGTCACCAAAATGAGTGCTAGATGACAGGATGTCCACTTTTTCATATTGCATTCAACATTAATTTACACGTACATCTCCTGCATCAATCCACATGATATGCACAACATCAATTTTCGAATGCAGCATATGGTTTATGCCTGCAAAAGTACCTCTGCTTTTTACTTTCTAGTTGTATGAATCATGATAAGGTATTCAGAGCAGTGCCATTGATCCAGCCTAAGCACTGATTGTAGACCAGAAAGGCCTCACCTTAGTTATAGGTATGCGCCAATCACAATCCCTGAGTCTCAGTCCATCAAGTTGTATTGATGTATCCGCCTGCTGCCGCGTATCTGTTTACGGTGACAGATCGAGCCAGTGTTACATTTCACATCAAGGTCAATTTCAAAGGTGCCATGCTGGCATCGACTTGAGAAGCTCTTTGCTCTAATGGGCCAACTAACGATTGTTGGTTTGTAATTATGCTCCAATTGCAGCTCTTAGTCAGAGCCAACACTTAAAGGCACTGCTATAACTAGAGTAAAACAAAAGATGATACGGCTATTTAGCGTGGACTGTTTGTGAACTATTTGGTTTCTTTTTTTTCAGCTTAAAGAAGAATACTTTGAGTTCTTTGTTGTAATGCCAGATGGAGTGACAGATTTGATAACACATATGTTTCGTGCCTTAAGAAGTGTGAATAGCCCTTACGTGGTCTTCATGGTAACAAGCTTGTGATGCATTTTTCCTCAGGGACCCAGAGGAGAGACTGGTGAGAAGGGAGAAACTGGCCCACCAGGAGCTGCTGGACCCGCCGGTGCCCGCGGACCCCCTGGAGATGACGGTCCCAAGGGAAACCCTGTATGTCCCCTCCGCTGTCACACACACAGCCATGACTGATGCATTATTCAAGCTGTCAGCTGTAGAATCACTGTCATATTAGTCAGTCAAGCTGTCTGATGTCAGACAAGTTGTTAAGGCAATGTCAAATATCTGAGTCAAGCTCAGTCTTCTCAGTGTCTCAATCTGTCTGCAGGGTCCTGTTGGCTTCCCAGGAGACCATGGTCCCCCTGGAGAGCCTGGTACTGCTGTAAGTGCTGCATTTATCCCTCATTCAATCGTATATTTACTATATTGTACCAATTAGTGAGTAGCAATTCATTCCTTTATTACCCAGAAGTTCTTTAATGTGTGACATTCTTGATATTCCCATTTTGTAAAGGATGTTTTTGTTATTGTTTGTATGTCAATATCTTGAATGTGCCATTAATGTAGACCCAGATCTGATGTGAAATAGCGTTCACTACATACAGTATAGTACAAGAGCTGACAAATGTTGTTATGTGTGTATTTTGTTTTAGGGTCTTGACGGTTTATCGGGTGACAAAGGAGACGATGGAGATGCTGGGCAACCTGTAAGTCTTACCTGATCTGAAATTGTGAAAACTTGCCAAGTAAAATTGAAATGATCACTAAAATGGATTTCCCATGTGCACAATGACATGCAGGAATACAGCTAAATGTATTATTTAATGTGTGAAGTATTCTGAGAATACAGAGGAGCTTTAAATGGCAGCATTTTGAGTATCTACTAATAATTTAATTATGGGTCTTCTTAAACATTCAAAATCCAGAAAATGTGTACATGAAGAGAATTTATGAAAATAAAACTAGCAGCAGCAGTTTATATCATGTTGCAGTTTGTTTATTTTAAATTCAGTTGTGTTGGAATGCACTTTATCACGCTAATAGACATATGTAGCAACAATATGGCGAAACGCGTGTAAAAAATACCAAAAACTATATTTTCAATATTTTTTTCAAAATGTCTTTATTAAACTAAATTCTTCAGTCTTTGTGAAGTGTATTTACATGTTCTATCTACTATATGTTAGGGCCCTCCAGGTCCATCTGGTGAGGCTGGAGTACCAGGACCTCCAGGCAAAAGGGTGAGTACATTTCCAAAATAATGCATGAGACAAAACTTCTGCTACACTCTTGAGATGTTCTCTATTTTTAGAATTGACCATGCTCTTCCTGGCTTGCAAGCTATTTTTACCCACTGTAGGGTGATAAACATTTATGACAGCATTATATTGTATGTTTGGATTTCAGGTTTTAGTTTGATAGGTTAAATAAGCCCATTAGTTTTGCGTATGAGAGTGTCTGGAATAGCAGAGAATATTGATGTATTGTGAGTTTGACTTGCAGTAATGTAAAAGCAGTAAGACGCCTGCTGCTGCCAGCGTAAAGTCGTAAAGTCGCTGCTGCCACTTTAATTGCTGGCTCTCTATGCCCTTTCTGCCACATCAGACATGAGGTAACATTATTTAATTTCTCGAGCATGGCATTTTTTACAATGCAATCTATTTACTGTAATAATGTTTTTGCAATTAACAATAAAACATGCCATTTATGTAGTGTATGAAAGGCTGACACAATATGGCACGAGTGAATATAAACTTTGATATTTAAAGAAAATGAATTTAGTTGGTTGAACTTTAGCAGAGATGATGCTCAGTAAATGTGTCCTCCAGAGTATCCGTATCAACCAGCTGCCATTTATATATACGCTTACACACTAAAGATTAAACCAGGGATTCACAACTTTTTGGGTCTGTGGTCAATTTCAACAATTGTTAACTGTCACATCAAAGAAAGATTTCCCTCCTAAACCTTTCAGATGTTTTTTTCTGAAATAACAGTTTTAGGTCCAAATTGGTACAATTATCCAATATTTCACAAAAAGCAAAGATAAAAGATACTTTTGACTGAAAATTTTACTTCAGTCAATGATCTGAGTACTTCTTCAACCCCAGTAAACAAGAAGATAAGTCATGTTTTGAAATGATCAACATTGTGATTTTTTTAACTTTGGAGATTTCAAAATATAATCGAAATATTGCCTGTTGTGGCTGAAACACATTGATTTCTCAAGCTTGTCACTACCACTGCTCATGGTAAGATACTGCATCGTACTGCAGAGAAGATGATCATCGGGTAGATAAAGTACAGTGACATTATTTGTCATTAAATGGTAAAAAATATAAGCATTAGCCACATTAGTTTGCTTGTTTTCATGCAATTCGGTGGCTGGAATTAAAATGCTGGCATGGACTGTTCATCATACATATTAAAAACGTTGCTACGGTCAGCACATTTTAGACCTCCAATTTATATTCCAAGAGATACTATCCAGGTGACAGAGGCTACAGAACATATTAATGGACTTTGCAATTTGATTTTTCATCCCAATATCTCTTCGAAATTGACTCAGGTTTGGTGTTCATTGATGCATGTGGCTGCTTGACTACATTAGCACATATGCACGCCCGGGTTCACACACACACACACACACACACACACACACACACACACACACACACACACACACACACACACACACATATGCACTTTCACTAATGCACAGACACAGTTGCCAGGGCTCATAACCTACATTGAAGAACAGTGGCTTTTGTTTGGTCTATTTGATTATGGTTTAATGGCAAATGACAGTCCACTTACAAGGTTTTGACCACGGGCTGTTTGGTGAAAATACTGATGTGCTTTTAGCCCAGTATGTTTGGAATGTAGGGCAATTTGCTCGCACTGATGTTGCCTGGTCCTGCATAACCCTCTCTCTTTAAAAAAATTCAAGGTCAGAGCATGCATCAGCTGAACAATTAGTATGTACATGAAACAATTACCTCTCAGTCAAATGTTGGAACATTTCCTTTTTCGAGAATAATTATCCATTGTGTTAATGTGAAGGGGTTTTATGTTTTTAATGTATGTAACTATTATTGCATTGTATGGTTGTTTTCCTCAGGGCCCTCTTGGATCAGCAGGTCAGGAGGGCAGACAAGGAGAAAAGGGATCAAAGGTAAGAGTTCAACCGTCTTGACTTTTACAAATTACAATCAACTGTTTAAGTTGTACATGCAGGGATCAGGGTTAGATCAATTATGGAGGCACAGAAATAGCTTACTTTTAATCTTGCAAGCAACTGAAAAAAATAAATACAAATTGAAGTCATTATTACTGAATATTTAACATTTTTGAAAAACTTTGAAAACCATCAATCTCAAACTATGTACGTATGTGATTTATTTAAACTTTCACAAATGTAAGTGTACAACATTTAGCATAGCTATATTGAATTTGGTCCCAGCCAACTGGTCATTTAAAAATATTTGACTTATTTGTATTTACAATTCAACATTGATACCTAATTGCAAAATGTTACCATTAATGCTTAAAGGGGGACTGTGGAGTGTTCTTGTAAACAAGCAACCACAGTTACGTTTATTTTCAGTGTTACTCACCAAAATGCATCGTGTATCCTTAAGGTTAAACAAGCATAGTGAATGTTTTTTCTTCCACATTAAACATTTTAAGTATTTTAAACTATTTTGAACCCAGCATTCTTTATATCCATGTTCACCAGCTTGCAGTCTATTGTGTGCATGTATGTCCTTATGGACGAGAGCCACAAAACGGGGACCCATTCATAAAAAACAAAAAACAGCTCTACAGCTATACTAGAGGTCTAAAACTCCACAGGGAACCTTTACGTTGCCTTTCTTTCCTCCCATGAAATGCCTGAAAAGATATATGTCCAATAGATGATTATAAAAGGCATAGTAACAACATGTACAACCTTTCCAATAATATCCTGCTTATGTGTACATGTATGTGTTCACATCAGATCCTGTAGAGTTGTAAAAATGTAAGAATTTGTCTCACCGAAGAAGCAGTGATTTTTCTTGAGGCTAATATCAGATGTGATTGCTTTGCTCGTGTTTGCTTTGTTGAAGAGCATCAAATACAAAATGTCTTTGTACGCCTTAAATACATTGTTTGTCTGTAAATCAGTTGGTTCAAAGAAAAGCACTGACAGAAAGCCTGATAAATGTCAGACGTAGCTTTCTTCTTTGTCGTCCTCCATCCCTCATGCACATACACACGTATACAACGTGCACTTTCTGTCCACATCCAATTACAGGATTAGAGTTAGTTTGATGGAGACAAGATATAGCCTGCGTGGTGATTCTAGAGTTCCAAATCCAGGCCTAATTGGTTGTTACAGCAATATAATCCCTTCCTCCTCTCACCCGAGTCCATATGACATCTCTGGAACTTCAATGCATAAAAAGTCTCTTTTCCTGCTCATAATAGACGAGATCTGGTAACATTTGATCTGTTTGGAATGTTTCAAATCCTTGAATCTTTCCAATCCGAGTGGAAGGAAAACATTGCAAAATATTGAACAATGTGGCTTCTGTTTGCAGGCTAGCTTTAATTGTTAAGTTAGGTAAAGTTATTGTTGTCATCAGTGAAGAGACATGTGACCATTAGAGAAACAAAGTGTTTCAGTGGTTTTGTTTGTGTCTTTAGCACAAAGACATACTCTTTATTTTTTGAAAATGCATTCAACATGTTTGTTACTAACAACTGGAACCAAATAATACCTTTCAGTGCCCAGACTCATTGTTATTTTGTGCTGATGTTTTACAGGGAGAAACTGGTGCTGAGGGGCCTGTTGGGAAAACCGGACCCGTGGGACCTCAGGGGCCTGCTGGAAAGTCTGGTCCTGAAGGACTGCGTGGAATTCCTGGTCCTGTTGTGAGTACATTTTGCCAAAGATCTGCAACTTTTTTTGTATGCCACAGGTTTCACATTACAACCTGTTTGAAATGACACTTTGATTTTATTGAATTCATGTGTATGAACTAAATTGCATAGTTGAAAATGTATGTTTTTAACAAACATGTATTGCTTCATAAAATACAGTTTAGTATGTTTTAAATCTATTATTTTGATTATTTTCATGTTATTAATTTGTCTTTATTTTCAGGGTGAACAAGGACTGCCTGGTGCTTCTGGTCAAGACGGCCCTCCTGGACCTTTAGTAAGACATGTTCTCCCACCTGTTCACTCCTTGTGAAAAAGGTCTTATGTTGCTATTTAGCCTTTAAAAGGAAATTGGTCATCTGGTGAATTATTTTTAATTGTTTAATGGTACAATATGCCAGATTATAACATTACACTATTGTATAGCTGAAGTGTTTTATCAATTAGTCGATTCTGAGAAAAATAATCAGCAACTATTTCAACAATTGAATGAGTCAGCTGAATAGCTTTGGATTCTTTAACTGTTGGTTAGACAAGGCATTACATTTGATGTTATACAGTTGATTTTAACTATTTTCTGGCATTTCATGAGCAAAATAAGATGTATTAATTGTGTAAATAATCTTTGGTTGCTCTCTGAAAGTGTTGCAGTGCCTCTGCAGGCTGAATGGAGAGGCAATGCAGAGATCTGTAATGGCTGTCACTGTAAAATTATGTGTATTCATTTCACTACCAGTTATGCTTCATATACTCACTCTTTCCCTCCCCAGGGCCCCACTGGACTTCCTGGTATGAAAGGTGATTCTGGATGGAAGGGAGAGAAGGTAAGATATTATTACGATGCTAATCTCAAATTGCTTTATTGTGTATTTCTCATATCTTCTAATGCACCTTATCTGTAGCTTCCAAAGTAAGCAAACGGCTGGGCCCATTGCCTCTATCTCTTAGTTGAGTCTTCTGCTCTGTGCTTGCACACAGTGATTTAATGCAGTGAAT
The DNA here is from genome assembly GCF_910589615.1 of Taurulus bubalis. NCBI lineage: Eukaryota > Metazoa > Chordata > Actinopteri > Perciformes > Cottidae > Taurulus > Taurulus bubalis. Next base: position 26,408,430 of record NC_136589.1, read on the forward strand.
GAATATGTATAAGTCTAATAATATTATTGGTTGGTTAAATGCCAGCATGCAGTATTCGGATGCAGGAGACCATAACTATGCCTAGCAGCAGGTGCCGAGACAGACCACCATTGTTAAATATGACAACCACTATAAACACACTAACAGTTTATAGCCATAAATAAGAGTAAAACTGTGGTCATCTGGCCAGACATTACACATGAACTTTAAGGTATTTAAGGTATTTAAAATGTGCATTTTAGCTTTGCTTTGAAAAACTGCTTTGATTTTCTGCAGATGATGAATGACCAGAAATTAAACTTTAACATTTATCCGTAATGTACGTACAAGTAGGTGACAGGCAATACATATGTAAAAAAAGAAAATACAACAAGGAACCAAAACATGCAATGTCTATAGGTTAAACAATAATACAGTAGGTGGAGAGTGCAAATATTGAATGGATAATGTTCCAGGTGTATTATAAATGACGTAATTAGTTGAAATATTGTTTTGTTCTCTAAACGTATTTCTAAGCCGTTGTCTTCCTTTTTTGTTCTTTATTTTTGTCTCTGCCTGCCGCAGGGTCACCCGGGTCTTATCGGTCTAATTGGACCACCTGGTGAGTCTGGAGAGAAGGGAGACCGAGGATTGCCTGGACTTCAGGGTACTGGCGGTGGCAAGGGTGATGCTGTAAGTGTCAGGCGGAGTATGCTTTATTAAAATATATTCATCGTCTCCACTGGAATGTGAATCTAACAAAGTCATAGCGCTACATACATGTATTCTTAAATGTGTGGCTTTCTGAGACTTCAAGGTTTTATTCCCACATTACCACTATACAGTGAAAGGGGATCCAGAACAAAAACAAATATTGCATTTAGATTATTGTTTAGATTATTTAGCACTGTAATTAGGGCTGGGTGTTTGGACAAATATGTTCATCAAGTATCGTATCTTAAACGAGACTTCTCTATATTGCATTCGGACTAATGTGATCTATTATCTGTCATAAGGGTTCTGGTGGTTCCCACGGTCCTCTCGGCCCTCCTGGTCCCCCTGGCATTTCTGTAAGTTACTTTTTTTTCTTCGATCAAAATATTTTTCCATCATGGCCGTTGCTCATCTCTTAATATTTTATTTCCAACAGGGCCCTCAAGGACAGAAAGGTTCAAAGGGATCAGGCGTAAGTTCTGTTTTCATTCTTTTCAGTGTTTTACGCCTTTCTTTGCCTGTTGTGTGTGTTATGAGAATGTTTTCCTTTTTACATAATGACCACGATACTTTGTCTTCTGTCAGGGTTCAACCGGTCAGAAGGGAGACACTGGACTGATTGGACCACCTGGACAACCTGTAAGTTGCCCAGTGTATTGTCTTTAGATAGATCCAACCAAGCATTCATGATGCACATTATACTCCTAAAATGCTCTAAATGTGTAATATGATTGAACACTGCACTCACTAGAATAGAAACAATTAGTTCTATCGATGGCCTTGGGAAGATTTGAGGCATTTTTTTTCTCACTATTTTTGACTAAACAAGAAATCATGAAAATAACTTATTAAACAGCCATTGTTTAAGTTGATAAAGACTGCACATGCTTTGGAAACCAACCCCTGACCTACTGTGTATATTAATAGCAATAATGGGCTTGACCTTCACCTCTGTGTTTCAGGGTCCACCCGGCGATGTCATTCAGCCGCTGCCCATCCAGCAGTCCAGAAAGACCAGGCGGCATGCTGAGATGCAGGGAGACGAGGCGATGGCAGACTACAGCGTAGATGGCGTCGGTATGGAGGGAATGGAGGATGTCTTCGGATCCCTCAACAATCTCAAACAGGACATTGAGCGCATGAAGTTCCCCATGGGCACCCAAGACAATCCTGCCAGGACCTGCAACGACCTGCACCTCAGCCAGCCGGACTATGCAGATGGTAGGGCAGAAACAGTTTTTATATTGGTATCAGCCATGAGACAAAATTCATCAGTAGTAGAACTTGGTCTGTAGTGGAAACAAGTTAACATCCAGTACAGTGGCACAACATGTATTCTATTCTCTACTTCAACGGTTTGAGTTCAATTTAGTTTAATTAAATCATATTTTTTTTATTTGAATCTCTTTAAACACCCTCTTACTGTGTAGCTGCCAAAATCTGGAAAAGAGGGAAGTGGAGATGATCAAATTGTTTGACATACTTGTCTTGTCACCTTTATAAGCAGCTGCAAGTGATTTTTAAAGTTCTTTTGGGTCCTGGGTGTCACCTCTCAGGGTACTTAATTCTGAAGGTTGTTGAGGATGTATGAATGGAAGACTGCAGGTAATACTCAGGGTTGAAAAAAAATATTTTTGTCCATGTATTTTTCGCAAAAAAAATATGCATTTGCTTCATTTGTAATGAATATTTTTTTAAAACACACTAGCATAAATCAAAGATAAAACAGCAACAGACAAAGCTCTATGTAGTAAATATAAAACATTGTAAAGTTTTAGGTCACTATTAGGGGAACTAAATTTGACTGTAAGTATTAATGCTGAAATAATACAGGTTTTTACATTTTCTTATAGCAAATAATTTCATTATGTTATTTGCTGGATTGAATGCAGAAATTGTATTCATGTAGTTAGTGTGTTAGAAGTTTCCAAAACAGTTATTATATTAAAGTTATCAACCCAAGTAACGCTGCATAACTGCGTTACCAGAACACAATTTGTAGCCTTATGTTATTATGATATGATTTGGTGAACTCTCTCTAATTTATTACGGCAACACTAACAATATTTAATATTTATAGTAAATAATCAATTTAAGACCCAACAAGAATGAACTGTTTGACTGAATAACTACTTAAACGATTAATACATTATAAAAACATTTTCTGATTGATTCATTCTGATTGATTTATTGCAGCATTCAACAGTTTAGAACCTGGTGGACAAGCTCACAAAACCTGACATTCATAAAACATGAGTGTATTTTTAAATAGTTGAGCTGTGATGATGTGGACATTAAATAACAGCCGTAGTATTCACACTCATGGCTCTGTCTCATGGCTCTGTTTCTCTCTCAGGTGATTACTGGATTGATCCAAACCAGGGCTGTATCGGAGACTCCATTAAAGTGTTCTGCAACTTCACAGCAGGCGGAGAAACGTGCATACACCCAGATAAGAAATCCACAGGAGTAAGTAACGGGTTAACGTCTGTTAAATACAGACCTGAAACAAATGGTGTGTTGAGTAAAAAAAACATGTCGGAGCTATTTGCAGTTTTTTTTCAGTCTGTTTGCAGTGAAACATTTTGAAGTCCTCTAATTGTCGTTTAACTTTTTCTTTTACTAAAGGTTAGAATATCCAACTGGCCCAAGGAGTCTCCAGGTTCATGGTTCAGTGAATTTAAACGTGGCAAAATTGTGAGTCACCCCACATGACTTAAAAATGTCTTATATTATTTTCTAATACCTACCTGCAGATGATCACGTCCGTTTTTCAATGTTTCTTCTTTCTCTCTTTGTCTCAATTACTGTAACTCTTCCCACCACTCCCTCCCTCACCTTTCTCATCCTATTTACCTCCTCTCCTACTTTTCTTTACCTCTCCTGTCCTTTCTCTCTGTCCCCAGTTGAGCTACGTTGACATGGCAGAAAACACCATTAACACAGTGCAGATGACCTTCCTGAAGCTGCTGAGCTCCTCGGCACGGCAGAACTTCACCTACATCTGCCATCAGTCTGCGGCCTGGTACGACGCCAAAGCTGACAACTATGACAAGGCACTGCGCTTCCTGGGCTCCAACGATGAGGAGATGTCTTATGACAATAATCCCTTCATCAAGCCTCTGATGGACGGCTGCTCGGTAAATACCCATAATCTCACTTTCAGTTTGGGAAAACATTTTTTCCCTGAATTCCATGAAATCCCACATATCCTCACAAACAGACTGACTGTCAACAACAATGTTTGTACAGTGGAGAGTCTGATATTGGTTAAGAAAAAACATGCAATTCCACATGTAGTTCTTCTTTGTAAAATTTTCAGATACAGTTCATGCAGTGTAGCACACACACTATATAGCTCTTCATCTGTCTTTCACGTTTTTTTTATGACTTTATTACCACATACTCATTTACTTTTATGGCATGCTATGCCTTTTTGTTTTTATACCATGACTTTTTAATTTACTATATTATGAAATTTTCTTTCTCTTGTCACACTCTACTATGTCTTTTAATGACTAATTCCTTTTTCATTTCAGAAGCTTATTATCCAAACTGTTGTTGGTTAATTGTCCGTAAAATAAATATAATCTCATCAGAAATTCATCCATTTTCTGTATGTTCTTTTTCAATGTGATTATGGTCCCCTGTTTGCTTTTTTACAGACAAATCTGAAAACAAACTTTTTTTCTTTGATTGATTATTATACAAGTCCCCTTTTAAAGATTGTGAGTCATACTGCACCACCTTACTAAATACCTGTGTGTCCCCTTTGTTCTCAGCTGAAGCAGGGCTATTCAAAGACGGTGATGGAGATCAACACTCCCCGCATCGACCAGTTGCCAATCATTGACGTCATGCTGAATGACTTTGGGGAATCCAACCAGAGGTTTGGCTTTGAGGTCGGCCCTGTCTGTTTCCTAGGCTAGACACACACTTACTCCCCGCTGAAGGACAGGGTCAGAGGGTAAATATTAACACCCACATGCGGAGATCCAACATCCTAACTTCTCTCCCTGCGAAGCAAAAAACCTGTGTTTTCTTTTGTTGCCGAGAAGATCCACTCAAGCCCGGAGAAGAAGAGTGCCTTTAGGCCCTGTCATGAAGTCGCTGACCAGGGGAAACTACTCCTCGCCCTTGTAGGGCCAGAATCACATGACTTTATCTTACATGCAGTAATGGGAGTGACATCAGGAAAAGGACATTTGATGCCGTGGCGGACAGCTGCGCACTTTAAGCAACAAAGAGAGGATCCACTAAACCCAAGCCCCATCCTCCCTCGTCCTTCGCCTCCCTCTCTGGATGCTCCAGGTGCTGCTCTGAATTCAACCACAGAGGTGCTTTTGTGCAGAATCACAAAACACTCAAGGTGCTACAAAAAGTGCTTTTTGATAAAACTGTAATTATTATTATTATTGTGTATAATATTGTTCCTTTCCGAATCCACTCTAAAAACTTGCATGTGCCCCAGCTCTTAGAGTTTAAATACATATTTGGTAAACTATATAGAAATAAATCCAATGAATATTTTGGATGTGTGTTAAAAACTAAATTGCCAAGAAATATGTCTTTTGAAAACATTCCAATTTGTAAGTAAGTAAGTGTAAATAATATGACTTTCATTGATTTTTATGAGAGATATCCTAACTCGAACATAACATTTAAAACTAAAAGCATTTTGGGTTTTTTTCATGACACACCAGTTTGTATGTCCATCAGGATATTAAGCCATAATAAAATAAGATACTAATATAAATATTGTAGAGGCTTATTCCTTAAAAAATTACTCCAGATGTTATATTGTACCTCAGCTTCTATTTAAAAAAAAAGGTGGACATATTTGGCTTGTCTTCAACTGAGCTTATATCTTGATAACACAATCAAGTTTGAACATTATTTTTTAGTGGCTAACTTACAAAGAAAATACCTATTTTTTGGAGGTTCATTTGTCCAACTGTTTGTTTGTTTTTAAAGATACCCCCCCAAAAAAGTCCTGTCGATTTTCTTATTTGTAAAATTGAACAAAGTGTTTCCATGTGCCTTGAATTGTTCATTAAAAAATATTAAAACTGGATTCTGAAAAATGGCGGGTTGAATGTCTGTATTTGATTGCAGAAATAATTGGTGCTCTTTTGTGATTCTGCCCTGCCTTCAACATATCACCTTCCTACCCCGTGATAATTTAAGATTAGCTGAAGTGTTTGGGTTCATGTGACTGATTCTGCGGCGCACAGATGCTGTGATCTCTTCCACTTTCTTTCTCTGACTCAGATTTTACTTTGATCAAGATCTGTTTGCATCTCCACCTCTTTAGCTGAAAGCTATATTAGCATAGACTTCAGAGCCGCTTTCAAACCTGTGTAATGACAGTATGTTTACAAACTATGTACAATGGAAATAAATATTTGGTGCTTGGCCAAATGCACACTGCAATTGTTTGCATTCACTGACAGATTATCCTATATATATATATATTTTTTTTTTTCAAATTGAGTACATAAAAACACTGCATCAAGACGTAAGGCATGGTCACGCAGAGCTCTTATGTGTGTGATGAAAACACTCCACAGGCGGATAAGGCTTTCAAATGGCACCGCTGGCTTTGTAGAAAAAGCACATGACAGACAAAGAAATTGAGTAAAATGAAAATACTGTTTTTTTTTTTTCAGCCCAGTTATCTATTTACATTGTTGATATTTGGTAAGGGGTTTTGAGTTACTGCAGAAAAAAACTCCCTGTGAATATGAGAAACCCTGTAAGCATTAAAGCACAACATGAACCTTTCTGAGATCGAATGAACTTACTGTGTCATGCCAGAGGGTTCAGTTCACTTCACTTACAGACGCTCAGGAGCGACGATCTCTTGATTCATATTCTTCAAGGTGAGAGAGAAACTTACAGGTGTCAAACATATGGATTGATTCTAACATACTGTACTCTTTCTATGACATCCAATGCTATGATTTTTGTTGTGACTTTTCTTAAAAATGTTTGATAGCATGTATATTTAATATTTAATTGACATACTATACTATGACTTTATACTTGACTTTCTTTTGACATGCTATATATAATATCAAAACTTCTGACGAAATCTTCTTCACATGAAATTTCAACATAATATGCCTTTTTCATTACCTTTTTTTTGCCATACTATTCTATGACTGTTTATTACATTTTTTGACAAACTATACAATTACTTTGTTCATGATATTTATTGACATACAATGTCCGACCATTTAGACTGTAATCGTAATTTTTAAAGTGACTTTAACATTAGCATCTTTTAACATACTCTACTATGTTTTTTTTTCATGGCATTTTTCAACATACTATGAAGATAAAATAAGATAATCCTTTATTAGTGCCACAGCAGGGAAATTTACAGGATTACAGCAGCATACCGAAAAGTGCAACAAGAGACATAGTACAATAAATCAAAACAAGTATTCTAAATAAGTAATTAACAGTAATGAATATTAACTAAGTAAATATGTTTTTTTTTAAATCCACAAAAACTCAAATATAACTACAAATATTATATGTATAGACAGAATACATTTTTCTATTGCATAGATTTAAAAAAAGATTGGTGGTCTACTAGGAACACAGCTGGTTATGCTCCCTGACAGCGGCAGGAAGGAAGGACTTGCAGTACCTCACCTTCAAACACCGGCGGGGAAGCAGCCGATGGCTGAAGGAGCTGCCGCAGTGTCCTGCATGGGGTGGGAGGTGTTGTCCATCAGGGGTGATAGCTTCGCCATCATCCTCCCATCACTTCCACTGTATCCAGTTTGTTCAGTCTCTTCCTGTCAGCTGTCGTGACGCTGCTGCTCCAGAAGACCACTCCATACAAGATGGCTGATACCACCAGAGAGTCGAAAAAGGTCCTCAGGAGGTCTCCCTGCACTCCAAAAGACCTCAGTCTCCTGACCTTCAGTTCCTTGTATTCCCTGTCATCACCAGTGGAAATGAGGCCGACGATTGCAGAGTCGTCAGAGAACTAATGCAGGTGGCAGTTATCAGAGTTGTGTTTAAAATCCGAGGTGTATATGGAGAAGAGGAATGGAGCCAGAACGGTTCCTTGTGGGGCCCCTTGCTGCAGGACACCCGATCTAACTCACACTCCCGTATCCGCACATACTGTTGACGGTTGGTGAGGTAACCCAAGATACATGCAGTGAGGTGGTGGTCCACCTCCGGTCTGCTCCAGCTTATCTCAGAAGCAAAGGCTGGATGGTGTTGAAGGCACTGGAGAATAAAAACATTCCAGGTGAGAGAGGCATCTTTGTAGCAGGTAGATGACAGCGTCATCCACCCCGATGTCAGATTGGTAGGCGAACTGAAGTGGCTCAACAGGCGCTCACCTGGTGGCGGAGATGTACAAGGACCAACCTCTCCAGGGTCTTCATCAGGTGGGATGTTAAAGCTGTTGAAGTCCTTGAGCCTGCATCCAGGATTTGGAATTTAGTTTTGCTGATAATTTAAGCTTCATGTGATTGCCGTTGCACCATGTGATAAAGCTCTATCAATCCTCTGTAAAATAGTTTATATGTCAATATCGTGATAACTTCCAATTTTGCCAAAATAATGAATGTGATATCTTTTATCAAATGTCTTCACTACATATATCATACAGGTCTTGAAAGACATGTATGTAAACTGCAACTGCAACTCTAGGATTTTCAGAAAAATCTGAAACTTAACAAACACGATTTTTTGAATTATTTTTAATAAAAGTCACCTAAAAGATGTTGTGAACAGTACTGCAACACCTTACTAAATAACTATGTATTCTGTGTCCACAGCTGAAGCATGTCTATTTCAGCACAGTGATGGGCAATAGAAATTAGGTAATAATGTGAATATTGTAAGAAAGGGCCTATTTTTCCTTCCTTTCATTCAACCAGATGTTATATACCTCAATTTATTTAAAAAAATGTGACGATATTTCGCTTGTCTTTAACTGTGTTTATATCTAACACAATCAATATTGAACAATATTTGTGGTGGCTAATTTACCAAAGAAAATGTTACGTTAGTTTGTTTAACATTTTCTTAATAGACAAGAAAGCCAGGTTGATATATTTGTAACAATGGACTAAATGGTTTCATGTGCCAAAAATAATAAAACTGGATTCCGGAAAAAAAGCGTTTTGAATGTTATTCTGCTGAGCTCAGTTGCTGTGAGCTCTGCTACTTTATTTCTCTGACTCTTTAATCAAGATCTGCTCTGATCTGATCTCCAACTCTTTAACTTAAAGCTATAGACTTCAGAACCACTTTCAAATCTGTGTAATTAATAATAATACATAATAATAATAATTACAGTATGTTGACAACCGATGTACAAATGAAATAAATACTCTGTGGTTTGTTAAATACGCACCGCAATCTTTTGCATTCACTAACAGATGATCCTATATTTATTTATATCAGTGAGTCCGTAGAACCGCTGTATCAAGACAAAATGCATGGTCACACATTGCATGCTGAGATCTTATGAGCCAACACAAGATAACAAAAACAGTCCCCAGGCAGATTAATCTTCCTAATTGCACCACTGGCTGTAGAAAATACAGTCAGACCACGTCATACAAAAGATCTTCACAGTTTAGTAAAAGGAAAATTGGATTTAACGTCCAGCTTTTCAGCCCAGTTATCATACATTGTTAATAATATTCGTTAAGGGGGTTTGCGTGACTACAGACCTTTACCTGTGAGTGAGAGACCAAAAAAAACAACCACCAAAAACATTCACTTTTCTGAGACAGCACCAATCAATTCATATGTATATCAAACAACAGTAGATATGTTATGTCATATTTTAATATCAATTCTTCACATTCAAATGAGTTGCTGCATCACATGCCATAACAACATAATCATATGTTGATTTAACTATGGCAGGTTATGCCTGTGCTGTATGCAAATTGACGGTAATTATATTTTCTCTCCGTATGTGTTTGTCATTTTGGCAGTTGAGAGTATGAAGTAACAGATTTGATTTATGAGGGATATAGGATAGATTTTACAAAAAGATGATTTTCTGTCAACAGTAACAACTAAAATATCTGGTTTAATTCTTGGGTGTGTCTATTTCATTTATTATTTTTTTTAAGTTTTACAAGGTTTTAAAAGTAATTAATAATAAAGAGGCAAATCTGTAAATTAAAGTTTGCATTTGGTTAGAAAATATTCCAAATGAGCATCATAATGATGGCTTTCAACAACAATGACACAACTATGACCTCTGACTATGACCTCTAAATACCTCTAATGCTAAAAAGGCTTGGTCTAATGCTCAAACACCTTTTAAATGTTTATGACCAATATTGGATTAACAATGTCCGATACACTCTAAAAATCTCATAATTACACTCTCAACAACTCCATAAACATAGCATGGCAGGCTTTAGCAATGAAGTGTCATTATAGTGTTGAACTTAACAAAATACTGTTGCTGCCGGCCATGAAATATTTATGTCCCCTTGGTTAATAATCCCCTTGTCAGAGCAGGTGTCCTTACAACAGTCAATTTCAAACAAAGCAATTTGAAAGCAGCGGCACAATCACGTTATAGCCATAAAAAGCATTTAAATTGTGTTCATTTATGCAGTATTACACCATGGATTATTAGACTTTGGATCAAATCAGTGCTCTCAACATTATAGGTAAAACACATTATTATTTTCACAAGTACATCAGTGGATGCACATATGGCTCTAAGTGAGTTACATTGTTTTATTAATACAGGTTCACCTGTTTTTCATCTCTGAAGGCATACTGACATGGTTTCCTGTTGGGTGAAGATGGATGCAGAATCCCAAAAATTAGAGGATGTTTGCAATGGCAAGTTGCTGCTTGATTACTCTAAACATATCCACTCCAAACTCATGCCTAAACCAAGCTAGTCACAGCCGATCTGTTAAGACACCCAGTTTAGTCAACATGCCAAAATTACTATCAAAATTCCAGAGCCGTCGTGGTTTGGAGTCATATCTGATGAGTCAGTTTTTAAAGAAAGGAGAAGGACAAGTGGAACTGTTAAATCTTTATTCCACTATTCACATTCTCTCTACCCAACACGACATGTCATGGAGGGCTGAGCCCGACCACAGCGTGAATCAAGCCAGAGGACAAGAAAGCACCCTGGAAAGTTGCCTCTTTGTCTGAGGACTAACATGGAGAGACAGACAATCACATCTAAGGTAACGGACAATTCAGAGTTTCTGTTTCATCTTAGTTAAATCGAAAGAACCACCAAAAGAAGCCCACAAAACAAAACAACAAACAAAGGAAAGACTGAGCCACCACAGCACACCTATTTTGTTATTATTCTTCAGTGTCCCAAAAAAAAAAAGAAGAAATCTATACTTTCCTGTGCTATCCTGATATACCTAATTTGCATTATCTTCGCCTGAATGCATAGCATGGTAAAGTGCCTCTGAATCACCTATTAAACCAATATTTTGGAATTTCAACACAAGCAATATTTTAGTAAAAACGTTCAGCCTGGCTGGTTTTGTTTAATAATATATATATATATATAGATATATATATATATATATAGATATATATATATCTATATATATATAGATATATATATATCTATATATATATCTATATATAGATATATATCGATATATATATATATCTATATAGATATATATAGATATATATATATCTATATATATATATATATATATATATATATAGATATAGATATAGATATAGATATAGATATAGATATTTATTTAACCAGGAGAGTCCAATTGGCCAAGACAGGCAGCAGCATAAAACACATATAGTTACAGACAGAAAACACAAACAAGACAAGTTAAAAGAAACTAAAAGCTAAGAGACAGTGAAGTAACAGAGTTACATTTAAGAAACATTTACATTAAATGAAATGTGGAGTGATGATTATCGCTTTATAACATCCAGAAATTGAGTAAACTAGTTAAGGAGGTCCTTTATCCTTAACTTTTACACTGTTACTTTAACTCTGCAAATTGTGTGCTGTGTGGACTGTCGGTTTAAATACCTGGACAGACGGGGCCAACATCTAGGAAGCCAACTCATCAAGCTACTATTGAGCAAAGCCTTTTCCCTCCAACGACTTCAGCAGATGAAGCGCTTAATGAGTAAAACACTTCTGTTGTACTGGAGAGATACTGGGTGAAAGAGTACGCAACTGAAGCAAACAAACGAAAAGAGCAAATGCACATTTTCCTGGATGAAAGAAAATGAATTGTTTAAAATTGCCAAAACCGTGTAATTTTCAGCTGTTTTGAGAGGAACACCATACAAGCCTGTATCGACAGTGTCTCTTTTTATAATTGCTCGTTATTTATTGAATTCCTACAGACAATAAATCTGCTTGTTTTATGAAAATATTCCAGTGGTCTCAGTGGTTTATTTTTGTTCCTTTTTCAGTGAATACATGCTGCAACAATATTGAAAGTGTATTTAAACTGTAAAAGATACCTCTGGCTCATCATGTGTCATAACTAATTAGAATTGGATTGAGACATAAATCAAGCAGCAGCCCCTGTTATCGCTGGAGAGAATCTCATCAAGAATGCAGGCCATGGCTTATGAAAAAAACCTTTGTTCAAGTGCGCCAAAAAAACTTTGTTCTCCTCCTGTCAGACACTTCTTGAGTTCAAGTATTCCCTGTTCAAACAGTTTCACTGGGAAACACTCCAACAGCACTGTGAGTCATTGCCCAAAGCATCACCTCATCCAACCTGCTGCTGATTCCTATTGGGAGAGTGCTCAGAGACACCCCTACTCCTTAGATCTACGGTTTATACTCACATTAGCATTACCTGACATGCCCAGAGAAGGATAAAATGTTGGAAATCAAATTTGTACCGCTAACCTGACAGAGCTTTGCATCCTCCTCTCTCATTTGCTGCCTTTCCATTGTCTAAACAGAGAAAAGATGAACAATGTGTCAATTTCCTTAGAAAAGGGGAAACATTGATTAGTAAACTAAAGTGAAAAGGCTCCTAATCAGGGTGAAGGTGACTCTTGCTGTCAAGGACGGGCTCTTGCTGCAGCCTGTGAGTGCATCCTCGGAGGGGAAGGTATGAATGGCAATCAAAGTTTAGCCATGTAAAGAGCTCTTTAGGTGAATAATGTTCCGGGCATATATTAGAGACCAGATTAAATCTATCTATACCAATCAAGAATGTTGTAAACAAATTAAATATCCATTTAAAAAAGGCTATAACATGCTATTACTTGACTATTTTAGCACCATGTCTAAACTGATGATGAATGCGTTTAAGACTCTTAGTCGATGCAATGCTGTTTTTACAGATGGGATCATTTCATCACCATGAAATGTAAACCTATAGGACGCTGATGGTTTGTCCTCAGTATAATTAAAGCCATTTCTTCAAATGCTGCAGAAAACATTCTGGAACAACTGTGGGTACACCGGTACGAAGAAATAAGACACTTTTTACCAAACACGTTTCCAGTCTTACTACAAAAAAACGGAAAATGGTTTATGTTTATGTAATATTGCCAGTAGTCTATTGTAGTAGATCTTAACTGAAGTACACCTTGAGCTCCAAAGCTGAATAAACAACTGTGCATCACCCCTGCACAATCTGAATGCTATTTGCATTCATAATGAGCACTCCACGCATTATTTAATACCTTGTCGCAATTATTTTAAGCACTGAAAGTATTGTGCCATACAAGTGTGACTAATGGCTTTGGCCGGTGAGGAACATTATAACAGCACTACACCACAGAAACCTTTGTGTTATTTGTTTCAGTCATATGACAGATTTTAGATTGGAAATGAGGTTTGAGTAATCAGGAGTGTTTCCTCTGTAAATGGTTGGTTCTTTCAAAATACAAAAAAAAAAGATTTAGTTTGCAGTGGTCACAGGGAGCATTGGAAATTGTCAGATAAAAAAATAACTGGAAACTCTTTATTTGCAGACACAGTGTCCCTCTGACCTCCACAGACCTTATTGAACAGTTACAATAAAAACAACAAGGTCTTTGCGTGGCCAGATATAGAAAAGCTCATTTTATGCCAGGGAAAAAACGACCAATATTAGAAAGAAAGTTTAAAAAAGTGTTCTATTACAAAAATAAAAAAATCATGAGATCACAAATTATTTTAAGATTTAGCTTTTTTTGTTATTTCATTGACTTATTGCTGCCTGCCATTTCATGATTGCTTCAATTTAAAGCTGTAATCAGCCTGCTACTTAAAATAAAATCCTACCCACAAAGACAAAGAAGGAGCTCTGATTGGCTCTGGTTAACACAGAGCAGGTAGCCATTCGGAGCTACAGCTGTGGTTTGGGTTAAACTTCAATTGATTTTGACATAGTTAATACGTATCTCAAATTTTGGGTATATTGTTTTAATTCATGCATTTGTTTTGACGTAGCTGCCATATTATTGACCTATACCATTAGAAGTAAGCTTGGAAATATGTTAGGGTAATTTCGGTGAACTGAGCCACATTTGCACCTAAAGTAGTTCATCAAAATGAAATAATAGTATTCCTTGCCATATAAAAGTAGATGTTGCTATTTTGTTGCGGTCATATTATCCCTTCGCGCTCTCTCTCTCGTTTCCGTGCAGTCTTGCACACAACGCAGCAGCAGCTCTGATCTCGCGTTTCTCTCCTATTTACTGGTGAATACTGCCAGCTGCAACTTTTGTCACCACACAGCTGGCGGTGGTTCCTCCTCTAGACTAGGCACACACAAATACGCACACGCGCACACACACATACGCGCTGGATTCATTCAAAGTCAAGAGAGAGGCAGTTGGATGATGTCATATCCGTGAAGAAGGGTCCCTGTAACCTAAACGCAGCTCGGATTTTCGCTGCATGCATGCCCACAAACTTTTTCACTTTCTTGCAGTACCGATGTTTCTCCCCGCTGCCCACATGGCACGCGTGACGGGGACGAGTGGTTGGACGTGCCCTCCTCCTCCCCAGGAAGCCCTGTTTTTTACCAGCGCGTAGTGGACGAGGTGGCGCGAGCCCATGGTCAGAAACCTGCGCGAAAACTGTTATACCCGTCGCGGAGGAGGTGAGGAGGGAAACACTGAAGCGTCCGACAGAATGTGGTCACTGTCCGTGGTCCTGAACCCGCTGCTGTTTCTGCTGCTGATCGGATACTGCCCTTCAGTGGTGAGTTTCCTGCCTTCACATTTCTCTAAAAAAAAAAACTTAAACACGAGATAATAATGCCACGTAAACTCCTTGTTTAAAAGTACCGTTGAATAATTAGGGTGGAGCATTGCACAATGGTTGGTGAATGACCAACCACAGAGAAAATGAGTCATTTCTGGCCCCATGGCATTTTTGCATGTGTGGCTGCTTCTTTGCTGTAGTCGCTGTTGCCTGTATGGACTCCAGCATTGGCAGTAATTAACAAGAACATGACAGAAATGTTTGGGTAAAAAAAATCTGAAATAACAAAGATCAAAATAAAGTGTTGGTAGAACAAGACGCAGCCTCACAGCACTGATGTGTATTGCCTACATCAACCAAATAGCATTGATATTGATCCTGGAGTACTGCCAGGCATATAACTCACATTTAAGGGAGAGTTAAATCATTGTAAACGTAAATAAATACATAAAACATATGCTGCTGTGAATTATATCTAAATTCCCTCCCAGGCAGAGGAAGCTGCACTAAACATCTTGATACCGGAATATTCTTACTTTCACTGAAATGTTGTGTGTTGCGTTATGTATTTTTTTGTGCTACCTTACTCTCTTTTTTTCAAATGCGATGCTTGATAGGGAAATCTATCCTGTGCTTTACGAAATGGAAATGCATTTGGGAGCATCATAACAAATTGGGAAGAGCAGCTTGTAGATCACCACGCCATTTGGGCGAGAACAATGGTCTATTAGGCTCATCCCACCATGCAGAGTACAATCCCTGTGCCAGAGTCTTGATTGCAAAGCAGGGTCCTCACATACTATATCACCTTGCCATGATTGGAAGTGGTGTGCAGAATTAATGCGACTAAATTGTTCACACAAACAGGAAATGTGTACAGGTTACTGACAACTGAATAGAGAACGTCTGTCAGAAAGTCTAAATGAACAGACAAAACAATAAAAAGAACCAGCTGTCTGAATAAGAAAAAACTCTTCGTGCAGAGTTGTAGAGTGCATCTGGCTTGGCTGAGCTTCAAATTCATTTTAAAATGAGGAAATGTGATAATGAGAAGGGGGGGATGTACGTCACTCAAGAGACGGTGGAGAAAAAGACCATTTTAACATAGTAGTGAAACTGGCTTCTTTTTAGGAGCCTTTCAAAAGAAAGTAAGGAAAAGAAGAGCTGAGGGTATTTTTGTTCTCCCTCTTTTATTCCATCCAGCTGTGATGCTGTGAGCGAGGCAGATTGCAGTTCCAGTCATGGTGCACCAAGCCGTCCAGCATCTCTCTCACTACTGCAACGTACCACACATGACCTCCAGATATTTCAATGCAATGTCACTATTGTTGAGCATGAGTTCAGAGGTGGCACATAATGTAAAAAATAAAAATTGCACTGGTGAGACTATGATATTCTACCTTCATGCCTTTTATCTCACAATCATATAAGGAGCAATGTAGCATGCTAAGAGAGATGAGCTCAGGAGATCGATAATGCAGAAGGTATTTTATTTTTTTACTTCAAGATAAGAAAGCAAAAAGATGTGGCACAGGCGGTGTTAAACCCTAAATTAGAGATTATATATGAATAACATAAATTACCTATCCATGGCTTGATCAGTCATTCCATTATTAAAACACAGGACTGTTCTATGGCTGTAATACAGTAGAACTACAAAGTGATCATGATGAGTCAAAGTCTGAGCTTTTTCCTTTGTCTGACATCCTTGCCTGCTCAGAGGGGCCATGATCTTTCATGGATGAGACCAAACACCCTTTAAACTGCTCAGGCTGACAGGTAAGGATGAATGAGAGAAGGGAAAGGACGCTTGCTCTATGAAAACAGGGAACTTCTCTTTTATAGCCACAAGTTTCAAAGGCTTGCTGAGGCCAAAGTTCATGTTTCACATGTTATTCTTCAGCCAGACTGAGTTTTAGAAAGCAGAACAAAATCCAAATAATGATTGTCTGCCAAGGACACTTGTAGTGCGGACAAATTTACTATCCGCAGTCAAAGGGTGCCAATATTTGGCTGGATGCTGTGTTAATTTCCCATGCCGACAATAAACAGCAGTATTGTTCCAATAATACTGATGCTGTTTGTGTGTTTGATAGCCATCAACTTTTCCAACCTTTCAGGACAACTTAGTGCTTAGACAACTATTTTTTTATTGTGTACACATCAGTTGATGGTGGTGCATTTAAAATATGCTGCATTGGCTGATGATGCATAACTTTGTTTTTTAAGCTTCTTACTCTCGTGCTTTGGAACATATTGAATGTAATGAAGATATCTGAGTCTCCCAGCAGGACTTTCAGTTAAGGCCTAGTGAGAAGAAACAGAGTAATCTGCACTTGGGTTATTCATCAAGGCCAGGAAACACTATTTATTGTTGAAGAAGAAATTCACTGGTGACCATATACTGTGGAGGGATGTGTTAAAACAAAAGCAATGCATCCCTGCAAAGCCCATACTTTTTATAAGTCAGTGGAATTGGTTGCTGTTAAAGCTTTGCGGGCATAAGGAAGAAGAATGGATGACCCATCATGTTATGATAGTGTCAGGGTTAAATCTCTTTAGTGTATCTGCCTGTAGATGTGTGTGCTTTGCATTTACAACTGTACCTGTGTTTCTGCATGCAGACCATCAGGCCAAAAGAGGGGTGGCAGGTGTACAGCTCAGCTCAAGATGCAGATGGGCGTTGTATCTGCACAGTGGTGGCACCTGAACAGAATCTGTGCTCCAGAGATGCCAAAGGGAGACAGCTCCGCCAGCTCCTAGAGAAGGTTTGTGCACATGGCCACACACATGTTCTGCTTCTGCGACAATGCACTCTCTTTAAACACACACTTTACTGTAAGCAACCAGCACACCTAAATTCATCTGACACATCACATGGATTTCTATCTTTATTCATGCTTCTTTATTGCACTAATCCTCAGAGAGATTGCACCAGCCAGGTCCATAACCCTACTTTCCACTTCTGCATATATTACATGGAAGACATCCGCTGAATGGCTGCTCTCCAAACCGCCTAAACAGAACTGAGGTGTTCCCATTTTTTCGCTAGCATCCATTCAAGGCTATTGGTTGATTATTATCAGGCTTTAAGCTTTTGATTAGGAACATTATTTCTATCAGAAAGTGGACTAATCCAAAAATCTTCGAAAGAGTTAATATAATTGGTTACCATCCAGCACGATTTCCTTTTTAAAAGTATGGATTTTGAATTAATCACACAAAAGCAGCTCGGAATAATCAACGCTGTGAATTGAATAGAAACATGACTTTTAATTCCAAATGAAATATTATTTTTTTAAATTGCACTTTCCTCAATCACTATAACTTAGAAGGAAACATTGGTCTAGCCTACATTGTAATGTTGTAAGCCAAAGGGTGTTTTCTGTCATTCACTGGGGCCTTTGATACTAATGTACTAAGCTGCCTCAGGGCTTCAGTGAGGCCATTTCAGGATCCCTCTACCAGAGCCAGAAAAGTATGCAGAACACAATGCATGAGTGTAGTGCCACTTTGCTAGTGATGCGCTCCAGTAGTGTTGGTTGGTTAAAATTAGAGCCAAAGAGAAAAGAGAGACAGGCCCGCATTTATTCTTGTTCACATGACCCAAAAACCAACTGAGCTTTTGTCAAATCTCTGCTCTGAAACATGTTATCATGCCCACTTAAAAAACAGGCAATTGTAACTGATGTGTGGAATATATGTTTAAAATATCAGAGAAAACAGAGCAAGAATGTTGCCATGTAACAGTTCTTTTCAGTTTACACATAGATGGTTAAAAGACAATCCCGTTGGAGGTTAAAATGTTGATTTGTTCCTTGGGAAGTTAGAGCATTGCAGGCTACCGAACAGCTGAACATGGAGGACATTTTGATCTGACAGTGGAGGGAAAAATCAATGCTGCACTGTTTCATTCTTTTATAAAAAGGTGCAGAACATGTCGCAGTCAATTGAGGTTCTGAACCTGCGGACGCAGAGGGACTTTCAGTATATCATGAGGATGGAGAGCCAGATCAAAGGATTGCGGTCAAAGTTTCGACAGATCGAATCGGACAGGAAGACGCTCGTCAACAAAAACTTTCAGGTATATTTTTGTTTGAGGTTTAACTTTGTGAGAAACATCACAGGAGAGGCTGTGAAAGGATCTATTCTATATATACACCTCAGAAGCATTGAAATAGATTAACTTTAAATCCTGATCAATACATGCCTGGCTAAGGACAAAATGAAAGGAAAGAAAGCATCCAGCATGGATTCTTAAAACTCTTTAGTCAGTAAGAGTGACACGGTCCTGATGGTTACATAAAGCATTTAAATTGTATTTAAAATTATTAAAAAAACATGTAGGCAAAGAGTAATGTACTTTTTACAGCAGTGATCAAGTACAATATTTTAGTTTTTTAGTTTTTTAACTTTCATAAGCACATCTGTTGCATTATGTTATACATGCTGCAGCCTCTTCCTGTGAACACTTGTAACACAACTGTAAAAAAAAAAATTGGCAGAAGTAAATCAAGTTTTTAACAATTACTAGCAAGGTACAAATCTCCAATACTCATACCTCATGGAGAAGAACTTTGTATTTTCACAGAAAAGAGAGGATTAGCATTTACTTTGACTGTGTATAATTTACCCTGACATTACATAACAGTAATGATCAGAGAGCTTACTATAATGATTATTACCCCCCTCCTCCTGATACAGACAATCTTTCCTGCAATTATTACAGAATTGTTTTCTCTGAAACAAGGTTTTCCATAATAATGAATCAGTAAGAAGACTCTGCATGTTGTACAAAACAGAGAATGTACCCACTAATATAAGAAGATGCAGTAAAAGATCATAGTACCAAATCAATTCCGCAATAATATGTCCATCTTTACATATCAAGTTTAAAAATCATAATTTCAGAAACAATTGAAAACAAGCGAAACAAAGTAAGGAGAAAATTTGCTTCAATTTTCTTGAATCATGTTCTGCCTTGGTTAAAGATGTATTGTAAGATGCATTAGAAACCAAGTTAAGTGTCCTCTGATTGAGAGATTTGCAAAGACTTGCAGGTACTTTGCAGTGGTCTATTCTTGCTGTTTTCTAGGAGCTAAAGGGAAAGATGGAGTCCCTGCAACCGCTGATACCTGTCCTGGAGCAATACAAGACAGATGCCAAGCTCATCTCCCATTTCAAAGAGGAGATCAAGAACCTGTCTGCCGTGCTGATGGGCATCCAGGAGGAAATGGGAGCGTACGACTACGAGGAGCTGCAACAGAGGGTCCTAAACCTGGAAAATCGGCTCCGCAACTGCATGAGTAAACTCAGTAAGTCCATCGCAGAACAAGCCGATTTAGGCATGGTGAGTCCAGATTATTTGATGGCAAAGAAATCATAAGCACATTTCTTGCAGCAATCATCAGATTGGCATTTTAGATAAAGAGCAGGGGACAGTAGAACTGCTACTGGAGGCAGAAATCATCTTGAGCAATCCTCAAAGAAACAATTTCCCCAGCTAAAGATGGTAGCATCAGGAAGCTAAGGCTGATAAATAAAACTAGTGCAATAAAGGCTTATACAGTGCAACAAGTAAATGTCTATTTTTTATTTTGAATCCTTCTGGTTCCTTCTTTGTTGTTTGAAGTTTGAGGTTTTTGAAGCTGCAGTTCCTTTGCTTCACTCATTGATGTATAACTCGGCTATACTCAACCAGTGGGCCAGCAGCACCAACGCAACTGTTTGGCTCACGTACACCAAATGCACTGCATGACGGGAGTCAACAACGTCACTTTCATTAATTGAAAATGTAATTTAACGTAACATTTTACTGGGAATCCCAACTGGCAGCGGCTTGCTAACCTTCCTGACAGACAGGCAGACATTTACTGAGCCAATATAGTTTTCAAATCAACAGTGCATTGATGAATTGATTGGAAATTGATTGAAAGAGAGACACCCTGTCCTACCAGCAAGCGTTACATTATGTCATGTACTACCGCATGAGCTGTGCGTAACCTAGATGGGTGAGTAGTACCATATTCTGACATTTCTACTTTTTAAAATAGAAAACACCCCAACAAATTATTGTGATACTTACTGGGAATGACAATACAGTCAACAGCAAGTAGGAGATGTTCAGCTCCCTGTCGGCCTCCCTCCAGCTAGCTGCCATATTATTTAGGTTTGTGTAGTGAAGGAGGAGGTATCGTATCAGTGGTTCTCAAATGGGGGTATGTGAAAAAATGAGCGTCCATTAAGAAATCCTTTAAAATTTTTAGTTAATAAATATTCAATAAAATAAAGTGTAAATTCATAAACTGAAATGTACATATTCTACATTATAATACAGGTAGATCAAATCAAGCATTCTGATTGGTTGAGAGTGAGTCACGGGGGGTATTTTATTCAGCCATAAAGTACTGTACAGCCTGTTTACATTTAGAGCGTTCCATATCAGTGCGCAATTAACCTTTTTTTCGAAAATGAGTTTTAAAAAACTCAAACGCTTCTAGATCATCAACCACAGGTCCGATTTAATACATTTAAATGGCTAAAGTACTGTAAACCCTTGTGAGAAGAGAAATGATGGACTACATTTAAAAAAAAAGATTGTTATATTTTTATAATTCCGTAAGCTCAACATGACTGAGCGATTATAACGTTTCACTATTTAACTAATTTAGTACCCCTAATAATTATAATTGTAATATTAGTCTATTTTAGCGCTTTCAAATCGAACAACAGGAGAAAATAGAAACACGACGTCTGACCAAAAGACGTTTAGGACATGATGCCATGGACATAATGCGCGAAAGAAGATATTTGAATTGGTCGAAACTTTGCGTTTTAAATAAATTAATATTCAAAGTTTTCTTTGGTAATTTTTGACAGCCCTAAGAATTAAATGAGCAGTGTGTGCTCATTTAATTCTGCCTTCAGAGCAGCTTTGCCTCTGATAGTGGTTTGCACAACTAAACTCCAATTTGCCAACTGCCATGTTTTCAACACTGATGGAGCCTGTCAAAGTGTCAACGTGAATAGCTAACATGTGAATGCTAATGATATGTGGCTGGAAATCTGCCTGAGCTCGAGATGATTACTTCAGCATTCATAGTGTGTGAAGCTTTGATTGATAGCGGTTAAATACTAATAGGGAATACTGTCATTTGGTACAATGAAAGTGTCTTCAGATTCAGATTCAGATTCAACAGATTAAAATATGTAAGTATGTGGAATAAATGGTCACCAAGTAAAGTTTTTCTAGTTTCTGTGTGGCAGCTTCTCTGGTTATCCTCTTTGTTTCTAATAGCAGAGTCCAGATGCTGAACATGCAACAGTCCAGATCTTTGTTGTTTATCCGTTAGCCACATATTGTATTTATTCCAGTATTACCATTATACCATTGGCTGTAGTTTTTTCTTGTGGAGCTGTAGCAGTTTGTACTGTGTGATGTGTCCGCAGCATGTGGCAAGCTAATGAAGATCACTGGGCCGCTGACTGTGAAAACTTCAGGGACCAGGTTTGGAGCCTGGATGACCGACCCACAGGCGACTCCCAAAAACAACAGGGTGAACCGAGTTAATGTTCTTCACTGTATGTTGCAAGCCTTTAAAGTAAACACGGGATTTAATAATCTACATACAACTGCTTCCCTCCTGTTCACTTGGGAGAGCCGTTGTTTTAATATCATACTCACTTTAATTGCTCGGATCAAACATAAATGTTGATGTCCCTCTCTAGACATTCTTTTAAATGAAATTTCTTTTGTATCCACGTCATTCCCTATATGCATTTTGGCACAGGGCCTTCATAAGTGTGTTCAACAAAAGAAGTAAAAGTACAGCCTTTACATACTTTGTCAATTATCCACTGAGCACTAGACGCATTAATGGCCAGCTTTTGACGGATGCTGCAACTTAAACCTTAACATTTAAAAATAGTACACAATTAACTGTTACTTACTCAAGCAAGCAGAATAAAGTCAGAGATATGAGAGAGCAGAGGGCAAGCGTTTACTTTTGGTAATCAGGGTCAAGTTACTCTTCAAGTTAAAAAAGGGTCACAGAAAGGAAGAGGATGTTTTTGAGTCAGGCATAACACTGCATGCTCAACAAAGTAAAGGTGTTTCACTATTTTCTTTGCTTGCTTTAAAAAAATATATTTCTTGACATCCATGTGTCTCACCAACTCTTGCTTTTGCTGAAACTTTGCTGGCATCTTGGCTGTTCCTGCCATCAACTGTTAATTATTGTAATGGCATGTAGCAGGAATTTGCATTGGGTCACCTGCCTGCTTGAAAATAAACGTATGCAGGAAAAAATTTAATCTACAAACGGACACATACAAACATAACAATTACTTTTTTTAAATATTGAAACACTTTTTTAAAACATTTAAACTCTCAAATACTAAAATATTAAATTGGATGCAGTATTCTGAGATTATAACTCCAAAAAGCCTGTTTCCTAGCGTAGCTAAAGTTGCGCTCTATTGGTTTCCAATTTGACCTTATCAATACAAATTTAAATAATTGAACTTCTGGCCTACAACAAATGTCTGGGTCTTTTTATTTCCACTTTTATGGAGCGCCTGAATTCTTTCATCCTCTATTTAGAGAAAGCTCCATCTCGTATACTTTTTCATTGACATCTATAGATAACGTTTTTTGTTGTACAGGTGGTTATTATTTCACAGGAACGTTGTCTGTACTTCTTTGTCCTCAGGTCTGGTACATGGACAGCTACACCAACAACAAGATAGTGAAAGAGTATAAATCCATAGCTGATTTTGTGGCAGGAGTCGAGTCGAGAACCTACAATCTGCCTTTCAAATGGGCTGGAACAGACCATGTGGTGTACAACGGCTCTCTGTACTACAACAAGATGCAGAGCAACATCATCGTGAGGTACAGCTTCGAGACGGGCCGTGTGGTCATCCAGAGGGCTCTGGAGTCAGCGGGCTTCCATAATGTTTACCCCTACACGTGGGGAGGCTTCTCTGACATCGACCTGATGGCGGACGAGCTGGGCCTGTGGGCTGTGTACGCCACCAACCAAAACGCTGGGAACATAGTCATCAGCCAGCTGAACCCGGACACGCTCCAGATCCTCAACACATGGAACACAGAATACTCAAAGAGGAATGCCGGCGAGTCTTTTATGATCTGTGGGACGCTCTACATCACCAACTCCCACCTGACCGGTGCTAAGGTGTACTATGCCTACTCCACTAAAACCTCCACATATGAGTATACAGACATTCCCTTTCATAACCAGTACTTCCACTTGTCTATGTTGGACTACAATGCCAGGGATCGCGCACTCTACGGCTGGAACAATGGCCACCAGGTCCTTTTTAATGTTACACTTTTCCACATCATCAAAACTGAGGACGACTCTTAAGCCGTGAAAATAGGAAATCATGGAGACAATAGATGGTTGCATTTGAATGTTCTAATTAATGTATTTATTTATATATTTATGTAATTTCCCCGATTAGTTTTGGGCATTTTATAAAAATGTATTTACAGACATCCGACAATTTGCTACTTTCATACGATGAGTTAACTAATTATGATCTTCCCAATGTGGAAACATAGCAGTTTCAATGAAAAAACTTTATTCAGTAGAATGCATCTCCGCCAGGTGTATCTGTAACAACCACTGTTGTATTGTGTGATTGAATGAATATGAAACTCACAATTGGTTTAGCCCGTCTAGACACCAATGGACTATGATGTCGTAAGACACCGCATTCACACTCAAAAACAGGCATCAGCTCAAATTCATCGCATAAGACATTAGGTCTTTGAGCATGCGCCATAACTGGGCCCCTCAAAATAGTATGCAGTTTGCTGCACCAAAATGCAAGATTAGCCGTGGACAGACACAGAGGTGCACACACACACACACACACACACACACACACACACACACTGACTGACTCACATGCATACTTAGGTACTAATGCACACACACTACTGATTGCATGATCCTCCTGGCGAAGATTATAAATGGCCGCACAAAATGAAAACATTTAAATGTTCATTATGAAACATATTATGCAGGTAACATATTTTCAATTTAATAATGGCACTTTTATTCAGCAACTTTTAGAAACACTGAACAATGAACATCCAGTAATTTCTACAGTTCCCTTTTCTCTCTAAAATGAAAGCTTTATATTAATATTGGTTTTCTCATTCAGTATTGCAATGAGACTAGTTCACTGCGGTAATTGTTTGTTTTCTTTTCTTGCCATTTATTAGTCCTAATTTAGTCCTGCCTTTCACTTCCTCCAATAGGCTTTGCATTTATCATTGTACTTTTCCTTTCAAAACATTTTGCACTTGACCTTGTACAAGACGATGAGAAATGTGGTGAACCATAATGCACCTGTATAGTTACTGTACTTGGCTTTCTTGTGTCTATGAAGATTCTCAGTCATCCAGTTCAGAGGATGTCTTGCTAAGTCAAAGTATTTCAAACAGCAAAACTGGTTGCCCTTAACTTAGTACATTGAGAAATTAGCTTTTTTGTAACTTCAGCAACAGCTTGTATGCCTTATTCAGTGCAGTACGTTCTGTAAACCTACAGATAACAGCTCTCGTGCATGAATGTTGGCTATCCTAAAAGCATTTACTGTACTGTAACTGTAGACCTGTGTATTTTGTATCTGAACAACATCCCATTCACCTTTTCTCTAGCTGTATTAATGGTCCATTTATACAGACAGCAGTAGATCACTTTAATACATTAATTTGTGTAAATAAGAAGTTATACATAACCAAAATAAAAAATATTGTTTTCATTAAGTTAGTGTTCTGCGTATTTGTGTTGAGTGAATTTGTTCAAGAGACCCAAAAGGGAACACTGAAATGCTTCCAACATGAAGTCGGACTGCACTATGATTTAATCTGACATCACTTTAAATTATAGACCTGACAGTTACAATGCTTTTCTGCCAAAAATGGTATTTCATTGTCCTCTGAAAAGAACAAAGTGGTTGAGGTTATTTCTCATTTCCTGCACTACCTTTCTCATTTTACGTCGCTGTAACTCTTTGTCAGAGCTTTAATTACATTAAGAGATATTGTTCTCCTGGTTACTTACAGTCAGTGTTGGGGGTAACGAGTTACAAAGTAACGGATTACAGTAACGATATTACTATTATAGGTAACGAAGTAAAGTAACGCATTACTCTCAAAATATTGGTAACTACTTTACTAGACCTCAGGAACGCGCTTTCCTACATTACCCAAGCCATTTGTACCAGTCCGAAAAGTTCTCTTTTAGTGGCGCGCGAGTCACACAACACTTCCTGCATGAACAGTCTATCACAGAACTCCGATCTGAGGGATTTGAGCGACGAAGCTGCTGGTGCGTAGAAGGAGGGAAGCGGGGAATGGATGAGACGGAGTGCCCGGATCCAACTGGTAGGTTCTCTCCAGGTTGCCTAGGATTAAGGATATTGTGAAGCAATACAACACTCCAATACCATCAAGTTCACCTGTCGAAAGGCTTTTCAGCCTGGGCAGTATTGTTCTGACCCCAAGGAGGAACAGGCGGTCGGATAAAAGATTCGAGAGACTTTTACTCATGCGATACAATCGCTATTTTGAAGAATAGAGAAAAATGATAAACTTCATAGGATATAGTGCACTTTCTGTTTATTTAGGCAATGATGAAGTGGATTTTCTGTTTCTATTTTATGGGGAAAAGTGCCATTTATTTTTCTATTTTTCTTAAACCACTACAGTGATTCCTATAACAAGCTGGCTTTGTTCTTAGGAGTCGGCCCCCATTTGGTTTAGTGGGGTCTCATGTTTCCAAAAGCCTGTTTTTGGCCTGTTTTCAATGTGTTACTGCTGTTTGACTGACCTGAATGTCCCCACCATGCCACCTCTTGTATCCTGTTGTTTGTGGATTTTAAAGTGAGGCATATTTCTTTCTTTGGTCAGACAGTGTGAACAGGGTTAATGTTCGTTCAAGTTAATGGCTGAGTTCTATATGCCATTTTGTTTTACATGTTTACAATTACAATACACTATGTGGAAAGGCTAAGCCCTTTATTGAAAATTGAAAATAAAGTGATGAAAGGGCCATGATGTTTGTCCATGTATCTTTGCGGTTAATTTGGACATTTGCTTAAACAAATGGAAAGTAAAGTCACTAGTAGTGAAGTTACTTTTTAAATGCAGTAGCTAGTAAAGTAATCTAGTTACAATTTTCAGAAGTAACTAGCAACGTGTAACTAGTTACTTTTTCTGAGTAACTACCCCAACACTGCTTACAGTCCATGGCGGAGGAAGTACACTGAAAACAATTTGGAGTGCCATTTACTTAAAAAAAAAGCTTGGTAACAATTTCCACACAGAAATTCTAAGTTTAAGTCTAAATTTTTACTCAGACAATTTTTAAGTTAAGTTTACTTACTAATAACAATGTTTTTTCATCCAAAATGGTCAAGTAAATTTTACTTGAAAATGACTTCCTGAAACATAACATTTACTCAGCCTTTGATAGTAATCTTTACTCAGTCTTTGATAGTAATCTTTATATATAAAGATTTCATATACCGCCATATAGCCGTAACAACAGTTTTTTTATTTTTTATTTTTAGACGTTTATTGAGTCCAGTCCATGGTACCAGCAGTTGTCGCTCTTCAGCAGGCAGCAACATGTATTTTTCATAGCTCACCGCTGCGGGCGTGGTCAAAGCTAGTTTTATAACATGTATTGAAACTCATGGTTGAGTCATGGTTTCTAACTTTCTAACAACAATTAATTAACCACAACTAGCGCTCAACTAACAGGGTAAAACATCACGACACAACAGTTTGTGACAGATAAACAATTTGTAATACTAATAATTGTACATTTATCAAATTACACTGCCAAACTGCATGATGGGTAGAGTTGCCGCTTTCACATCGCAGGAAGTGACAGACTCTTCCGGTCTGTCTCTTCCTGCGGCGGAGCCTCCCTGGGTCCTAAGTCTCTCCAGGTTTAGCTTCCGAACACCAAATATACCAACGTAAAAACAGCTGTTCACCACTTGCAACAGCTTTTCAGTTGACCAGTGGTTCTTTGCGGCGTCTATGAATGAATGTTTTTATACGAAATAGTTGAAACCGCCAGAATCTTACAAAATACAGTGATATGAATGTTTGGCCATACCGCCCAGCCCTAATTGCCAGGTTTACTTGTATTCCCCAAGTACATTTGACTTTGTTGTGTCAGGTTGTACAGTCACTCCAGTAGTTTATTTAATATTACTTGGTGTGAATGATCACATTTACTCAAAATAAGGATTTATAATTACGAACAAACACAAAGTAACACATTAAATAAAAGGTGACCTTTTAAATTAAAAGGACTGAAATAATAATTTATTGTAGAATTTACACATATAATCAAGGTAATAATTACATGGTATAATTACATTTTCAGTGCCTACTCGGATCTTTTAATTTATGTAAAATAAGCAATACCATAATGTACAAATACTGTTACAAATAGTGCATTTAAAATGTACAGTCAAATTACAAAATGATTAGCTTAAGCTTAGCTTAAGTAAAATCAATCATGAGTAAGAATTACCTATTTAATAGTATAATATATCATTGCTCTATTAATGTGTAAATCCCCTTAATTTTGCAGGTGGTAAAAGGTGGAATACATTTTAAAATAATAAAATATGTGTGCATGTACACAGAACAAGGTATTTAGATACCTTGTTGGTGGCTGACTAGCCTCTTAACTCCCCAACTGAAATTTGAACAAGAAAAATAACAGTTTTTCACTTGATTCTAGAAATGCTCAAGTCAAATCAAACCAGTTCATGTGCTGTGCAGACACGATAAATTATCTCTCGCCATATCTTGTTCTATCTGTTCTAAAATAAACATGAGAATAATGTACGATGAAGAGATAGGAAGATAAGATCTGGAGATTCTCAAATAACATTTTTCACAACTCTAAGAATAGCAGTTAATTATGAGACAAAAGCAATTCTCCATCATCCAAATTTGACGCAAGCATTTTGTAAGCTTAATGAAGGCGGCAGATCTTTTTACAGTGTAAAACATTTGCAAATGTCCAATAAATGTAATGCAGTAATGACTCCTGAAGTAAATTTTTATTTCCAATTGACTTCCAAAGTCACGATGTTTGAATGATGTGTTAAGGCATGTTGAGACAGAGTTGGTGAGAACTCACTCAGATTCTGTAAAGGTATTTGTTTAGGTTGATACTGATTTGTTATGCATGTTTGCAAGGTATACCATATGTTAAGAGTATTTAAAAGTGTTTCTACCTGAAGTGAAGGATTGAAGTATAGCTTTTCTAACTTAACATGTGTAAAGAAGTAAATGGTTTCACCTGCACTTCTGGCGCAAACTAGATCTTACTGATTGAAGGCTGTATTTAACCAGATGCCTTTGGCTGTTACGGGGAACTTTACTGTGTAGCTGCATACATGTGATGGTATGTTAAGTTAATCTAAGTTACCGTAACAGAGTATATAGGGATATAGAAGCTATATATATATATATATATGTTTGGTTACCCGTGTAGCATAGCTGCTAATGGAAATAAACATCTTTGGGGAGCTGCCATTCAAAAACAACTGAAATGTGTATGTTGACTCATTAGGAAATATTGGTATGGCAAGGAAGTGTGATTGCACAGTGCGTGTTTGTTTGTCATGACCGTGAAGAATGTTTTAGCCACTCAAGCTGCTGTATGCCGATGGGTAACTGTTAGCGTTGGATCTCTTCAAACTGTGCGCACATACAGAACAGTGCTCTCGGTGCTCTCCTCCAGGTCAGATCAATGCAGGTCAGTCAGACAGGAAGCATCTTAAAAGGTCAAAGCAGCCACAGTAACTCCAGTCTTTTAGAAACACAGTACGGATCTCCTGACATTTTGATCCCTGGAGTGCACCAGTGTCAAAGACCTCCCCATGTATTAACTCATGCACATTTTACAACATTGAGATGCATTTAATCTGGATTCTATATTTGAATTACTAACTTCAAGTCATCCCAGCTGTACAGGAAGATGTCAGGTTTCACTTAAATCGAGACAGAAAATGAATCAACTTCTGTACAAACTAACAGCGCTACTACCAATGAACAGCTCCATCTGGCTATGAACAGGTATTGAACATGATCTTAATATATTTTAGATAACTTGTATTCCTTTATGCCAAGTCATGAAACACAGTAAAGATTTTAGAAGTGTTAAACTTGTTTTGTATTTATACATTTTTCTTTTATCGATCGTATCGTGATGAAACAATATACAGTAGCGTTTTTGCACTCAACAGTTGAACAAACTGCAACTCAGATTAGAAAAGTGTCCAATGTCATTTGTCTTTTCCCCCCATTTCCAAATCAGCTGAATTGGGAGGGCAGCCCAGCAACAACCAAAAAAGAAAAAGTAAAAAATACAGGTTTAGCAAGGCGCTGAGAGATGCTAAACGACTGTACTCTGAGAAACTGCAACATCGGCTCTCAGCAAGTGACTCTGCTTCTGTTTGGAGAGCCTAGGATTCTAGGCTCTCCAAACAGACTCAATCACTGGACCACTGGACTCAATGACTATAGGCCCGTCGCCCTGACCTCTGTGGTCATGAAGTCCTTTCAACGCCTGGTCCTGTCCCACCTCAAAACCCTGACTGACCCACTCCTGAACCCCCTGCAGTTTGCCTACACGGCCAACAGGTCTGTAGACGATGCTGTCAACATGGCCCTCCACTACATCCTCCAGCATCTGGATTCCCCAGGAACCTACGTCAGGATCCTGTTTGTGGACTTCAGCTCTGCTTTCAACACCATCATCCCGTCTCTGCTGCATGACAAGCTCTCCCAGCTGCACGTGCCCGACTCCACCTGCAGGTGGATCACAGACTTCCTGTCTAACAGGAAGCAGCACATGAGGCTGGGGAAACACGTCTCAGGCTCTCGGACCATCAGCACCGGTTCCCCCCAGGGCTGGTTTCTTTCCCCTCTGCTCTTCTCGCTGTACACCAGCTGCACCTCCAGTCACTAGTCTGTCAAGCTCCTGAAGTTTGCGGATGACACCACCCTCATTGGACTTATCTCTGGTGGGGACAAGTCCCTAAAGGAGGGAGACTGACCACCTGGTGACCTGGAGCTCAACACTCTGAAGACAGTGGAGATGGTTGTGGATTTCAGAAAGAACGCAACCCCACCCTACCCTCTAACCCTGTGTGATTCCCCCGTCGACGCTGTGGGAGCTGAACATCAGCTCCAAGGCCCAATCTCAATGTCCCCCCTGAACCCTCAAACCCTGAACCCTCAGGGACTTACTGACGTCAGATGCTAAGTGGCTGAGTGTGAGAGGCTGTGAGGGCTTGAACTGGTGTAAATATGAATGGGACAGCACTTTGCTGCAACAAATTTTGTATTTATTTTATACTTTTTATTCACTGATTTGAACGTCTTCTTCACGAGATGAGAAGTCATTTTAAATAATCTATTTATTTGTTTTTGTCAAAACAAAATGTTTGATGAATGTAAAAAAAATATGCATATATATATATATATATATATATATATATATATATATATATATATATATATATATATATATATATATATATAGTCTGGGCTGTACATTCATTTTAATGGATTCAATCCTCGCAGTGAGACTTAGGAAAGGAGTTAAGTTCCATCTTGCTATGTCTTCCTTCATTTTTTATGTTCCATCTTTTACCCGTAATGTTGTAGTGTAATTGTATTTTATCGGGCTAAACGCGCACGTTTCTTTTTGTTCACCTTTCTTTTTTTTTCGTCTCCATGCTTCCATTGGGAACTGCAGTCCATCAGGATCAAGACCTCACGCCACACCAACAGCTTCTTTTTGTCGGCAGTCGGGCTCATCAACAGAGCCCGGGTCCCCCACTGACTACCTCTTACCGGTCACTCCCCTGCACATCCCTTCACACTTCATATTTAAATACACATGCCACTTTAACAGTATACTTTAACATACAATTGACTTTACATTACTGTTAGCTGTTTGTCGGAGTACTTTATTTTTATACTTAATTTAATATCTACTGCACTGTTGTTGTCGTTGATTGTTGATTGTCTCGTCTAATGTTATGCACCTTTCAGAGAAGAACAATTCCTTGTTTGTGTAAACATTCCTGGTAAATAAACGGTTTCTGATTCTGATGAACACGGTCTTATCCACGATCATCCAATGAGTATCTACTGGTAACCCTTATGTGTCATTGTTATAGTATAATACCTCAAATCTGAGAACCAATCATGTGCATGACTTTGGCTGTCAGTTTCAGGATATATGTTCAGCACAATGGGAAATTGGAAATATCCTTTTCGCTGATAGTATATTTCTGATCATTTTGATTATAGCATGCGATGCTACAAATCATTCTGACAGCTGTGAGCTAGAGCTCAGACATATCACCTCATCCCTGTTAAAGTGGGATTCAAACATTCCTTGCTGGTCTTACACAAGCACCAAACACAGGCAGGAAATGCAGAAAAGGGGAAAAGAGCAGCGAAACAGACATATCAGCATTAAGATGGATGGCGTTATGTTGACAAAAATATCGGGAACAAAGACAAACTAATAAAATGTCCTCCTTGAGAAATTGTATTTTTCAAAAGCAGTTTTTCAATTCTTGTGTTAATTTCCGACCGAACTGAATGAAGAAGTTGCTTTCAAACATCAATTCAGTTTCAATCATGTCAGGTGTTTGATTGAACTCATTAAAGTGAACAGCTATTGGTGGCAGGGAACACTTAGACTTCAAATTTGAAGGACTGTAACAAGACAAAGTTTAGCCTCCATCAAAGGCCTCCTTTTGTATGTCACACTCACTGGAGACAACAATATCAAAAAAACTGTTAACTGAATACAATTTAAATAGGAACTATAAGAGCCAGAATAAGATGTGACCTGGGTGGACCTATAAACTTAAAATAAATCATCTTTTTTTTCTTCATATAATGTATATAAATGGCCCATTCTAAGCGCAATGATTCTTATTCTTCTGTGATTATACTCTGAAGAAAACATACTTTATATAACCATTATATTCCCTTTCTGCCAAAAGATCAAATGTAATACACTCACCCTATAATTGAGCACAGGGTTTGGCTCTGTGTCAGGTTGTGTTGATTTTATTTATATAGCCCACTAATTTTCACGAAGAATGTTTTTAAGTAGGATAATCTCACCAAGATAAATCTCATTTGGCATATTCCTTCCTTGGGATAAAGGTTTATTGTGTATTTCACACAAACGAGAGACTCTACATGAAATATCACTACTTGTAAAACTCAGATAGGTCAAATTCCTCAGGTTTCTGTAAGGTGTTTGCAGTGGTTGAAAATTAAATAACCTTCGCCTACTTTACCTGAGATTACTTGCTCTTGTTCGATACACCCTTGTGATTGGATTTTGGTTTGGGAATTATAGTTGTTTCACAGAGATTTTCACACAAGCCACAATGTTTTTGTTTTAAAGTATTTATTTCTAACCATGGCCCTATTTCTCGCAGCTGGTTTACTGAGTTAGCAGGCTAATTGTCAGGATAAGATGACGTAGGTCAGGCTTTCTCGGTTTCTCGAAGCAAGTTTAGATTAATCACCATAGCAACACATCCAAAAATGTAAACCTGCTCCCGGGCAGGCTTACTGAACTTCACTGGATAAACTGGACACTCCCACGGACAAAAAAGGCAGCTCCCTTCCTCATTGATGAAGGAGCGATATTAGTTATATTAGTTTTATAGGGAGAGAGTTCTTTCAGATCGCCAGGATCCATCCTTTACATTATCATGACTTCCTGTACGCGGCGATATAGATTTTGCCGGCAAGAAATAATTTATTTACGAGAGCTTCTCGAGCCGCGGACATTGATCACCACAGGCGCAGCTGATCGCCCGACTCAGACACAGACTATCAGCCGCTGCATGCTGCGCTGTTCTTAAGTTTATTTAGCTCTTAAGAAACTTATGGATGTGTTGAAAACACTCATAATTATATGACAGTGTTATTAGTACACCATACAAATCATTATTGTAGAACATGATTAAGGTGATCGTGATGAGAATACAGAGAATCACACATCATTTATTTTCACTGCTTCAATTGATTGAATTTCTGATTATGAATAATACATACATACTGATCCGCCCATACACATATTCAAAGTCATTTACACATATATAGTACATGATTCATACGTGCATACAGTACATATATCCTCATAAGTATATATTTATTCGTAAATATAATCTGATTGATTTGGGTGATGAACCACTTCAAATTAGCCGATACATTTTCTCAACACTGACGCATTTAACTTGTCTGATATATTTGCGACGCTTATGTCTCGCAGCGGGGTCGCTGTTAAAGTTGCGTTCACGGTAACAATGTTGCAAAAACGTTGGAATATTCGCAACGCGTTTGCTGTGAATGACTACGGTATTGACTTCCTCATATGCCTTCATGATGATCTCCTGCTTCTTATTAGAGAAATAAAAAGAGGTTCCTCTGAGTTTATTTGCCATTGTACTGTTAGAACATCGTGGTGTCAGTGCTCCATTATTATCCCTTCTGAAGAGGAGCGGGCGCGCGCATTTATCCAGATGACTGACGTCTGGCTAGAATTAACGAGACCGATTCAGCGCGGATCAGCCGTCAAGAAACCCAGGTAGCCTGATGTCAATCATCTCGCTAATTTAAGATGGAGATTAGGACATTTGCTTGACTTTGTTTAGCCAGGTACGAGAAATAGGGCCCATGTCTCAGTTGACCTTGTTTACAATTTACACTCTGAGGAGCATTGCTTTTTCAACAATCCTTAACTTTGAATTGCATGCCCTTAATCCCTACAAACTGTTGATCAAGCATGTCAACAACCTCTAGAAACTGCTTTAAAATGGCAACGCTTTGTCTGTTTCTTCTTTTGTAACTGCAGGCCAATCAGCTTTGTATAAACAATGATAAGATTAAAAGGGTAAAAATATATATTTTTTTATTTTAACAGTTGGAGACAGTTCTATCAGAGAAAAATGTACAACTTGAATGCATGGTTTGGCACGGTGGATATCAAATCACTAGCCTGCCTCTAAAGCTTGAGGTATTTACCAATAGAATACACATTCCTTAAACAAATAACAAACAAATAGAAAAGGCATCACTTTCTCATCACATGAACAACATGACTAACATTCCTTCAGAAATAGAAAAACTTGTACAAATACCATGTACTGTAATCGTGAGCAGCATAAATGTCACATCGCCTCAAGCTGTTACAGATTATTAAGCTGTTACAGACTGTCAAGTCCGGTCTGTCGCCCCACAAAACCAAATTACTGAACCCACAAGCAAGAGTTACCATCCGAGATTGTCTTAGATATTTCATGGTGGGGTAGTGAAAATATAAACTAGAATACTTTATCTGAATTCATCAGGTTTTGCGTAAGACAACAGCTTTGGTAGAAACTCTATCATTGATAGATAGAGATAGATGGAGGCTGTTTGTCCTTCCACACGACTTGTATTCATTTTGAATGTCACTTGTTCCAAAGTTTGCATTTCTGTATTTGGCTGCACTCCTCTGCAATCATCCCTTATCTGTGTGCACAGCAGCTAAGGGTGTGTCTCCTTTGAATGAATGGGCTCAATAAACCTGTCACAGCCTAGACTTGTTGACTATGTATTGACTCGGGTTACAGTGATCCATCCTTTTTATTAGCTCCAATATGGCTACAGATTTACAATGTGATGTTCTCCCCACACATGACAATACCATTAAAACACAAAGTCACTTAATATAGTACATTTGTTCTGCTCCGTTGTTGTTGTTGTTGTTGTTGCTCTTAGTACTTTGAATTGATGAATACAACAGTACCCTGCTGTATTATTTTCAAACAGAGTCATTGTCTATTACTGCAGGGTTGTCATCTAATCATCAGCCACGCAAGATACTTGAGACCAGTGCAATTGCAGCGGTTTATTTAAAAAACGTATCCATGATCGAGATGTACTGGAAGCAAAAGATTATTAAACAATGTTGTCACTCTCAAATGTATTTGCTTGTCTATTATCCAAGATAGATTAATACAACAGCTATATCCCACAGATTCCTTATGTCCAGACGATAGTACTGTGTATAGACAGCCCGTTGCAGACTGATCCGTTATCCACCCGCCTTGCTCAGTGTAGCTTCACTAGAATTTATAAAACAAAACAAAAATTATGACTTGTACTTTGCTTGTCATACATTGTTTTTATGCCACATACTTCTATTCCACTGGTAGGCCACAGTAGTACTGGTTTTCAGTTTTAAGATGTCTACATGCAAAACATAGAAGACCGTATACAATATGATACTTTGTTATAAATGAAACTACTATCCCAAACAATATATACAATTAGAGTTGAAATGATTATTAGTTGAATGACAGAAAATGAATGGCAACTATCTTGATAATGATTTAATTTTTTATGGACACTGACAAATATTTCGTTCCAACTACTCAATTTCAGGGTTTACTCTGTTTCTTCGTACTTATTTTATTATATTTAGTTTATTTTTTAATAATTTAGAGAGTTTGGGACTGCAGTGAAAGTGTCACTGCTTTCTGAAATGTCTCATTGCCTGACCATTTTCAATGCAGTTTGGTTATATTGTTGTATTACAGTAACAATAAGTTTTGCTTCAGTAAAAACACCACTACCTAACGTTATGGAGAGATACACACATCACACCATGTTTGTTGTTGTACAGTCAAGTCCTCCACCCTCTGCTCCAAGTCAGAAACTACTTTTATCTACATATAAAAGAGAGATCACTAAAGCAGGAAACAGATAAACTGTTATATCTGTTGAACCGAAGTAAATTGTGGCATAACCCGCATGCTGTATTTACAGTAGACTGTAAATTGCTCAAGGATATGTGTGTAAACTAAATTCTTAAAACAGGATGGGGCAACCTGAGCTAACTTAACCAATGGCAGACTAGCAATACGTGTGCAAGAGAGTTTTTTTTTTGTTATAAATAAACGTAATGTTAACCTTAATGTTGAATTGAACTGATTAACAAGAAAAAGCACAAATGGAACATTGTATCAAAAATGTTGCCGATCCCTGGTCATATAAATTGTAATTCTTGTCACCTATTAGGTCAACTTTCAGCCTTTTTCAATAATTTTGGTAAAATGAGGTTGATAAATGATAAATAGGTTGCGGTCGACAGGTCCTGGGAGGGCCATTAAGGATGTTAGCTTCCACAGCTGTCGGGACAGATGCACCGAGATCATTGACTGACAGCTGAACATGTCGAAGCATAAATAAACAGGCCCCTCTTACAGATTAACTTTCTACTGCTCAAGCCTCAGAGATTGATCTGTTCCAAGGACTGGTGAGGCCATGGTGTGGGTGTTGGAAGATATTAGATAAAGGAAAGAGCTCCCAGGGTTGAGAGAGAAAGAGCACAATAAAACAAATATGGTACTATTATGAAATCACTTTGTCAGGGATGTGCTCATACACACACACACACACACACACACACACACACACATACACACACACACACACACACACAAATAGAGAGAGAGAGAGAGAGACAGACAGACAGACAGACAGACAGACATAAAAATGTTCTTATTCACTTTCTCTGTGCACTAGTCAGCTAAAGCTGGCAGTGGATAGCTTAGCTTAGCATAAAGACTGTAGGCAGAGAGAAACATCTAACCTGGCTCTCTGCAAAGTTCATAAGTCCGCCTACCAACACCTCTAAAGCTCAATAATCAACGTGATGGTAAATGGACTGAACTTGTACAGCGCTTAGACTTCCGTCCCCTAAAAGCACTTTAACACTATGTGTCATCCTTCACACCCATATTCATACACTGATGGCAGGGGCCTTCATCTTTCATGCCCATTCATACACATCAGGTACAGCCTGTGGGAGCAATTTCGGGTGAAGTGTCTTGCCCAAGGACACATCAACATGGATGAGTAGAGCTGGTGATCGAACCACCGATCCTCCAATTAAAGGTTGACCCTGAACTACTACTGAGCCACACCCGGCCCTAAGCATCTTAGTTGTCTAATTCAGACAAACAGAACTGTAAAAGCTACAATTTGTAGTTTTAAGGGATATTTTAGATTTTTGGACAGACAGTAACTTCTCTGGCCAAAAAAAGCCTATTTTCCAAAATGTGTAACTATTCTTTTTGCAGAGTCAAC
Source organism: Taurulus bubalis (assembly GCF_910589615.1). Lineage (NCBI taxonomy): Eukaryota > Metazoa > Chordata > Actinopteri > Perciformes > Cottidae > Taurulus > Taurulus bubalis. The sequence continues at coordinate 26,446,562 of NC_136589.1, forward strand.
AGTGCAAGTTTTCTCTTCAAGCATTCATCACGACATTGCTAGCATTGTTAATTCAACCAGGAAAATAGCACTTTGTATAAGTCACAGATGCAGTAGAAGTTCACAGTGACCTGCAATAAACTGCAGGCAGTCAACCTTATTGTGTTCGACATTAAGGGCTTGTCGTGTGGATGGCACCACCTTCATTACCCTCAGCTGCTGCAGCAGGTTAGGAGAGACACGTTTGCTGTCAGCTTGCTCTGCATTAGGACAGATTGAAGCAGGCTGTAGATGTGTGGATCAGCTGTTTATACAATCTGTCACTCAGCAACTATCCTATATTTTGTCTGACTGATTTTGTCTCAAAAACTGTTGGTAATCAACTCATGTGATTTAGTGGATGTGTGTGTATACCTAGTGCTTTTAAAAGTGCACATTTTCTTGTTTTGACTTTCTCATTTCTCATGGTCTAAAATGAAATCAATTAGACATTCATGAGATATGCATTCGCCAGGCAAATTATTCAATTATATTCTGCAAATGAGGTGTGACTGACCTTTAAAAGGGAGCTATTCACAGTTTCCACAATTGCCTTCATGGTTCAGCTAATCTATTTTTCATTTCCTGATCTATCAAATGGGGCTTGCAATATTACAATATTAGAACATTTCATACAGTGTCAGGTAACAACACAATCTCGAAGACTGACCTATACTGTATTATAATATTAAAACAGGATAGATATGCGTGTTAGGTAGCTAATCTCATCAACTAACCATCACTGTCTTGATTTGCTTGATGGGTAATATCTGGTAGAAGATTGTGTGACAGCTGCATTTCAATTGGGAGAGCCAAGTCAGATGTAGAAAATTATATTTTTGTATTATTAACAGATGATATGTGATGATAAAGTCTTGACGGTTTTGTGCTTTGACTCTACAAGGAGATTTGTAATATAGGGCTTCTGCCCTGAGCAGCAGCCAGATAAATCCCCCCATGGAGTCCAGACCGTGGTGGTGGCTGATGAGGCTGATAGAATGATGAATTAATGAAGATAATGAATCGGATGAAGATGAAGAATCTGCAAAGACCTGGCAATAATGGGGAGGTGGAGGGGTGCTTAACAGCAACATGAAGGTACTGAAGGTAGAGACACAATCATATTTAAAAAGAGATGGCAGCAAGATGCCAGGCTAACACTAAGTGTATAACTTAGAGAGAAGAATGATTGACAGCCCTAAACAGCCAGAAAATTAAGACTGAGCATGCGTGAGAGGAGTGAAAGGCAGATGTTTAGAAAATAAACTACAAGTCTTCCTGAATGAACGTGTGCTTTTAGCTTGATTTGTTGCCTTTCACTGATGAATGAATATGGAGCAATTAACAGATGGACTAGTCATCACAAACTGATGCAACACTACTGAAACACACAACACTATATTTTCAAAATTCTACTGGAGAGCCCACAGTTTCCAAAATAATTAAATATGTTGTGATGGATTGGGGGAAATCTGAATAAAAGTATTCACTATGAGGAGTTAAAACAAGCTGATACAGAATATATAATATAGTTCTCGAGAGATCAAATGTGTGAGATGTAACCACAGACTTTTAACATTATAATTTCTTTTGGCAATAAATCAGACTGGATCGTCCACACTGACTTAGACTTTTATTAAATACATACAGGTTCTTTGATTTATCACGTTCTGTAATAACAGGTCTGGACCCAAATATAGATAAGGATGAGAAGGCAGCATGCAGGCACACTACAATGATTTAATGACAAGAAAAGCATACAGTCCAAGAATGCAGTAGAATAGAACTAGAATATCAAAACATTCAGAGAAAAACTATCACAAGGGGAAAAACGCAGGAAACACAACTAATAAGGAGCGACACTGACAACAAAACAGGGGGAAACACAGACTAATTACACAAGGAGAGCGGGGTAATTAGAAACAAGTGGAACAAATGGGCAGGGCAGACAATCACAAAGATGAGAAAACACAAATGCAGGAAGTTAAACAACTTGAAACTTGGGAGTGAACTTACAAAATAAAACAGGAAATTAACTAAACTAAATTAATAACACGAGGCAAAGAAAAACACAACAGAAAAGGCAAAACCCAGAAAGCAAAATCTCTAGAACTGATCAAATAAAAACAAAGACAGATAAAGTAAAAAATTATCATAGTGTTTGCAAAAGTCTGACTGTTTATTACCGAGGCAACTTTGTAGACATCCAGTAAAATTGCAATCAAGCTGGCACAGGTTTCCATGACACTAGCTGTTCTTTATTTCCCTGACCTGAATGAGACCAAAACCACCCTTTGCCTCCTGTCACCCATTTTTCATAATCATAATCAATAGACCAAGAATAGCAGTTGAAGGTGAGCCATGTCGATCAATCTTTCTCAATCATCTTTTCCTCCATTACCCCTGGGGTCGATAGCACAGCCTTTAGACTGAGGCAACAACGTTATCCTCACTTCCCCCCTGGGAGTAACAGCATGGAGCGGAGGTGCTGCGAGGAAGCTAATGAATGTATTTGTCATATCTCTAATGGCTCACTATATCACCACAGCACCTTGGCTTGGGATTTATGGCAATCATGATTCCAGAAAATGTAATGCATTCAGTTTCATTTTTTCTTCTTCTTCTGTTTCTGGTGAGACAGCTTGAGAGAACATTAGTTAGGAAGTTGGAATTCACACCAGCAAGTGTGCAGGAATGGCAAACTAATGATAAGTCAACTCTGCTATTGATTAGAACCGGCATATTTCAGTCCCTGAGGCCCACACGAGCCCACACATCCAGACCAACAATATCAGTCTACTCTCAAGTTATGTTGAGATGTCGTTACTGATTACAACACCAGGAAGTTTTTTATTTTACTTTCCTTTTTTTTCACTCACAAATCTAAACCAGCAGCAGAACTTCATCTTCTTCCATTAAGTCCCAAGTGACTTCATTTTTATCTACAGTATGCACTCAAAATGCAAATGACCAAGTGTCTCGGATTCAGGCGAGTACAGAGCACAACCGAAGATGTCAAAGACAAGTGTTCACAAGCGATACAGTATATTAATATTGATAAAGAAATTAGAGTAGTTAGTCCACAAAATGATATGTTTGCACTGTGATCAAATTCCCATAAAAATCCCGTGTATATGTTATTCTTCCCTTGTTGATCAACTCCAGTGCGATACCTGAAGTGTGAAAAAGCCAGCGGCATATTTCTTTTATATGTTTTTGGAGTTTCAGGAGAACATTTTATGTAGCATGAATAATGGTGTGTGGGTGTGAGAAGGGAGAGAGAGAAATATTTGTTCAAGATTTCTCAAGAGTGGCTCCTGTGGAGACGAGAACGCACACGTACGAGGCGAGAAGATGCAGGCTGGCTGCACGGTTCTGATGCACTTTAAAAGCACGCTGATCAGCAATTCCTTCTATGAGCCCGCACATCCTTCAGACTTCAAACACACCTCCTGAAGGTCACAGGCACAGAAGTGAGTAGATAACAGAGGGAGGCCTATGCGGAGATACCTTACTTTGTTGACAAAAGACATAACCGGGGTACTTTCATAAACCTGCTGCCCTCATGTGGTTGCTGCTGGGTCACAGGCAGGACAGAATTATTTTACCAACAGCATAAAACTTTGACTAATTCTCAGTGTGCTCATCATCTACTGGATCAGGCAGAAAACAAAATGATGACCGTGCAGCTCTTTCACTGTGAACCATCTACGTCCTTTGATTCGGTCAGCGCACTAACTGATCAATTACCAGCAAATGGGTGATGATTCGTGCCTTCTCAGGGAAAACAGCATTATCGAGTTCATTTCGGAAACAGCTGAGCATTTGTACAGTGCAGACTTTATCGACAGGCATGTCCCTCTCCAAGCTGATTCTACAACACTGTTGTCCTGTAAGGTTCAGATGGCTCGCTGTAAAGATTAGTTCATCTTAATACATTCAGTCATCATACCAGTACAGTTGCATGTGTTAAACTAGTTTATTTTTATCACGGTTTTATGGATGAGTTGGATAAATCAAAAATAGTAAAAGAAATGTATCAGAGATTCCAGCGAGAGGGTATACCTGACATTTCAGGCACAGATAACCAGCCAGGTTTCGCAACCGTATGCTGGTACCTTACTGGTTTCAGATGTTGCAATTCAGGATAAGACAAAGAGGAAAAAAGGAAAAGGAAAAGTATACTTTGCAGAAATGAGTGAAAAAACATTACAAAGAAGCAATTCCAAGGTGTTCCTTTCATGCTTTTCATCTTTGTCTCAAACACTCAAACAATACCACTGACCACAGACCAACACATACAGATAAGCTGGAGTCATCTATGAACCTGAATAGTAAAGTGATTGAATGCCGCCGAATGTGTATTCAGCTTGTCCAATGCAATCAAGGCCTTCTTGTGCATGTGAATCTATATCTATCTTTCTCTGTCTCACTCTCTCACAGAACACACACGTCAACCTCAATGCACAATCTCCCTCGTTTTGGCTCATAACTTGGGCAGCAACTTTGCCTCTCATCCAAAACTTTATTCTTTGACTGCTTTCTGTGTTTAAACCCACAAGTAACCTTTTTGGACTCCATCCCTCAACCATGGCCCCAATTAAACGTATGACCCAAAATATCTGCTGCACTGGCTTACAAGGTAAAAATAGAAAAATTATTTAAAAAAGTATTAAATTATGTGACTCAGAAAAGAGTCCACCAACCCATCACTTTCACAACAGCACCAACACTTCTATGCAAACTAACAGACCACCTTCTAATTTCTTCACTGCATGAAATACACTAATTCACAATAATTCACATCATTGAACATGATGGAGCATTTAATATCACCAACATTATCATAGCTAACATTTAAACAGTGTACTGATCTCTCAAATTTTTCCAAAGCTGGATTTATAGGCCACTTTACAATCAGGAACCGTGTCTTGCGAACATTAAAGGGTTATTACTCCAGCAGTTTATGTTTGTATTTCAATACAGTTGAGGGACCTTTGAGAGATTCATTGGAAAAGAATATTCTAAATCAAGGGAGCAGACTGTGGTAAAACCCCAGATCGTAAATCTCCCATAATGCAACTCACTAGCATTTTTTCTTGTAAATCTCTCCCTGCAAAATAAATGTCCTCTTCTTTCAACTCCACATCCCCAAGCAACAACAACATTATATTGTTTTCTCAGGTTAAAAAGTACTCCTTGTGACTAGTACATGTAATTGGTGCACCTTTAACACGTGTGTGCCACTCATTACATCATATCAAACGGCTGTTTGAGATCATCTCTAGAGCCAGAGACTACCGTACTAAAAGTATGTTTTATTGACAAATGGAGTAAAACTATACATGGGCCTATAAAAAGGCCCATGAAATTGGTTATTTTAAAAAGGACGCTAAAATGTATTAGGCCTGGGAAAAACAGTGGGTGCTCAAAAAAAAGAAAAAGAAACACATTAATATAGAAAAGGAAGCTCCCCCAGCTGGAAACATGCAGGTGAGTCTTATGGAGTCTTAAAATCCCTCCAAGTTGACGTCCCTCAGCAAACACGAAGACTGATAACAACACGTTTTACTACAGACATTAATGTAGGTGAGTTCTCCATGAGGTTAACAATGACCAGAAATCAATACTGTATTATGTCATGTCAGTTATGTTTATAGCTCACATTTAATACAGATTAAATGTGATGTACATGAAAGCATTTTAGAACATTTAACTTGAAGCCTAAAAAATTGACCCAGGAAGAGAGGCAGATACAAGACAGTTTTATTCAGCAATCACTGCTGTGTAGAATGGATTTAGCCATAAACACAGTTGATCCAATAATCAACTGCATGTGTATTGATCTAAAGCTGGGCGTCATGGATGGATTAGCTGTATGTGATAAGGAGGTGAAGGTACTATGGAGGGTGATTCTGAGGGTGAGCTGAGGCTGCAATGTTAATTAAGTCTGTGGTCCTGTCAAGTCCTTTGGGATCAGTGTTGTAGGATGAACTCTTTCTTCTCTCTACATCAAGATAACAGCAGTGTAGTTTGTCTGATTTGTCCCACACCTTGCATCACCTATGCCGACCCCTGACGGCCTCCCAACCCTCCTGAGGAGCCACGCCTCACACTTTGACAGCAAGAACTCTGTCTGTCTGGATTCATAAAGTAACATGCGGACGGAGAGCTTTGTTATAACAAAAACACCTTTCATATTGTTCTCCTTAGAACACTTGCATCACTTAGGTTGTATTGCTACATTGATTACCCACTTTCACATCACTACGTGAGCCTGACCATGAAATCGAGAAACACTATTTTATTACCGGCTTTATAGCATGCCAGCAAAGGGAGAAAGAAACCAAATTCAACCTTGTTTAATTCAATCAATATACTCAGATTAACCACTAATCTATAGCTTTGTATGTAACCATGCCAGGTGTGACGAGTATATGGTGGCAAACATTTAATATATTGCTGTGTGATTGATATTAATGAGTACATGCACTGACTTCATGATTCAGCTCCACTAGTACGTTGTAGACAAAAGCACTTCAATATCCCATTATTTTCACTTGAAGTCTTACTTTACTGCATTTAAGTGATTAAAGATCTGCTCACTTGGTATTTGTTTGTGTCATTCACACTTTATTTTATATTTGTGTTTCACCTTATCAAACCAGGATGGTGTTAATATTTGTGCACTTTACAATAATAATTCAATAGGTTTTGGTCCTGATAACATGGATACAACATTGTGCTCCAAGTTAGTCCTTTTCAGTATTCACCAGTATAGTCACATTTCACAGCCTGTTACAGTGTGACTCATTTGCTCTCCCACAGCGGCACTATTCATGTTCATCAGCTTCATCCAGATGACCATATGGGCAGAGAGAGGAGCATGAGATCCACACCAGAGAATTCATTAGCAGCTCTGAATTGCACCCTGCCATCACCCCTCTGTTTCTTTGAGGTGGCCAATGAGATTCAGGCTAGTGGGCTGCCCGAGGCAATGACACCATCACTTGCGGCAGGACAACAGTAATTGGACTGTGTGTCAGAAAAATACAGGTTGTGACAAGCCACTCAGCAAAGTGGCGCCTCGTCCTCAGCATAAAGTCCCCCCACTGGCCTGCAGTAGTTTTCTTAGCTTTTCATTGGAGTGCAGTGAAATTATTTCCGGTCATGAGAGTGAAACGCCATCAACTCTTCATCTCACTAAATGCAGTAGAATCCAGTGGCTTTATGAGAAGCAAGAGAGGGCTTAATTATTTGAGGAATATATTCAAGAAATACTGCACACATGCATTTTACATTAGGAAACTCTGGATGGTTTTATTTGAGAATGATGATGCAGTAACAATCAGCTTGACAAGAACATAAAATAGAAAGCATGTTTAAGTTTTATTTGGTCAGATACAAAATATAATTCCTCTTTATCTACAGCTATATTTATATAAATACCTGCCCTAATTGGATCTTTCAAGAGGAATATTTTGCACTATTTTGTACTGACACTGGAGAACAGCATAACATGTCAATGTATGAAACAGGGCATACAAATAAATAGTAAATGTGTTTTGGAAAAAAACAGACAACCAAGATTAAATTACTTTTGCTTTTTTGTGCCACATAAAATTGAGGTGTGCGTTAATGTAAACTTAAAAAAAAATACTGCTTCTAAGGTGCTGAAGTATTCATTACACAGAATATGTACAAAGTATTACAAGCCAGTCAATCTAATATATATAATTTTTTTTTCTTCATATTTAACATGAAAAAGCTGCTGTTTCTGCATCAGTTTCTGCTGTTAACAATTATGATTTCAAGTCTAGATAACATGTCAGACATACTTGGTTTTTGATAATAGCATGGAAGATTAATTCCTGTTTGCAGCCAAAGGCTTGTAAAGTGTGTCTGTGGCTGGAAACATGAACTGTTCACTTTGGCAGGTCAACAGGCCAGACTCTATTCTAAAATGCAATTCAGCTAGTGAATTATCAAAAGTGGCTTTGAATTGTGGAATGTAGAGCGTTATATCACTGCCCTGCATAGTAACACCTATACATCTGTGTTTCTTTACATTTACAGGACATTTTCATGTCTTCCTCTTCACTGGCGAGATCTTGATGTCTTTTCTTCCGCCTGCTGTTCGTCTGGTTAAAGTCATGTCTTCGTCCTCTCCTGTCTGTTGCTTGGCAAAGTTGACAAACACCTGCACAACAGACACACCAATTCAGTACAAAATGAAAAAATAAATATAAATATATATATATATATAAATATATATATATATATATATATATGTAAAAAAATATATATATTTATATATATATATATATTTATATATATATATATATATATGTATATATATATATATATATATATATATATATATATATATACATATATATATATATATATATATATATATATATGTATATATTTCTGCCTAAAGGCCAGTTCCTTTCTTTATTAGGATCCATATTAGCATAACCACTGGCTATTCTTCCTGGTGTCCACACACTATAGCCACATAAAAACAACAACAAAAACAGCTTATCTCAATAAATAAACAATCAAGTATGGACTAAAAACTACATTGTTATTCTTTTCAAAAACATTAAGCCAAACACAATAAATCAATCACAACTGCTCAATAATTCATAGCAAACTGCTCAGGGGGATTTCTCCTTCTCACAGAGGTTTACATGTTATTTCTTACACCATCATTCATAGTAATTAAGTAATCAGGACAAATGACAGGTTGAGACTGGTTCATAAGTACCTGGTCCAGTGTTGTCTGGGAAACAGAGTAGTCTTCAATGCTGAGTCTCTCTTTGTTGGCCACCACCAGCTGAAATATTCTGGCGAGGGAGGAGGAGGCGATCTCGTACTGCAGCGTGTTGTAGTGCTTCTCCCTCTGGACGCAGCTGGGAAAGCTGCTCTCTATGAAGCGCTCGACAGGCTGCAGATCCGGGGACACGCCCACCTTAGCTGCCTTGATTTTCATGGTCACGACGTAGCCGTCACCAAATCTGGATCAAGGAAACACAGTGTGAAGATGTAAAACCAAATTTCTGAATACATTTAATTCTCTTATAGCTTTCTTCTACTTCTATTCTACTTTTTTTTTTATCACTATCCACAACTTGTACTAGATGTATTTATCCCCCAAAGTTCTTGTGCAACTTCACATTGTTCGTATTTTCAAAGTCTGAGTCATCTTTTTCAAATATTAAGGCTCAGAAAAGTTCAATTATTTTTGAAAAATACATTTTATGCTTACATGTTTTCTGCACCATGATACAGATAAACCTTTATTGATTATTTATCAAACCTCTTACTTGTATTTGAGATGCTGGATGGTACCCAGACACTTGAAAGTCCCGTTGACCATGATGGCTAGTCGAGTGCAGAGGGCCTCACACTCCTCCATACTGGTGGAAAACAAACATAATCCATCTTTATTTTTACTACTGCTATTTCATATTTATAAACATTAAATAATAATGTATAGATCTCTTTGGTAAAATTAAGCAAATGCCTATTTAGTTAAGATGTCATCAAACGTTGTTGGCCGAAGAGTTAATACTGTTTGGTCAGCTGCCGTAGCAGATGTATGTGTGGATTCATTTTGTTATTGGATGTTGAACCTGTGTGACGTTAGCACCACGGCCCGGCCATCCTGGATGACGCTCATGATGGCATTCCACAGGAAGCGTCGAGAATGGGGGTCCATCCCTGTCGTGGGCTCATCCTAAACACACACAGCCAACACAAACAACAAACTTGACTTTCTGAGCACATAATTCCACATGAACAGAGACCAAATCCTTATCTCTCTCAGCATATGGCAAAAATCTCAGATTTATGCTACTTCGAATTGAACTGCGCAGTTGTCTGCCAATGTATAAAACATGTGAGGCCAGGCTTGACCGAACCCATATGGCTTCCCATCTGGATCCATAGACCATTTCATTGATAAATCCCTGCATAAAGCCCAGAACCCCAAACAATGGGCTCATGAGCGCCCCATCATTGGCTAACTCACCAGCAGCACTAGCGCTGGGCAACCAATCATTGCGATAGCTGTGGAGAGTTTGCGCTTGTTGCCTCCACTGTATGTCCCTGCACAGCGGCCGGCATACTCCGACAGACCCAGCTTCTGGATGCCCCACTCTGCCACCTACAAGGGGGGAGGGGAAGAACGCATTTGGTGGAAGCATCCATCCACATGCCATTTTTAGAATGGGCGACCCTTACTGTTTACTGAGCCCTTCATAGCAATAACAATAAAGCAAAGTAAAAATGACAAATCCAACTATAGATAACACAGAGCAACAATACAGAGACAAGAAAACAAAAACAAAATGAACAAACCAGATATAAAGCTCTCTATGCAGTCCTACTCACTCTGGGAATCTCTGACTCAGGCACCCCTCTGAGACGAGCGTAGAGGTACAGATGCTCCCTGCCGGTGAGCAGCTCATCGATGGCATCAAACTGAGGGCAGTAACCCATATTCTGGTGCACGTCCAGAATATCTGTCAGGATGCTACAAAACAGGACACAAGGTGCCGCTTGTTGCAGTGAGCCAATAGAGCAAATAACATGAGGAGAAAAACTAAAGAGTGGGCTTAGACTGGGAAATCATTACTGAAAACATTTAATCCAGACCTGAGAGAAAGCTCAAACTAACAAAAAAGGGCAAAAGAACAATATCCTGTTTTTTTTTAATTTTATTAATTTATGTAATGGTCAAATGTGTTGTTATAAATTACTGCCATTTAATTTAAGGGGAATGATTCTCAACCTGGAGTCACTCAATAAATCTGTAGAATCACAAGATATTAAAAAGCTAAATTAGATGTTAGAGAACAGACATACTTGATACTTTCATCTCTTTAGTGTTTGAAAAATGAACCCAGAATTGCATTAAAATGTGCTGTAATAGAGTTGCAGTGTTCAATGATGGTGCAATTGCTATTTGATGGGCGTCCTGACAGGGATTCTGAGAAATGTTCAAATAGTTAATAGCATTTTTAACACATGAAATATTAGCACCAAAAATCGCTTTGCTGTTCTAGTGTTATTGTTCTAGTGCAAAAACATTATTTGAGACTACAAATAATGCTAGGTTAAGCCCTGGTTCCTATACAACTAAGAGTACCACGCGTGTTGGTTTTAGAATCAGATACAGTCATCAAACACAACTATGTCAGATTGACCTTCCTGTGTTTCAACTTTCTAACTCAATGGACCGTTTCAATGGAACTGCGTGCAGGATAAACCAAGAGCAAAGTTTTGTGAACGCAGTTTGTGTGATATCGACCAGGGACATCTTCTGGCTGCTCTTCATGTACCTGTAACCGGCCACGGTGGCCTCCCCGGAGCTGACATCACTGTCACCAGTCAGCATCTTGAAGGTCGTTGTCTTTCCAGCTCCATTAACTCCCAAGAGACCAAAGCACTAACGGCACAAAAGACAATCAGGCCCTTGATGCGAGGACACATTCTGCTGAAATACTGACAATAAAGTGCTGAAATACACTCACTATTATGTGCTGATATCCTTTTGAAACTTAAATATTCTATTTGGCCTCATTTGATGACATGTCACTTTACATGTATGAATAAATTAAGGACATTTGAACAGAAATATAACAAACACTTTAAATAAAACCAGCGACACAGTAAATCTACTTCATTATTGTGGCTAATGACGCTATATTGCACATTGCAACAACTGCATATATTCTGCATCTCTATCTGCATCTTCATCAGTACTTAGGTGTACTTCAGCAAGCACAACAAGAGAAAACGGGAGTAACATAAACAAAAAACAATAGCAGTAAAAATAGTAACTTTCAATATAAATTAACTCAGTGACTTTACCTCTCCTGCGGGGACACCCACACATATTCGGTCCACAGCTGCCCTCTTCCTGCCCACATACGTCTGTGCACACAAGGCATGGAAACAATTATAACCGACTCCATTTGTGTGGTACTTATTTTTTAAACAATAGAAAAGAATATGAGGTAAAAACAACACAAGATGTTAGAAGTGTTTTTCCAACAGCATTAATCTGCTTGCATATGTTGTTTTTAGCATGTGAGAATTAGTTTGTATTTTTGCAGTTAGAAGTATGACCATTTTTGAAGTAGGAGAGGTTAAATCTTATATTCTATTTTATAATGTTAATATTTTTTTACCATTACACTAACTTAGAGAACTGCAACATCTTCCACCCAATATTTGAAAAGAATGCATTTCAAACCACTAACAAAAAAGTTCAAATACAGCCACTACTACCAACTGACCTGTCGTTGGTTAAAATGTTGCTAATCCAATTAGAGGGATATTATTCCAATAAACATGTTTGAGCCGGTGTTTTTTTTTTCTTCTTTTTTTTTTTACCTTAGAGAGATCTCTGATCTGCAGGATGTCTGTCTTGCTCCCGCCGTTATAAATCCTCTGTCTCTCTGCTGCCACGTCATCATCCTCATCTCTTACTGAAGTCTGCTTGTAGTCTGATAACCTGAAGGGTGCAAGAAAATCCTCTGTGGAGAAGCATCTGGTGCAACACTTTTATCTCTTCAAAGGTACATATGAGTTCTGACCCTCTGTGAAAGAATGTTCCTGTCTACGTTTGGATGGAAAGGGCACAACTTTAGTGTAATGGTTGAGATGCTGTGTAGGAACACTTGTATGGTCTGTATGGGCAGTCACTCACCAGTGGTTCAAGAAGAACCGGTACTGGATCAGTACAGTGAGAGTAAAGTAGACAAAGCCTTCCACTGCCATGAAAGCAATATATTTCCCGACCAAGTCCCACCGGAAAGGGTCCTGTATGTACTCTTCACCTGAAAGTATATATATATGCTGACAATGAACCCTTTGTTCAGTACAAAGTGAGTATTTGTTATACAAAAATGGTTTGACACTCACAAATCTGACATAACTAATTAGTGGCTGGACACACATGTATACAGTGTAAAAGTATTAACAACTAGAACTTTGATCAACAAAAAAGGTAAAATTTTGTTTTAATTTGTTTAACAATTTCCATATGCAAACTGTAATATTCTCCCAAAAGGGGTAATATCATCTATTAAAGAACAATAATTAAAATAAAAGAATTTGATTAAATTGTTTGAAATGTTTTCAGTGTTGGGAATTGTGCAACATATCTTAAAACAATGATCTTGAACTGTATCAGCTAAAACAGTACATACCAAATCTGGCATAGACATCAGTAACAGCCTGGCTCATGGCCAAGTCGATCAGTCCTCGCCCCAGGCAGAAGTGAGGGAGGACCAGCAGACCTTTCTTCAGCCACTCATTGAACATCAGCAAAGACTGGCAAAACACACAAACACATACACATGTAATACACATTTCACTAGAGTACAGGTATGATACAAAACATTTTTTTTTTAAACATACGTCTGCAGTACACAAATATTCAGCTAAATCTGGTCAACCATTTTTTGTGAATGAATTCCTTCTTACTAAATTAAACATGTGACTTGTTTCTGAAGCATTGTGTTCTCATACAACATTTGCATTGTATTTTATGAAATGTTCTTAATTGCCCTGTACCCAGGCTTGAATAGCTCATGCAAATCCGTCAAAAGATATGTAGTGACATGGACAAATAAGATTACATTATAAGCTTTTATTACATTTAAATGACCACGTTATGAGTTGCTACACAAGGTACCCAATAAATGCACAAAACAAAACATATTCTGATTTGTTTATAAATACCCAGACCAATAATTATAGTGTGAATAAGGTTAAATTAGATATTCCTCGATTAGTTTGTGGTTTACTGGCAGTGACGAAGAAGCTCTAAGTTTGGACTCCTAAAAACATCAACATAACAAACATATGCGTCATGCCACCTCCAGTGGTTCTCTCATTACTCACCTGTTGAGGGATTTATCAATGAGAGCAGTGGAGTGAAAAGAACCATCTGGCAATAAGAACCATCTCCATGTTTTGACCCATCACCCTGACAGCAGCAGCATCCGTGTCAACTTCTGTTTCCTCCTGCTTCTCAGTTCTTTTCTTTTCTTAACAAACTTTCTGACATGTTCCTACCCGGTCTCCTGCTCTGCACACCTGTGACTCATCTTTATCTTCTTTTATGGAAAAGCTTATTATCATTTTGGGCTTTATTTTAATTGTGTTGCCTCTGTCAGTCAGCTTTTTCATTAAGCTGATGCTTTTCCAAACAATCATATATGTTTTCTGCTCTCTAGAACCTTTGAGAATAATAGGCTATTTTTACAGCAGCCATTTGTACATGTCATAGCAGGGTAAACACAGATGTATGTTCATTTTTGTTTCTATTTAGTGTGTCAAAGTCATTCCAGTGAGCCAGCATGCACAATACCAGGGCCATGGCCAACCTCAAAGGAATAATTAATGATACTAACTACACCTGTATTTACCCCGAATTGACGTGAGAAAATGGCTGCTGTGAAAATGGCCTGCTGACGTTATGAACAGAGATTAATTGTCTTAGCTGTACGTTGAGAGGTGAGTTATTTTCTTTCAATATATTCTAGTCTATATGTCTTTACCCGATTATTTTCAAAAAGCTCCAGGATGAAGGTGATGGCGCTGCTGTTGATGCCTATGAACAGGTTGATGCAGGACAGGGACACATATGCAGTACTTGGGATACTGAATATGTAGGACATGGGGTACATCATGGGCGTCACCGACCACCTATGGCAGAGAAAAGAGCCATTTCAAGAGCCATTCCAGCCATAAAAATAATGATCAGGCTCTTGCTTTTTTTCAACTCCCTTTCATGTCATTTATGCATTTTATCCTCTCACTATAAATGTCCTTGCTGTTGAATTGGGCTGTTTCTCAGGTCCTCTTTGTTTTTTGTTGAGATGTGAGATATCCTAATGAGGCCCACTGGGTGCTCTCACACTATAACACTAACTCACCTGCACAATCTGCATTTCCTTTTCATGACCTTTGTATTATATTATTTGTTTGGAAAAACAAAACTGAACTATATTAACTAAGCAAATTCTTACCCGTATAATAGAAGCAGAGCTATTAGTGCTGGGAGGTTGGATGGTGATGTGTAGCACTTTTTGTCAAAAGCCATGAAAATGCCAACCACCATTGCGGTGCTGAGAACGTAGTTAGCCTAAGGAAGAAATGAAGCATTCACACAAAAAGATAATCTTTGATGAATGTTAACATTCACAAGAGGGTGCTTTACATTTGGTATTGACTGCAACCCTGCTTGACTTACCATGTCCCAGAAGAAATTGGCCACCCAGTACACTAAAGGGCTGACCCCACTGACAAACTGCAGGTGCTTGGACTTGGTCACACGCTCCTGGATGAGGTAGAGGATGAAGCTCGCAGGGATGAAGGACATGGCGAAAATAACACAGATAGCTACCACAGCATCTACTGAAGTGGTCAACCTGAGGGATAAAGCAGATAAAGTCTGTACTGTACTTTCTGCTCAGGGAATGTAATGTTTATGACAAATAGGAGAAAAGAGTAACACTCACACTGTGACTTCGGAAAGCTGCTCTTTGGTGAGGTTCAGGGGATGGTTGATGGCGGTGATGCCAAATTCCGCAGGTTTGGCTGATGGAGGGAGGAAGGCCCGCAGAATGGCGTTATTACCCACATTCATGAAGGCCACCATGGCGTGCCAGCCTTTGTTATTATACCACACCTGACAGAGGAGAACAGAGTTAACTGAACGCAACCTTCTGTGATCATTACAGTTCTGATCTACAATATAGGGGCTTGCAAGATTGACCTTTCGAATATAAAAACCTTTGTTTCTTAAAATGGAAAGCAATGGAATGAAAGCAAGCATTTATAGCCAGTCCATCAACACCTTTGTGATATGACAGACATTTTAAATTGTAATACAAAAGCAAAGCACCGGAGGTAGATGCCAGCGAGTGTTTGCACCTAATTTATACCACTTGCTGGTTTGCTATTTGCAGAAAACCCCGCTCCTGCATCCTTCCACCACATACCTTTACATTGAATTCACTTTCCATGTATTGTAAGAAAGGACCAGTCTCCCTCAGTGCAAGTCCGGAATAGTAACCCTGTGAAAGACAATGCCCATTATAAACTGGACTTTATACACACTCGTGAATAAACAAAAAAAACAGTGAGTACCGCTGTGATGTTGAGCATTCCACCCAGTTGATGGAAAACATGCTGGATGTCTTTGGGGTCGACGTTCAGGATGGGAAGCTGTCCTCCCACTGACAGACCCCCATATCTGAGGACAGAGAATATTTACACTCATCCACACATCCACTATGTAAGATGGAGACTGTGATTGACAACAATAAAACAGAAAGTATTACCTTTGTTCATTCACCCAGTATTTGCTCTTCAAACTGTGAAATTAAATACAGAATTTAACTAAACAGAGTTAAGTTATGTGTAAAAGTTGGTCACACTCAAAAACATTTTCAGAGCAATCAAAGCTTGTTTATATCATTTTTATAATATGTGTATTTTGTTTGCAGCATCATCATCAACAGAGTTTGAAGAAATGTTTTTTTCGTCACCTTAAACTTTTTTATTAGTTTTTTAAGCCTGTTGTGAGTTTTAAAACACTTGTAACTCCTCCTGTTTGAATCATTTGAATGCAGAAACCGACCTGGTTCTGATGAGACTGGGGTAGGTTTTAACCAGGTAGTCAGAGATGTTCCTGTCCGTCAGGTCCAGCATCGTGTCTCCCGTGGCCTCGATTCGTTGGCGAGGGGGCGGGCCTCCTGCTCCGATGGGACAGATGGGCATCATGGTGAGCTTCTTACTGGTGCTGCACTGGCAGGAAGGAGACGGGTTTCTATGGTTCCACTCTGGACTCAGTAAGATGTTGCTGACCACAGGAGAGACATCAGGATACTCCCACTCTGATGTGCTGTTACTACAGGGCATTCTGTGGAGAGAAAACATGTATGTTACCAGTTATGGGATGTCTTCATGATAATGTGAAAGTATACTGAAGCTTCAGTGTCATTTTCAGATGAGTTTAATGTTAGCAGGTAAGAATTCTGTATTTCTACTGAAATATTCTCAATCTGAATGAACTCCAAATGTCTGACTGCATGTTGCAGGATTTTGAATTCTGGAAATGAGTTGTACTTGTGTTTCTTGTCTTGACCTATCAATAGTCCTGATACTCACTCTAGTGGTTCTCCTTCCATGCATCGTGTCCCCAGGCCTGGTCTGCTCAGTAAACGCTCTGTGAAGCGTTTCATTTTGGGGTCAAATGGTTGCTCATTACTAAATAGGGATGAGAAAATGTACAGAAGAAAATCAAGTTGAAGCCACTGAACTGAGGAATTGTAAGCAATAATCAGTACCAATCTGTCAGGAGCTTCAGTGTTTATGTGATGTATAACTGGTGATTTGTCTAAAGCTTGTGTCTTGGAGAACCGCCTTTATAGATCTGACCTGAAGAAGGTGAACTGTTGTCCGTACATCCAGGGGGTCAGAGTCAGGCTTGGATATTCTCCAAACGGAGGGACGATCATGGTGAAGATCAGAGCTATGAGGACAAAACTTGCAGGAAGGACGATCTGAAATCCCCCAAAATACAAGTCTTACATAAATAAAATATACACAGCTTAAAGAATCACTAAAAGTACAATATGTATACTCACAAATTTGCCTTATGTATTGTGATTTTTACTAGATCTAATAATAAAAATGCAATCAGTCCACACACAACGAAAGCCAACTGTCATCCGGTCATGTCAACAACATTAACTTCATCATTAACATTAACTCATCACTGTGTCCCTGTACCTGTGCCAGGAAGTCTTTCTGGCTTCGTATGGCGTGGTGAAACCTCTTCACCAGCAGGGCATGGAACTGCTTCAGGATCAGAGTGAACCCTTTGACCTGCCTGGAGCCCTTTCCTGCACTGCTGTCTGATGCACCATGGGTAACGCCGTTGGGCTGCATCACACCATTATGGTCTGCGACCAAAGAGAACATAGAGTAAGTTCTGTACATAAAATATCTTCACTGAATAAAGCTTTTGTCAGAGCGGCAGCGGTAGATTCCACTGACCAAAGCACCTAAACGTATCTGAGGTTTTTTATTTGTTTCTGTATTGCTGACAAATCATAAATGTGAGTAAATGTAAGAATTTGAATGTAAAGCACTGCTGTACGAGAAAAGAGCAACAAGCCCAAAAAAACGTTCTAAATAAAGATTAAGAATACTGGATGCATTGCTTTGTTTTTAACTATACAAGCAGAGCATCTGCTCTAGATTTCAGACCTAGATTAAACTGCGTAGAGTACCAGGTGCTTACTACACGTAATGCCATTCAATTAGTCACAGATAAGCATACCTGGTCAAAAAAGTCATTTTAAAATCTAAATAACCAATTATTCTTGCTTCTACTGTTCGAAGTCCAGCAGATTTAATAAAAAATACTTAAATTGCCAGGTTTCTGACCTTCACCTCCCTCTACATTGACTTTGTCGTCGTTATTTCTCCGCTGTAACATCCACTGTTCTAGAGGTGGGAGTGCACAAGTGAGACACAAAACACACACACAAGCTAGAGGGTAAAAACGGATGCACCACACTACATGTAAATACAAGAGAAGTAGCTAGTGTTAAAGTAAGGGAATCAACATCAACAACAACAACAACAACAGCAGCAACAAAAACAGCTTGTGAGAGATAAAGGACAAAGGGTCAGAGATTCTCTACCAGGAAAAGGCCATGTGGACTATCAGTAGTGGTATTTACCAGGAGTGCTGGCATTATTCGCGGCTTCTCCATCAGCAGTGACCTTTATAAAGATCTGGGAAGAAAAAAACAGAACTTCCTTAGACTTTCAAAACTTTTTCATGCATTAAATATATAGTTCATTCTTTAAGATCAGAAGTAATATGATGTACGTTTTCATTTTCACTTCATTAAACTTGAAGATTCTGTTAAAAATCACAACTGTCATCACATTTTTGGTCTATTGTCTTCTTTAAATGACTGAAAAGTTGCAGTCAGTTTGGTAAGATAACTCTAAAATTCAAGAATTTTGAACAAGTTAAAGTATTTTTTTCCCTTTTTCTAGTGCAGTAACCCGCCTTATTATTGCTTCAACATACTTACTCTCATTTATAGGGAGTGTATTTATCAATTCAGCATTTTATTAGACAGTGATAGAAAAAAAAGGGAGGAAGAGAGAGAGAGAGAGAGAGAGAGAGAGAGAGGCCTACAAACATCCCCAGGCAAATTCAATTACTTGTATCCATGGAAATGATTTAACAAATTGATCTGTATTTGAAAAACTGAAATAATCTTATTGTAGCAGCAGATTGTTTCACCTTTTGTTGTAAAGAAAACAAGACATTAAGAACACAGTAATAAACAAAAACAACTTGTACTTTATCCACTGAAAAAGATATTTCAGAAATGGTTGCTTTGTAATTATAAAAGTTCTTATCAAAAAAGTAGGTGTTTTTATTTAACCTGACTATGGGTGTTTTCTTGTTAATGATATCAGAACTCACAAAGCTGAAAAATCATTCGGAGACGGGCGATGTTCCTACCTCTTCAAGGGACGTGTCAGAGATGCCAAAGCTGCTGAGGCCCATGTCAGCAAGCGTCTCCTCCAGCTCCCTGAACAGGCTGGCATACGCTCGGTGTTTGAAGCCCTTATTTGGGAGCAGATAGGTCAACTCCTGGCCAATCATCTCAATCAGCTTGGCTTCAGGAACGTGGTGGTGGATGAGGCTGGTGATGTTGTCTACATCCCCTGGGAAGAAGAAAGAAAAACATTTTTGGAGGAGGGTAGTTCAGAGTAAAGTGTTCACAAAATAGCAGAAATCATGAAAAGGACAAAAGAAGAGAAACTGCTAACTATGCAAGAAATAAAAAACAAACACCCTTATTCAAGCACTAAAATAGATGAGTAAATTGCTTGAATCATTGCTTCTAAAATACAGTGTCCTCAAGCAGATGTAGGGGGAAAAGGCACATGGGTCAATATCACCACTGAATTATGAATGTGAGAAAATGATGTGTTCTGTTTCAGTATCTGTTTTACAACTTGGATAAGTGGGCCAGTCATGAGACTATCAAACAGTGCACACTGACACTCACACACAAGTTTGTACTGCTATACTTGTGAGGACCTTCATTGACTTTTCTCAATCAACATCTCCCTATGAGCGACAGGGGAAACGGTTTTGTTATTTCACTTTGGAGATTCCTGTATTCATATTTAAGTCAGTGATCTTCTCGCTGGTTTTATGTGGGCGAGTCCTCTGTTGGAAAACGCTGTTTCTTCCACCCTCAGTGGGTCTAAAAGTTGTTCGTCCACAAGAGTGAACTGATCAAACGTACAAGAGTACACATGCAAATATAAACAGAGGAGAGAGGAGGAGCACAGGAGTATGCAGTTACAGTAAAACTACAACGCAGCGTTCACTTACCATCCAGAACTCTGTCCAGATGCTGGGACTCTGGGTTCTGAGACTGATCTTTGTATTTGGTACAGATGGAGCAGGAACAGGAGCAGTCTGAGGCACAGTCACAATCATTCTGATAGAAAGCAGCATAAACAAGAACACTTTTACAATTATGAAGAATAAAGAGACAGCTGGGTATCTGGCTGATTCTGTGTAATAGGTCAAGTTTACCTCCTTCTTCTTGAGATCCTTCATCCGGCGAACAAGTGTCAAATAGAAACCAACTCCAAAACAGTTCTTGAGGAAGAGGGGGGATCCGGAACAGTGGAGTTGTCCTTTGGAGATGATGGCGATGCGGTCACTCAGCAGATCAGCTTCGTCCATGTGATGAGTTGACAGGATCACTGTCCGATCTGCACAAAGGATCAAACTCTTGATTAAGTACTTTTTACTGACATGTCATCTGAATCAAAGGGGCCCATTTTTATGAAGAGGAAATCTGAAGTCTTCTCTCCTGTGTTTATGACTCAACTTAGAAAGATTATCTTAGCAAAACCTTTTTTCTCAGATGTTCTTAAGTCTTAACGAGAGAAAACAATTTAGATCAGACATTGAACACAGATAACCAGAGTTTTGTTCTCACTTGCCTCTCAGGGTTTTTGTAGATCTCACTGAACAAAAAGCACAAGTTGCCATAACTTTAAAGTGCTTTTGCCAACAGTTTATTGATTTTGTGACTAATTTTTTTTTCTTCTTGTAGTTGAATTTTTCCGTTTGATCAGTTCACTACTTAATTCCAGTGCCTCAGGAGAGCTGACAGCCTGTGAAATGATTTGCTTTCATTCTTCAGTGTCTCCAGAGTAGCAGTAAAAAGTGGACCATAGGAGTGAGATGTGTCCTGGTTCAGTACACTGTGGATCTAAAGGGATAAAGTGTTGACCTGGAGGGCTAAAATGTGACTTTGCTGCACTGAGATTTTGTACCAGCTCTGTATTTCAGAAGGAGGTCCCAGATGGACCTCCTGGAATAGGGATCCACTCCCGAAGTGGGTTCGTCCAGGATCACAACCTTTGACCCTCCAACGAACGCCATGGCAACTGACAGTTTCCTCTGCATACCGCCTGTTGTGTGTGGGAGGCAACAGTTTAGAGCAGAAACAATGATGAAGGGGTGAATGTGATTCTCTCTCGCTTCCTTTCTCAAACACAGAGAAACAAGGGGTCCACCTGAGAGATTCTGAGCCTCGTCGTCTCTCTTATGAGGCAGCCCGAGGTCCACCAGCATGTCCTCAACCTCAATCTCCGCCTCCTCCTGAGTCCGACCCTTCAGCAGTGAGTAGAACAGGATGTGCTCTTCCACTGTGAGACTGGGACAAAAAGCGATAATAAAGTTTTTTTACTTTACTCAGGAAGAGTGTAAAATTGTTGTTTTGACAGTTTTTTAACTGTATGGTTGCTTTGAAAGCTGGGAAAGTCTGGATGGGGAAGTGAATCAGTAACCTTCTGACGGTTCTGGCTTTCAGAAACTGCTGTCAAAACCAATGTGTGAAGAATGTATTAATTTTAACAAAGTCGGTTCCTCACGCGATTAAAAATTAAGACATTGTTAACTTTTAAAAGGTAAATTACTGTAGTAACCTTTAACTAAGAAAATGCAATTGACGGGTCATTTTGGTTTGTTCTTCAACATAAATAGTTCCTTAATTATCATGGAAACACTGTATGCATGTACATGTTTTTATGGTTCCAGTGCTGTCGGTCTGTAATGGGACTCACTGGTTGAAGAGGATGTTGTACTGCGGGCACATCCCCAACGATGAGCGAATCGTGTCCATGTCAGTCCTAATGTCGCTTCCATTAATGTAGGCTGTACCTGATGTAGGAGGGAACAGGCCGGTCAGGATGGACCTGGACGGAGCAGAAGCACATACAACAGCAATATTATGACCAGGGGTTTGGCAACTTTGTGCAAGGACAGTCAGGAGATTATCATCTTGAAAGTATTAAACATTGTTAATAAATATATGAACTAGTCAACCTCTGAGCCTACATTAAGCTTCCACTTTTGTACTTTCAATAGCCTATTCAATCAGATTCTTATAACATTATCTGTAACATTATCTGTATCATTTGTAACTTGTGAAAGTTGATTCCGCTTACAGAGTGGTGGTTTTTCCTGCCCCGTTGTGACCCAAAAAGGATGTGATCTGGCCTTCATAGAAATTGATGTTGAGACAGTTGACAGCTGGACGAGAACTTCCTTCAAACACCTTGATCAGGTCCTCAATCTGCACCCCCATCACCAGGCCCAATGGGTCGGGCTCAAAGAACAACGGACCTGCATGGAAATACAACACTTTTCTTTAGATGCATTTGATTATACAATGCTTAACACAATAACCAATAAAAATGAAAGATTGTGAAACAAAAACATATAAAAAGAAAACACGTTTCACATGCCATTAAATATGTCCTTCGCTTCCTTTCACTGGCTTAACTGAGGCAAGTAACAATAGAAAGGGTGAAGATTTGATTACTTTGGACTACATTAAATCCTATTTGCAGTCATCTTCTTTATCATTAGGAAAATGGACTCAATCACCTTTTTATTTGTTTTTCCCCCTTGTATTTCCTAATCTTCTATCCAGTACGTGATGTGTTACTCTTTCTGTCCACTAGATGTCCTCAGTGTGTTCTCCACATGCAGTTTGGTATCATTTTCCAATCTCCAGCCAGTCCTTCTTTCCCTTACAGCTCGCCTTTAGGCTTCAGCTCTGTTTCTGTGTCCTCACCTTCCTGACACTCCTCCTGGTTTGGAGTTTCCTCTGGTCGTCTGAGCAGCTCCCTCTCTCTCTCCAGTTGATTCCTCTTACGTTGGTGCTTACAGGCTTTCCTGCTCACTGAACCATTACAGGTGTGTGTCTCCGGTGTTCCCGTGCTATCGACGTCCTTCTCCACGTTGTCTGATTCAGGATCCTCTGGATCTGAAGTAGACCGATTGCAGAGCCGATTCTCAGTTAGGATGTGTCTGGTGAAGTTTCTCTAGCACATGTGTAAAGTTCCCCGGTCACAGTTGATCACAATATGGCATGTACGTTTATGTTGGGGTGGTCAAAAAAAAATGTGTTTCTTGCATTTTAACGCCATCAGTATGAAATGTTAACCAGAATCGATTTTTCAACTTGCAATTACGTGTCTTGTAGGGGAGTTACATTGACACATGGTACCCTGCTTGTTGTTTTTATTGATTTGCTTACTGCTTTCTATGAGATGTTTATCAAATATGCAACATTTGGATCAAAGGTGTTGAAAAAATGCTCTTTTCTTAATGCAAACATTATGTTAGCTGGGACGACTTGGTTTCCGACTGTGCTGGCAAGAGTGCACTCTACTAAACGGTCGTCGATCAAGAAGCTGACTCATTTCCTGCTGTGGGAGTGCTGGAGGAGGCAAGGGAGAAAATCTTTCTCGTGGGCGACTTTACTCAGTACGAACCTTATATTGACCTTTCCAATATAATCACAATCTTCCAGCTGGAATTAGAAGCTTTTCTGGGGAGCAAAACTGTGCAACAAACCTCAAGTCGCAAGGGCTGCTCCTCACTTGTGAGGCATGGAAGAGATTTTAGTCAGTGACACTAACCTTGATCAGCCATTACTGTGTGTGAGGGTGCAGGTGTTTGCCAGTAGGAGGACTGGAATGGGAAGTAGAATGGTCGACCAATGCCGTACTGCCCTGTGGAAGAGAAATGTGATATAATCCTCAGTGTGATACACTTGAACCTATAAATCGTTAAAGTGACGTAGTCTATTAGCAGTCCGACCTGGGAAGACGTTATCCAGATACCAGGCCAGGACGGCGTAGAGGACCGCATCAAACACCATCATGAAGATGGACGTAAGGAAGGAGTAGGTGTCTTTCTCTAACGGGCTGGTCATGATGTTGTCCCACTGCAGACCCAAACCCTGCTCCTCATACCGCGACAAGTACTCTGTCCCGAAGCCAAAGGCCACTGGAGACAACAAGCTCTAGAGAAGCAGAGGGACGCATAAAACGCAGAATATCTTCCTAAACAAATAATTAAATGTCTCATATTGTCAACGTCTGTGATAATAACTTTTGTGACAAATGTACACATATAGTCATCTGCATTTGTAAGAGCACAGACTTTTGATAATCTCCTTGAAAAACATAACATTTGATTAAATACATCCTACACCTGCAAATGCTGTTTTTCTGGATTTGTAAAACAAGTCACGCAAGGAAATTAGACATACAGCAGCCAACTTTATGTTCTTGGTGATGCGGTCCTGCCATGTAAAGCAGAGGATATGCGGCAGGTAGAGGGTGAAGTAGATGATGCCGCTGCAGGCGGCGGCCATGTTGGCCTTGTTGAAGAACACACTCATCAGGAAACACTGCATGATGGTGGCGATGGTGAAAGTCAGCAAGAAAAGAAAGACAAGGATGGGGTTGCTGTAATTCAGCACCTTTCCACCCTGAGAGAAAAAAAAGAATATGTGTGATTATATTGAGGAGAATTTCACTTAAACATCGAAACACAGCAATGTAAACAAGCACAGCGACACTGCAACTATTGGCTGCATGAGTAAAACATCTCTCTCCAATAATAGAGCTTTTTTAAATCATCCACAAGAGGACACCATTGCATGCTGGAAAATATGAAAACCCTCCAAACCAGCAAATACAACTTTACAACCGTAGTTTCTCTCGCATCCTCCTCATTTCACCTGTCGCCCTGTTTTCTTACCATGATGATGGAGGTGAGCAGCACCGTGCTTGCAGTCATCATGACGAAGCAGTCGATGAAACACGTGTACCAAATGACTCCGTTGTCGACCCCCATGGCTTTAAGAGTCTCCTTGAGGCGCAGCTCCTTCTCCAGCACGATGCTCTTCACAGTCATGGACACAGAGTAGATCCAGGCCAGCACCATGAACATGGGGAAGCAGCGGTTCAGTGTGATCATGAAGCTGGAGCAGAAGAGAGGTGCAGAGAGAGAGAAAGTAAGCATGTGACTCTAAAACATGATTGAGAAACCTCTTTGAACCCATCAAGAAATATGTTTATGATGATCTGCTGTTGTATTCAATATGCATATACACCTCATTTTAGTTACAACTGGTCTATAATAATATAAAATAATATTTTTTTAGAAAAACATGTCAGCAAAAGTGGGTTTATGGGAGCAAATTTGTAAGAATTGATATTTCACTTTCGAGCCACCAAGCGGTGATATAAAGATTACGACTTTGGCACGACCTGTAGACACTGAGATGAATAGGATGAAAACAAACTTCCGTAAAACAATAACAAATACTTTGTTTGCCTGGTAACTTAAAGGTGGAATCAGTGATTTGGGAGAAAGATTGTTGATAATTGAACTCAGCACCCAAACAAATACCTCCCTCCAGTTTTACCATCCCTCTCGCTGCCACTGCCTTTCTTTTTATTCATACTCTCTTGTGCACTAGCCTGTTGCTGAAGAGCCAGGACAGTGTGTATGAACACTGGATTTATTTTCAGCGCACACACAGAACAAGGAGATATTTTCTGAATTTGACAAAAAGTATATTGGATTTGAATCGCTGACTGCACCTTCTGTGAGGATACACTGATATATCTTGATCGGGCTGGCACTTTGAGAGGGTGGCACAGAAATTTCTATCAACCAACACACCAGTCAAGTAGTTAATCAGTGAGTTAGAGAGTAAATCAAGACAGATATCACTGCATTACAGCTTCACTTGCAAAAACAATTTCACAGAAAAGTTGATTATCTAAATAAACCAGCTGTTTTATTTTTTCTTTTCTCAAATACACCTGTCACACTTTCAAATTGCTCTTTTATTGTTATGTTTAACAAAAATTCTCACCCTTGTAACTGACCATTATAAATAAATAAATAAAATTGCTAACTTTAGTATATATTCCGTTTCATTGGGGGTCATGCTAAGAATGTTCTGTATGCTGTAATGGACATATTTCTTGGACCCATCTTCTGTTACACAAGGGGACCGGTTCACTCACAGGTCATCTACATAGCACGGATATGGCATCTGCTGGACGTAGACCCCGAGTGGCCAGTCTTGGCCTGTGTGAAGCTTGATGATGCCGTGTTCAATCATGTCCTGCAGGTAGGCAAAGCCTCCCCAGATGTACCTCTGATCCTCCATGGGGTCTGCTCTGGGACCGGGGTCCCAGTACCTGAGAGGAGAACACAGAGAGTGAATGACAGGTGCCTAGAGGATCTTCTTTGTTAAAATGTAGACACAATATCATTCATCACACAAACGGTTAAACAAACAATTTATTTAAGCATTTCTTTGTTGTTAAACAAAATAATCCCAATAAAACATGGTCATAATACAACATCTTGAAGCCACAGTCTCTAGAGTCACACACACACACACACACACACACACACACACACACACACACACACACACTCACTCACCACACCGGGACTGCTTCTACTTAAGCAGATAAGTCCGAGGCAAAGCCCTCTTACAATCTGATTATTGAATTGTATAGAGGCAGGGTTCCCATTGGGTCCATTACAGCCTGTTGGTGCGCATAAACAGCTAAAACATGTTCCTCGCCCCAGGGGCTATTGACATACAGTCTGTTTATGAATGGAGGATCAAAGTGAAAGGAAAATGCATGTGAGAGCCTCACATGGGAGGATGAAAGGGCAGGTATCGAGTTAATATGGAACCACCAAGAGACTTTGGAAAACACACTAAGGCCAGCTGGAGAGGCTTCTCTTTTCCTCCCTCGAGTAATGTGACAAATCGGTATAAATTGCCTTATTAATGCAGCAGTAACAAAGTGAAAAAAAAATTAGGGAACGGTGGGTTGTCGGTGTGATTTGGTAGTCTAAACATTACTGGTTGGATCGATCCCCTGTGTATGAATACCAGCTACAATAAAAAGTATAAGCCATATTTTCTTTGCTAATAAAATGAAATGTTTGTACCCACAATCTTTGTGTGATAATACCAATGTTTTGGAAACTACGTCCCTTAAAGACTGGGGACTGGTATCACAGCCTAATTGACTGGATAGGAAAAAAGAAAAAAACCTGTTCTGAAACATATAAATATATTTTACCTTTTACAGTTGTATTTTTTAACTGAAACAATAACATACAGCGTGTGAAAAGCAGACACTTAGCATTATCGTGAGAGATCATTAGCAAAAAATGGTGGGCAGTCCTCGTAACAAAACATCTGTCCACACAGCTGTTACTGACCTGTCTTTGATCTTGTTGGTGCGCTCCACTGCGTCAATGTCCATGCGGATCTTGTACTTGACATGCGGCGGTACACTTATGGTCCAGGGATACATGTCCATGAAGACCACGCCGGCCCAAAACTTGTTCTCCTCCAGCAGGTGCAAGGCCTGATGGGTCATCTGGGACTCATCTGTATAAGCCACAAACTTGTCCAGATGGATGCACTATAATCAGGGGAGAAGAGATTGTTGTGGTTTTGATGTTGGGAAAATGTTGTATTCTAACGTAGTTCGGAGAATGGCTGCTAGCGCTGGCTATTTAACCACAATAGCAACCACTTTTTAAGTCCGGAACAATATGTGTCGGTTCTAGTTACAGACGTCAAGAAAAGATGGCATTGAACGCTTGGTCAGATTGTAAATCTTGTTTACTTATTCCACTACATTGTATTTAGCCAAAGTTCTTATATAATTGCAGGTTTTTTTCTAGCCAACAATTTATAGTAATAATAATAACCGTTCCATTACTCACTAAAATATACAAATATACATATATTAGTCTAGTGTACACTGCTAACTTATACTTGCTGACAGTGCTGCTATTAACCACACCACAGTCAATTTACCTTTTCCCTAAATGCTTTAATTTCTTTTTTTATGTTATGGTTATGTTAGTTTGACATACCTCTTATTATTTATACTTGCTCTACTTATCTTTACTACTGCTGCCCTGCAACAACAGAATTGTCCCCGCTGGGGGTCAAATACATTTTATCTGGTCTAATTAATGAATGAATGATACTTATATACATATCAAATTCATCTTTACATTTGACACTATGCTAATTTGACACACTATGCTAATGTTCTGGAAACTAGAAAAAATAATGAATGAAAAAAAGGTGTTTATATTCCTGAAATGTATAATATTATAATATATATATATATATGAAACATGAAACATGCATAATTACCATGTGAACTCCCACCCGACAAACACACACACACACAAACACACTGCGCTCTCTAACCCCCCACACCCCTGTGTACACCGTGTCTAATGTCTCCATTCACATTACTGTACAATACCCTGAGAGCACTCCAAGAAAGCGGAGAGACCACTTCCCATTCATCTATAAGGGACCATACATTCACGGCACAATAATGTTCACTCAGAGATGGGCTGAGAAGAAAGATCCTCACTGATACACATGTTCCAATGGGATTTCACTGTGAGAAACATACCCCTGATGGAGTGAGAGGACCTAATGCTAACTGCAGCAGTAGTTATCCTATGGCCTTATGCTCTGGCTGACAGCTATATCTAATTGGCTAAACTGCCTGGGTTTGTTTGTGGGGCTCTGAAGGGTCTGGATGCTGAACTTGGAGACAAAGGACAGATTGAGATGCGTGCACTGATAGCGTTCTCACCAAAACCGCAACCCCTGCCCCCTTTAAATCAGCCGAGAGAGGGAAGGCGTGAAGGATGGATAGAGTGATTTGCCCTCTTTTATTTCACAAGCGCAGGGGTCTGTTTCAATGTGGGGCCATACACTAAAACCGCATTGAGCTCATAGGGGGGTGACTCATTGCCACCTACTCCCCACTTTATCACTGGCTCCACAATGAGAGCAAAGGAGGGGGGTGACAGAAGGCTTGTTCTCCCCACCTTTCAGCCTACAGGACGGGAGAGCGGCTCTATAGCAGTGCTAAGTGGCCAGCTCTGTTTCAAAGGGGCCTGGCTGCAATCTCCTGGGAGCAGACCTGGAAGAGTGATGCACCTGTCTGGAGAGCTGAGCATTGGTCTGACAAAAAGGCTGAACACTTAGTTCTGGGAATGTGCAACATTTGGCAAATAGTGACTGGGGAAAAGGAGAAAAACAGATGGATAGATGGATAGATGGATAGATAGATAGATAGATAGATAGATAGATAGATAGATAGATAGATAGATAGATAGATAGATAGATAGAGACAGACAGAAAGACAGACAGACAGATTACAGAGACTAGCTTGCGTTTCTTACCTCTCCATACTTGTTGAACATGCGTATGATCTGGTCGATGATGTTAAAAATATTCCTCCAGTCAAAGTTGGGCATGTCCGCCTCCCTGTATTCCTCTGGACCGTTGTACAGGAAGTTAAGAATGTGTTTGGTGGTAAAGTTACTGTCCACCAGGCTATCGTCCATGAAGTGCATCACTGTCGGGTTTCTCAACGTGTCCTGCAGCGATTGAGACAGAAAAAGACTTAATGCGTGTAATATAAACAAATTACATATGCATGAACAAGTGTCATTTAGTTAGTTGAATATGTATTAAGGAAAGTGAAACAGACCTTTAGGTTTTAAGACATAAACATTATTCATTTTCAACAAATTTAATGCAATTTCAAAATGTTTGCTCCGTGTTTTTGCGAGGAGTATTGCATGGATGCTGATTGTCTGGAGGCTGCTGTTGATAAACTCCTGATTGGACGTGGTAAGTGCAACCAACTGCAGCCTTTAAATAGCACTGTAGCAGACAAGATTCTTCCAAGAATGTGTTGCTCGAATTTGGCATAAATCCATCTAAGTGATCTTTGTCCATGTGTTTAGTCTTGGTTGCTTCTAACACTGGTCATGTTATAAGTGAGGGTTATTCTACTTTGGTAGTCAGATGATCTTTTTAATCTTTTTTAATGTTTGCATTTGTTTGAATGTGCAGTATTCCTACCCTGATCATGTTCATCTGTAAACTGTTGTTGAAGAAAGTCCAGAGTTGAGGCCCCAGCTCCTCCCAGGCCTTGGCCATGTTCTGCAACCTCTCTAACTCCTCGAATGTTGTATTGGCCTGCAACACGCACACACACACATGCGTGCGCACACACACACACACACACACACACACACACACACACACACACACACACACACACACACACACACACACACACACACACACACACACAATATCAAGTCAATGGAAGTTGATGTAAAATAGTGTCAAGCAGTTAACAGCAGTAAGATCCATGAAACGGGATCTGAGCTCTAAACTGCAATACTCTTCAAACACCAGAGGTTATAAACAAGAAGACACTCATATTAGGTAATTTTGTTCTCGGGAGGAGGTCGCTAAATTCTCATTAACGAAAACTTGAGATTTAATTTGTCATTAACACTTTTTGCTTTTATCACTGCACCCTCACATTCAGTTTATTGTTTAATTCTCCCCTCGTCTTCCCTTCCTCACATTGCAGCCGATCTCCCCTCAATCCCCCCACCCTCCTCGGTAGTCAGCTCATTCCTAAGAAGGGTGGGGGCTTGGAATGGACGCACAAAAACAGATACGTAGAGCAATGAAATTAAAGAAATGGAGAAGGAAAGAGAAAGTGAGTATAGAGACAGAGGGGTGAGGGGTCGGGCTGGAGGTGGTCTCTCTTACTCTCTTTAATATCTTGTGGACGGCAGGGGAGTCGGGAGTGTACAGGATCTTTCCCATCAGCAGGGGCTTGACTGAATTCCAGACAATTTTTGTGACAGGGTTGGACTCCAGTGTCTGCATCAAGGCGTTGCAGGAGGGAGCTAATGGAAGAGCAATTGCACAAACAACAAGATTAGAAGAAGATAAAAAAAGATAGACACTACCATGTGTAGATAGAGATAGTAAGAGGTATAAAGCATTATATTGAACTTTTATCCTCCAGACTTGGGTAGCATTCAGATACTATCAATTTAGTTAGAAACAGCGAAGGATGCTAAAATAGTTACCCAGTGCTTATCCAACAGCTTTATGGTGATTTCTAGTCTTGTATATGTTTTTTTTCATAATTCAGATAAATTGCATTGGAAAGTATCACTTTAATCTTGAGAAAATAAGATCCGACACTGATGTTGCTCAGAATTCATTAGAAAAATGATATATAATCCCACAAAGAAACCACTTGTTGAAAAAATATGCAAATAGAATTGACATATTGATGACATATGTTGTCTGTTTGATGGATGACCATGGATGGACAACAATAACTTACTCTCAATGAAAGAAGCTTGTGTTGACAACAGACCTTATTTCAGGCTTCTCACCAAAAAAAACATTGACTTTGAGATGAGGGAACCCAAAGTGTAAACATGCTAACTCATTCCTGCACCACTCTATAGAAAAAGCTATACAGGATATTTCATTTGCAAACTCTATGCCCCAAAGGATTGAATGATGACATACCACTGCATGCCATGCTCCGAAAACTCTTATAGACCTTCTTATTGTACGCTCGAGATAAAAGCAATGCATATGACAACACAACTCTGAATGACTTATGAAAGCTGTATGGCCGATGTTTTCAATCTTCACAAATGCAATTTCTGGAAATATTATTGTAAATAGATATGTATTGTGGTGTGTGGCTTGTTTGTTTTCATTCCTTTTTCTTAAAAATGGATCTTCATGTGGCAGATTGTACACATGCTGCTGTCAATTATTAAGAGAATAATTGTCCCACCTGTGCACACAGAATGGAAGTGTAAAACACTCTTGACAGGTTTAGAGGGACTGAAACGTTAGTATGATCGATAAATTCTGATGCTTAGCGAGAGAAGTTTGCCTGATCTTCTTTTCCCGAGCACATACAGTACATATGCTATATAATTGAGACTTGTATAGTTCAACACCTCTTCACTTACTGGCAGTTTCGTCATAGACATAGTTGTGGTTCTTGGTTGCATTGACCCCCAAAAACACCTTGTAGTTGTTGTCCTCATACCAGTTGAAGGACAGGACCCTGGAGCCGCCTCCCTCCGGGTATCCACAGAAGAGGCTCGACACACCGGACATCAGCTGTGTGAATGAGGAGGGACCCCCGCTTTGAAACATAGAGGAAACCGCCTTCAGGAGCTCCTGAGAACTCGTCCGGTCCATCAGCTGTAAAAAGTCAGAGATATACTTGAAAGAGAGTTGAAAGAGAATCTCTCAGTGATCAATGTACCTGTTAAATTGAAACATTTCAAAACCTTCATTAGATCCATCTATTGTCCATAACAATAGCAGTGTTTCTGTTTAGGTTTGCATTCTACCTACATCCTTTGCTTTGTGTGTCACACGTCTGATGTACATAGAGCGGTTAGAATTTTGAGTTTTATAACATAAGTCGAAACTCAACACAGAAAAAACACATGTTATATTAAATGAACAGGACTAAACCTGCGAGTGGCAATCTGAAGCTGTACAGTCCATTTTAGTTTAGTATGTTAGCATGAAATAATTGCTAATAAGTTTTCAACACAAAACCACAATGTAGGCTACATCAGGACATCATAACTTTTGCCTGGAAGATTCACCATATGTGGACCCTGAATGTCTTCACCAAATATTATGAGAATTCATACAGTAGTTAGTGAGATATTTAGTAGTATCTCAGTAAGTAGCATAGCTAAAATATTTAAAAAGTACAAAAAAAAATCTCTTCTCTTTAATTAACTGTCCTCATGTGCTAACACCAAAAACAAAAAGGTGCTGTCAGACTTTAAATTACAACTCATTCTCTTCCAAAAATCATTTGACCTCAGTCTGTTAAACAGTATACCCACACTAGTTTGTTTATTAAGTGCCTTAGCTTGCCACCTTAACTTTTTTTATTATTTGACTCATGTCTCATCATTATCTTTGCCAACCAGGGATAGACACCAACCTATCTCCAACGGGATAAATACATGTTGAGGATTGCTATAAAGCCTAAATAATTAGCTTCACACAGTTTGACCTCTTGTCAGATACATATCTACAGGTCAGGGATATTTATGTCCTTCATATTTGTCCGTACTGTGCGAATAGCATAGCATAAACGATTACTAGAAAACAATAGTTTGAAAGATAAGCAAACAAGTTGGACGGACGCCTCTCCTCTCACATGGACTAAATATCCTCCAATTGATTGAACAAAAATAGCTTCATCCAAGTGTATTTCTCTCCGGTATGTATAATTTCCTTTCTAAAGAAAGAGCGAGGGGGCTGTCAATAATTTTAGTTGTTTGAGTTGTTTTTGTGCACAAATCTGATAAATGACTGTTGCAAATATTTAGATGACCTCATAAGGGGTCATATTTTAGGTGGAGTTGAATTCTTCTAGTAATATTTGTTCATAAGGCTTCATCTTTACATCTTCATTAAACTAGCTCTACAACCCCCTTACCAGGTTAAATGAAGATTATATTGTAACATTGATAATCAAAGTGGTTTCCGGTCAGTGATTAAAATGACTCATTGCTTTTCTATGTCCAACCCCCAAAGCAACCTTTTAAGGGTGAACACACACACACACACACACACACACACACACACACACACACACACACACACACACACACACACACACACACACACACACACACACACACATTGAAAGGAAGGAGAGGTGGGTAATGAGAGCATTTGGCTCGCCTTTTTGTCACCACAGTGATACAAAGGACCCACCTACAGGATGTGTCACCTCAAAGGAATGTCTCTCTCCCTTGACCCCTCCCACCCCCCTCTCTCTCTCCCACACCCTGGCTAAGGTGATGATGGGATGCACTACTCCCTGGGACATACAGTGAACGTGCAGAAACACACAACTCAAATCCAGTCACTCTGTCTCTGTTCTTGTGGGGTTGTGTGTGCTCGTCTTAACTAGTTTGTAACTAAAACAGCACATACCAAGATTTGTGAAAAAAAGTATCTATTCTATTTCTTTGCCATGTCTATTCAGTTCTATTCTACCCTGTTCTGTAAAATATGACAGATTACATAATATATATATCATATTTCTTTGAAATATATGTGTAATATTCTGTTCTATGTATCTATTCAAATCTATTTTATTAATCTACAATATCTATTTTATTTATCTATATATTCAATTTTATATCTACAATATCTATTTTATTTATCTATCTATTCAATTGTATTTATAGAATCTATTTTATTTATCTACAATATTTATTTTAATTATCTATATCAATTATATTGAAGTCATCTGCAATATCTATTTGGTTCTATTCTATTCTGTTATTTTATCATATATTATATTTATCTATAATATATATTGAACAATATGTATCTATAACATCTATTTTATGATATATTATATATATATATATCTTATTTTTTTAATATATATATATATCCTCTATATATACTGTATTCTCTAATATCATATTCCATTTCTGTTCTTTTTGGTTCTGATTTGTATTACATGTATTAATATTAATCTGACTACTGTTGTCTTTAATTGTCTTTTTGTCTCTGTTGTCTTTAATGTCTTTTTTATATTTATCTTGTTTATTGTATACTGTGTATGTATATAAGTACGAAGAGCTGCGTGAAACCGGAGTCAAATTCCATGTATGTGTAAACATACATGGCCAATAAAGCTGATTCTGATTCTGAATTAAATACAGTGGTAAAGATACATGCTATGCTACATGCCAGCACACACACATGAATGTATGTATGTAAACATGATGCACATACACACATTACAATGACACATCAGCGCGTGTACAGTTCACATGAAGGTTGTACACCCCCCCACCCCCCACACCCCACATTGTTGAGACCATCACTCAGCCTCCTCTGTGAGCAATTCTTAAACTGGGAGCAGCGGAAGAGACGAGTTTCCTGCAGGGCTAAAAATATTGGTGCCTCTGATCCTGCAGAACTGAGGAGCAGAAGAGAGGAGCAGGAGCCAGGAGTGAAAAGGGATTGATGTTCTTTGGAACACTTACAACTTGGATCTTCTCCGATGTCGCCTTAAGAACCCGACCCCAGAGGTGCAGGTCAATCCCCTCTGAGCTGTTGTCCATAACCTGAGGCATCTGGGCAAACAAAGTCACAAGATCAGTCAAGTCAGCAATATTTATGCTGCGTCTTAAAAAAAACAAGATGAATACAGATAAATAGAAGAGGTTGAACACAATTAGCTCTTTGTTCTTCTGTATTATAACCCTCTGTGAGATGTCCCATGATGACCTTAGACGGATAAACATTCATACCTTTCAAGAAACCTGTGAAACAGCAACCCTAAATTCCTAGAAACCGAGTTCCAAGAAATTTTTGTCACAAAGAGGAATCCATTTTTTTGTCTTTACCCAGATAGTACAACCAGCAACATCTCACTATCCATTCTGCCTTCTTTTTTTTGTCACACAATGTAGGTCTCGTCTGTATTTATGGAGGAAATTAAACTTGAACTGTATCAGTTGATCGATGTTAAAACACGCTTCCGTTAAACCTCATACAATTATTTTATCTCGAGAACCCATTAGCAGTAGGCGTTAGAAAAGGCCCGGTCAGAGTAGAGTGCTGAGGGCTACGGAAACACTGAATGCAAAGACAAACACACACACATGCGATATCCTTCCTCCTGCATTCCTTGCTCTTGCATTTCAATGAACGAAGGAAGGAGGGCGGCAGTGTGGGGGGAAAGAGGGAAAGAGAGAAAGCGAGGGAATAGAAAGGGAGGGTGCTGAGAGGCGTAACAAGTTGTTTCAAGGCAGAGGTCACTGTGGTAATGGGCTTTAAACTTAATAGAGCTAATGGGTTAAATGCATAGATCCCCACTAAGATGCTACTGTAGTACTAAATAACGAGGAAGATAAGATAGTCTTGCAAAGTATTGGACGTGTTTGCTATAAGAGTCAAGAAATGTTGAATGATAATCGGATGCCATTTGGTGGGTTGTTTGGAGGCTGTCAAACAAATATGATGAAACCATATCTACACAGTCCCAATTAAGCTATTTTTGAGTAGTAAACCTAAAGATGATTTTTCTGTTTTTTTTTTACTTTGCTTTTGCATTTGTAGTCATGGATATTTCATGCTATAGAGCAAAACTTAACATTATACGCCACGTTTTCAGGAGCTTTACATTTCTTTTTATCAGTTGTGAAAGCACAGTACTTTTCTGGGGAGGTAGTTTAACTGCAAACAAAAGTAAATATTACTAAAAGAGTCGAGAAATAAAAAGATACAAAAATGTCTAGAAATACAGAATGAAAATGCATTAAATAACTTTATAGTCATTGTCATAACATCGTCAATCAATGTTGATCATATTAATTTAGTCTATCAATCCAACATCCATTACATCAAGACTGTGACTCTTTTATGTAAATCCTGCAACTGCTCGAGTCTATTTACCTCAAAAAAGAGGTAATGTAAGACAGTGCATTCCTGTCATGCTCTCACTGATTCAGTCAGGCTCTCTTACGACCAATAACCAGGTGCACTCTTCAGACAGGCACATGTTGGTAATGTATTTATACAAGAAGCAGCATCCCGTCTTACAGAATAACTCACAGACTGAAGGCGGGGTCGAGCTAAGCCCATTAGAAAAACAGGCCAAGAAGGATAATGCCATGAGCCATCACCTGACTCACCTGACAGATATAGAAGAAATTAGAAGGTGTGAAGAGGAAACAAGTTTGGATTAAAGATGTATCTCCTTATATAAAATCTTTACTATTCAATAGATATAAATATACTTCGGAAAGGGGATATACTTCACACATATATTTAAATACATACATTTAAATGTTTTGAAGAATGATCTGTGACTTGTGGTCCTCCTCCTCCTCCTCTATGTTTCTTGCTTTTTGTAACTACATTTGTAAATGATTGTAAACAATGTGCATGAGTTAGTCCCAAAATGAAGCCGGTGACTGAATGAACAGGTCTGGCAGAGCACGCTAGTATCAGCTACTTGGCCTCACATGCAGTCCTGGCATCACCAGCAGCTCTATAAAGAACTTCCAACACATAACATACAAAGAGCTTCCAACACATATGCGGTCACAAGGAAGTACACGATCCAGAATGTGGTTGCATTGCTATATGAAAACAATGTCACAATCTCAACTTTACTATACTATTTTGTTAGAGCAGTGTATAAAACAATATGAAAGGACTTGTTTCCTTGAAGGATAAGTATTGGGGTATTTCATATTTTTCTTATAGTAAGAAAATTCCATTAAAAAGACCAAAACTAACAATGACTTCTGTGCTAATTCAAAGACAGATATATCTTATTGCGTTGTACCATGGGGCGTGATTGTTGTCCAAAAATGATTCAAACCACTGGGTGACATCTTCATTCATTACTATGAAGTCGCCGTCCTGTCACCGTCCTGCTGCCAAGAGCTAGTATGTATGTATGTATGTATGTAGATATATGTATATATACATATATATATATTTATATATATATATATATATAGTGTATCAATTTGAATTGATTGCATCCTTCAGAGAAATAATGACTACCATGTCAACAAAGAAAGTAAAAACAGCGAGGAAAGGATGTGTGGAAGGACCAACATCCACTTTACAACAGGAAGCATATTTTTTTCAAAGCATAATTTACCAGTCTGAAGATTTTGAAGAAGTCCAGGTTAGCATAGAGGATGTCCTCTATCTTCTGCAGCTTTTGCTGGCTGAGGGCGCACATGGCGTTGCGAACCCCGTGGAGCCCCATACGACTGGGGAAGATGATGAAGCGCTCCAGCAGGGCCTGGCTGCAGGCGATGTCTTTCAGCTGCAGGTCTGGGATACCAAAGGCAAACTAGGGAGCATGGAAACAAAAGGAATGCTTGGTTTATTGTGGAATATGTCTAAAATAATCCTTATCTATTATTACAAATACCTCTAAATATTGATTTTAAACCACAGAAATGTTTTTAAGTTATTCAATATTGTTTCGAAATAAGCCAAAATGACCTAATGTCAGTCAAAGCGTAAATTTTTCCCATTCATCCCTCCAAATGGCACCTGTTCTAGTCGGATTTCTGCATTGACGAGCTGGTAGACTATAGACTCCGAGAGACCAGCGTTTCGCAGAAGGAAGGCCGTCAGAACCTCGTCATCCTTCAGAACATCATTTATCTTCAGCCCATGGCCTGCAAGGAACAGCAGCGAAAGTGGAAGGTTAGAACCACTAAAGACCACATAAACCAGACCAGCATCGGGGACCGCACAGAGGAAATGATCCACAGCAAGAAAGATTGGAAGGGATTTTCAGGAAGTTTCAGGGTTGAAAAGGTTAAGGGTGTACAAGAGGATGTGGGTTTGTACGCTTATACGCATATTCCTGCCAACACTTTTTTGGCTCATTTGAATTGAAGTAATATTAAGAACAACCTTTTTAATGTGCGCCTTCAGGCCAAGTCATGAACAATCATGTGCATAGGAAGGACCAACAGAATAACAGGGAAAACAGAGATTATATACACTGTCCTGGATAAATCTTTGTTTAACGGACACATGCTTTTAGTGGTTACCCAAACAATAAGAAAAACGTATACAGTTTACGTCCACCGGTTCATCCAGATCTAACATCTGACAACTCAAATGATGGTGAAAGATAAAAGATTAATGCCAATGTACACAGACTAATTTAGCTAAAATGCTACATAGAAGTGATACGTTTAAAGCCAAAGAGAGAATTTTTAAAACGGATGAGAAAGGCGGTCAAACACAACACACGAAACACCAAGAGAAAGAGGATGTGCAGAAAACAACAAGATATAGAGGTTAAAGTGCTGCTATTGTTTCCTGACTCATTTTCCTAACTTTTGTAAATCACCGTTTTAACAGGAAAGATATGTCCACGTTGGGTTTAAACATTTCTCCCAGAAAGCTACAATCAAAGACAGCTGACTTGTTGAGAGAGAGAGAGAGAGAGAGAGAGAGAGAGAGAGAGAGAGAGAGAGAGAGAAACGACTAACTTTTACTCGCCATTTCAGGGAAGGGATGGCCTGCTGTGTGAACCATTTCTCACATTTGCGCTTTACCTGACATCACAGATGGGTTGTTGCGTAATGTCTCCATGAAGTTTGAGAAGGACGACATATCATGCCAAAGACGGCTGAGCTGCTGGACCTCTGTCTCGTTGAGCAGAAGCTCCTGGACATCAACATAGAACCGGGCCAATCTAGAGCAAGCCGAGAAACACTGAATTAGTCTAATATACTAAGTATTCTAGATTATAAAAAATGTAATTCTGTATAATTGAATTATCGTTTGAATTTAGCAAAACAATTGTCTTTAAATGCCTATTTAATATAAAACATAAGTAAATAAAAAATGACAGTTTCATGAGGTTTCTGGCACTGTGGAGGCTTACAGGGTGCTATGATTGGCCTTACACTGAGTTATTATAGTTCGAGACAATGCCCGGAGACTCTCCTCTGGTTGGATATCTGAAGCACGGGTTGTTGACGTTGCAGAAGATGCCCTGGATCCAGGGCAGAATCCCCGCTGAAGGCATGGCCTTGTTGGGGAAATGACCTGAAGAAATAGACATCACAATTATATAAACTTGAGGGCCGGTGAAGGTAAAGATGTGTTATTCTCCCCGTGAAAGGAAAAGCAGATTCTAGGTGGCACTTTTCATCTTGTTTTTTACAGAATTTCATGAAACTGATTCCTAAAATAGCTTGATATTGAGTTGTTCTTTTTACATTCATGTTGTTGGTACAGTGGATTGGCCTTCCTCAGCCACACCAGACCAATGAATAACAGCACTGGCCAGCAGATCTCAACCAGGAAGCGGACCTGGACAGAAAGAAGTAAAGTGGGAGTTACACAAAGAAATATTTGATCACCTGCACGATCTAATCGGACAAAGCGGCCCTGGAACAAATCCTACCAGTGTGAAGATATTATGTTGGGACTTTATTGATATATATATATATATATATATATATATATATATATATATATATATATATATATATATATATATATATATATATATATATATATATATATATGAAGGCTGTTGGAAGCTGTAGTTTGTGGTGTTTCTATACTTGTTTTGCATTAAGCTGAATTTGTTTATAAGGTCATACAAATGATAATACCTTCTGTCTCTTGCGGAGGGTCCAGTTTTTCCACAGCAACAGGCGGATTTGAGAGCCTGTCTTCATTGCTCCGCAGCTTCACTCCTGGAAGGGGTCATCAGACGGTGACAAACCTGCAGAGAGACAACTCCATCAGTGGGACTCTCAAAGACACTTGACCATCTAGTGGAGGTCGGGAACCAAGCAGTCAGAAAGACGCAGGACTATAGTTACTGGGTCTGGTCTTGAGACCACTTGAATATTGAGTTTTAATTCACTTTTTCTTAATTTTCTGAAATATTATAATGTCATATTTTCCTAGGTTGACCATTGTTTGTTTTTGTTTTGGTAATGTTTGTCTTTTGTCCGTTTTCACGGATTTTAATGTAATGGCATATCTATAAACCAAGCCGATGATCTATGGAAATCTCTTATCAGACACATTTATCATTGTTGCTCTTAAAATGCACCGACTTTGATCTGGTTTTGACCCGAGCTCGACTCAAAATGTACTGTACCGGTTCTCCGCATTAACTTGGATTTGTGGATTTACGTAAAGGTGGTCTTGACTACAACCTTGGACAGACCATCTTTGAAAAACCTCTTGGAAAGCAGACACCCAGCCGAGGTGCTCCTGTGCAAAACACTAACAGCTTTAAGGTTTGTTGTGTAGGCATGTTGACAAAAGGAGGGGATTATTCTACACTGACATACACGTTAATAAAACACCATCACAAATATTAAAATGTATAGTCTAATACCGTTCTGAACAACATATAAACATGAGTTGGTATGTGATTGATAAATCCCAGTTGTACCCACTCTATTATACAAGTGCAATCCAAAAGACAAATTCATGTTTTAGCTGAACACTGAAAAAATAGAATAAAACAACTCCAAACGGCAATAACATAAACAAGTTATGTGCAGATGAGCTCAGAGAATGTCGGGAAATGAAGAGTAATTTGCTCAGAGTGACATGTCCAATAGATTACCCCAGACTGGCAGACTGAGGATGCAGGGACATAAATACTTGTCTAGAAACACAAGAGGACAAAGACGGTGAGACTACAACAGAAGGGTGAAGGGTATCATTATGTCTGACTCCTCTGAAATCACCTTATTACTCAAACAGTAATTACACAGAAAAGGACTTCCTTGCACAAGATTGACAGAAACATGAAGAAATGCATTTTTAAGTAACAGATACAAAAAGCCACGAGGGTAAACACATTTTAAAGAGCATCCACCAGGATCTCCGTTTTCATACCTTTACATTACATTTGCCTGGAAGCATTCGGAGAAACAGTAATTAGCAACCAAACACCTGTCAGCTCTTACAGGATTTTACAACACAGCCTATTTTGTCAACAGAAGAACAAAGCAGTTCCTTACCTCTTATGAAATGATATAAAAGTCGTACGACATCGAGAGAAACAGGTTCACAAACCAGCTGAAGTAGGGGAAAACATCAAGTAAGGTAGAAGAGCTCTGTGTGACTCCTCGCTGCCCACTCTCTCTCTCTCTCTCTCTTTCTCTCTCTCGCTCTCTCTCTCTCTCTCTCTCTCCTGCCTGCAGGTCAGCAGCACTCCTAATCTGATTGCTCTAATCTCCCAGCTCAACATGGGCAGGCAGAAAAAAAGACAACAGTCATCCATTTTGAGGCAGAATTAGGGGAATATCTGCTGGAAAGGAAAGGAGGGGTGCTGGTAGAGAGAGAGAGGTCCCAGGTTTGATCACAATAGGAGCCAAAACGATCAAACCGTGCATGAGCAGGATTGATCCGTTATTATTGTCACTCAACAGCTACAAATTAAATCAGAGTTTTGACTTAGTCCCACGCGAGTACGTACGTCTGAAATGACTCACGCCTCTGAGCATCTCGACAAGGGTGACACGGGTAATCAGGTTTGGAGATTTTGAAGCCTTGACAGTTGGACATTAAACCCACTTGAACCTGCTGTCAACTGTGTGTACAACAGACACAGCTAGTTTATCCCAAAACGGAGGGAAATTCAAGGCTTAAACCTTCAAACATGGTGGTCTTATGTACAGTAGCTTGGGGGCTAACATGGCACACAACTCCACGGTCCAACTGCATCACCATATAGTTTTCTGACTGGGTCCCCGGCAGGAATACACAAAATATCACAGGTTGCATTATTAACACGCAAGAAGTGGGCACAGAATACACGATCTAAAAGTGTGAGACACAACCCTGGTTCTCTGACATGCTGAACAAACATTGAAATAGCTGATGGGCAAAAAGTTGTTGGCAAATAATCCATTGTGCGAGACCTTTTTCTAACAAAAATCTGTTTCCAGATTCTTAAATATGCATATTTTGTATATTATTTAAAACAAAAATATGATTGGGTTTTAGAGGTTGGCAAGACCCAACAAGTAAT
This sequence comes from Taurulus bubalis, assembly GCF_910589615.1. NCBI lineage: Eukaryota > Metazoa > Chordata > Actinopteri > Perciformes > Cottidae > Taurulus > Taurulus bubalis. Next base: position 26,489,540 of record NC_136589.1, read on the forward strand.
GGCATGCTTATTTGTATTCATTTATATTACTTGTTTCTATTTTATTATTCTTTCATTCACTTGTGAGCAATGCTGCTGTAATCCTGTAATTTCCCCACTGCGGGACTAATAAAGGATTATCTTATCTTATCTTATCTCGAGAGGTCTTCTGAGGCTCTGTGCAAACTGTGATGGATTATTTGGCTGTTTTCTGTCATGAATCGAAAATTAAGAAACAAAAAATTGGAAATTGCAGCCCAAGCATCTTTCTCCAATTTGTCCTTTGCAGCAACGAAATAGCCGCAAATTGAATTGCATAGATATTTGAAATACACAAAAGGCTGCAATTTAAAAAAAAAGGGACCCAGTGATTTGTTCTGTAGCATAAATAACACATATCAAGTATAACCCTAAAGAAATCTAAAAAAAAACAACTCAATTCGAACAGAAGTAAAAGTTTAAACTACATTTTTAATTTGCAGCAATCACGGTTGCATGTCATTTTTCTTCTGTATAGTCACAATAATTCACAATAATGCGATGAGGCAAAATTACTGCGACAAACATGCAGTATGTAGGAATGAGTATAAAAAACGTAAACAGATACATAAGGTTTACATACTGAGAAGAGATGTACCAATCACAGGCAACAAAAGAACAAATTTAAAAAAGGCAAAAACCTTGAACTCTTTTAAATTGAAAATCTTGCGGTAAAAATACCTCCACCCATTCCTTGGAGTAAAATACAAAATTAAGCAATTTTTTACTTTAAAAGGCAACATTAGAATTTGAACCTGTGTTAAGTGCATTGAGTGATTACAATAAAGAATCATTTCATAACAAATCAAACATTGTACATGAACTTATAGGTTCAATTCAAACAAGGAAAATTATAGACAGGACTATTCTTTACAGACAGATGTCAATTTGTGGTCGGCAAATTCATGTTTATGATATTAAAACACATGACTCTAAACATGTTATGTTGGCTTTACACTTACACTGTATCTGTTTGTATTTAATGCTTGGGAGACCAACCACTGCTTTGACTTGAACATGTCAAATACAATATATTAGTAATTATAACACTTTCATGGTTTAATTTCACAGGCCTACATTTTCTCCCACTCTCAGCATGTATGATCAAAATAGTTTTCCACAGTTTACACTATGGCACAGATACATTACTATTTACAGATATAATATGTTTTTTGGCATCAGACAAAATGAGCCTCTCTGTGCTCAAGCTCCTGCAGCCGCCGAGGTCGCAGTCTTTGGTAAACAGGTTTAGTCTCATTGGGGCTGAGATCTTCTGGGCTGCTAGGTGGTGGGGACTGTGGGGGCGAAAGGGTAGGAAAGGTCGAGACCCCGGGGTCAACAACGCTGTCAGTGGAGTCCTGTGTCTGGAGCCGTGTCTGTGGGAGGCTTGTTAGGGCAGGGGACAGGGTGACTACCTGGGCGGAGTTGGTGGGGGTGAGCGATGAGGTGGTGGTGGTGGTGGTGGTTGTAACAGTTGTAGTCCAGTTTGGAAGCGTCCGAGCTCTGCTGTTAATGGAAACAGGGGGCTTATAGAACGTTCCAGGGGGAGGCTGCAGAGTTCTTGGAGCCCTAAGCGTTAACAGGAGGTTTGGTGAGCTGCTAGACTTACCGACTGACTTATCTCCTTCATTTTCATTTTTAGAAGTCCAGCCAGGCATGACTGACACTGTGTAGGGGTTGTTGGAGAAAACGGTGCTCACACTACATGTGGTGGGGACCACAGAAGCAGTGGTCGTTGTGACAGGCACTGTTGCCTTTACAGGTTGTACTCCAGAGCTGGCAGATGGCAGGTTGGCCACAATCATAGCGGTCCTTGGTGTAACATCATAGTGCTTGTACTTCCTGTCCCACGTTCTCCTCTGCATTGTCTGTGTGTCAATGAAAGGAGTGATGTAGTAGGTGCTAACCCTTGATGAGCCACTTTGGCGAGCCTTTTCTGGCTCCGGTATCTCCTGTATAGTTTCAGAGATTGGGTCCCGCTCAGCAGAGCTTTTGTCATCTTCAGCAGCATTGTTACGATAGTTCCTCTCGCTGATCAGGGCGGGGTTGGGCAGGCGTTCTAGCGGCATGCTGATGGGTCGTGACACATGTCTGGTGCGCTGGGTGCGTAGCTGGACCTTTGGTGCCACAGCGGTGGTGGAGGGAATGGTGGTGCTGGGGCGGCCAAACACTAAGGTCGACCTCTGGACTTCTCCTTCACTAGATGTCTGGATCCCGTTGAGTCTGTCCAGGGCTGAGACCTCAGTGCGGTCTGTTCCGGGCTGGACCTCCTGAAGCTCATCCATGATGTGCGAGGATGGGGTTACTGATGAGTATCTTTTGTACACTTTGGCACTCTGGAAGGACATAACAAACATTGAGATTACAATCTCTGAATAACTTATCAAATGAGTATTTCATGAATTTAGCATTGCTTTAATAATTCAATATACATTATTAAATATCATAACACTACAAATAAATTAAAAACACAGCCAAAATTAATATTTGTTTTATTCCACGCATTCTTTCTCTTTGTGTAACCCCGCCTCCATTACCCACAATGCTACTCGACCGCTAACAGTTTGTTTAGAGATTCAGGTGTGTTATGCGAGGAACGGCGAGTGTACCCTCGAAAAGAGATAGGGAGCGGGCTTCAATCAAACCCCCAGATTTGTTTTTCATTATTTTTTCATTTATGTCTTCAGCCCCAACAAACACTGACTCAGGTGACATCACTTGACAGGCAATTCATTAGACTTCATCCAGCTCCCTGTGGAGCCACACATGTAATTTACATTTATTTCCCTGCTCATACTCACATTCTGTACAATATAATATGAAAGCAGCATTTCTCGCACCCTTAAATCTTTCCTCACCTCTTTGATGTCCACCAGGGAGGTGGAGTGTCTGCTGAGGCGCTGCAGCTTCTCTAGGGGGGTGAGTCTGGGGGACGCCTGGTCAGTCGTGGTGATGTCAGAGCCGGACAAAAGTGATCCATCAAAGACTGTTTGAAAGTATCGCACCAGCAACTCCACCATCAGGGCCTGGTAGGGGTAGTCTACTAGTGAGGAAAGGGACACCTCAGCGTCTGTCTGTCGTGGCTTGACCAGAGTCGGGCCAAAGATAATGCCCAGGTTACTCGCAGTCATCTTGTTCTCCTCTGCCTGCTCCGTCACTCTGTGGTAGTAAAGAGTGATGATGAGTTTAATTAATAGATGACATATTTCAGGTATTGTTCAAGTATTTCATCTCGCTTGTAAGGAACAGTGTATTAACTCAGACAAGATTCTACAGATCAATATTGGCCCCTTTAAAGGGTTTTTAAAGTCAGTGTTTCCCAACGGTAAGATGCGAGTACAGGTTTCACTGAACAAGCTTCAGTGACAATAGTCTAAAAAAATGTAACCTGCCTCAAGACACTGCTAACAAACAAAAGCATTTCTCTGACATGTCATGATCTAAAGGTCTCTGCAATGTCTTCTGCAAATACAATTAAGAACACCAAATACTAAAAATGCTAGAAAACCATGACATATAAATAACGGACAGAAGCAAAGAATACTCGTTCTAAAAATATTGGTGTCACTATGAATAGAGCATGAGTTTTTTGTACTTTGTGCTACTTCCTCTGTGCCATAGGGAAGTCTCTGTTTCCCTTTGTGTATCATGAGGAAGTTTGTGTGTCTGTGTGTTTGTGCAGAGAGGGACAGACAGTGAACTAGCACTGGGTGTTTGTTAAAAGCCCTTACCTATTGAGGTGTGCAATAAGGAAACGCAGAGTCCTGTAATTGGCTGAAGGCAGCTGGCGGAGAAGGTCTCTGATCTTGAAAATGACTCTGTTGAGCTGAATGCTTGCCCCCCCTTTCTCTCTTGGTTGTGTGCTCTGAGGTTTATCAGCCTCCTCCACAATCACTCTCTGGCACTCTTTGGCCAAGCCGATAATGTCGTTGTAGTATCGATACCGGATCAAGGGCTCTGGTAACTGTACACAAAAGGGAAACAGTGAGTTGTTTTGTATTCTTTGCACTGGAAACTATTCCAGTGTATGTTTGCTGAATATAATGTTTATTTACGGTACAAATAAAAAAGATTAAAAGTCAAAGTCAAGCACTCATTTTCAATAACCTTTTCAGTGTTCCGCAATAATTTAACACCCACCTGTCTCAGGTAGAGTTTGAGGACATTGCTGATGTCGTGAGGTGAGAGGTCAGAGAGCTCAACCAAGTCCTTCCCATTTTCAAACGCCTGACAAAGCTTCTCGACGCGTGATTTGGCACCATTCACACGATAAATCCCCTGAGAGGTAAAAACACGGACAGGTACATTTTTACTGTAACAGATAATCATGGCATATCACAGACGTAAGCCAAACTATTGACCCTTGTGTTGTCTTGGGGTCAAAATGATCCATCAAGACACATACACTCGTCATTTTGACCCCAAGACAACACGAGGGTAAGTCTCCAAAGTGTATCGCTTTAAAATGTACTGCAATCCAAGTTATAACAATATACATTAAATTAAGTTTACCTTGATGTTGAGGGCTCTGCTCTCAATCTCAGATGTGCACTTCTTGATGATAAAAGGGATGCCATCTGGGCTGTTCTTTGCTGCTTGGGCAAAGTCGATACCAAACAGCTGTAGTCTGCCTTGCAGCTTTTTATGGCCACACTGGATAGCAAGCGTCTCCAGACACTTCTTATGGCAGGCCAGAGAGCACTGGCAACGAAACGGAGACAGTATATATATATATATATATATATATATATATATATATATATATATATATATATATATATATATATATATATATATATATATATATATATATATATATATATATATATATATATATATATATATATACATACACACACACACACACACACACACATACTTCTGGAAGTATGCTTTTTTTGCAATTGTGGCAACGTATGAGACAATTGGAATGTTATAAAATCTTGAAATTCTTTCTTATCTATTCTGAATATAAACACACAACACCACCATCATTACTAAAGCTTAAAAAGAAACTTTGTCGATTTTCCACCCAGCTTGGTATCGTTGTAATGTGGGTGGTATGTGCAGATGAACGGTGGACTTTTGCCGGCGGGTGAGCAGGGAGCTTTGGGTGCAGGCAGCGGGGAGGAAGGTTGAACGTTGTTCATTTGCATAACCGCATTACAAAGTTGGTTAAAAACTGGCAACGTTTCAGTCTAAGAAAAAAAATATATGTACTGTACCTCCTCACACTCAGCTCCATGGAAAACCACCAAACTGTCGCACTCTCTGCATTTAGACGGGGCGCGTAGTTTTCTCAGCTTATGGGTTTGAGCAGCTTTGGACATCTGAGCATTTCGGAATGGACCCGGAGAACTGGCCGTCTCGGTCACCATTTCTGCGAGACCTGAAAATCAGAGCCACAAATGAGGCAACTTAGAAGACAGGTGATTTCATGCTGAGTTCCTGTTAGTTCAAAGCAGAAAAACTGAACCGCTGTGAGGGCAATTAGAAATGTGACGAGTCTTTGTTGATATCATTTCACAACATAAATGGAGTGGAAAAAAAGAAAAGATTAAAATATGATCTGATAATCACGATAACAGAATACAGAGAGCTGATAATTGATACACAGTTGTACTTTCTTATCATGCATTTGAGTAAATGTTAATACACATACATAATCCATGCATACATTTTTGTCAATAGAAATGGGTTTGCTGCTTCCATTCTTGATGAGAAAACCAACACACACTGTCTAGAAGAGGACTGCATAGATACAGGAAGTGCAAGCTTCGGCCATACGCCAAAACTCACATGACCCCAATCTGAGCAGCTCCGTCAAGTGTAAAATATTTGATGCAAGCAAAACCCACCACAGTCAGGCCCATAAAAAAGCACTATATGATGTGTGCACTGGTCTCTCTCCATTTCTCCCATCTTTCCTTAACTTCCCTGTCACATAAATGGACGCACTGCCTGTATGTATTACTGAAGATATAAGCCCAAAAATTGGTATACACATTAGCATCCATCTGCTTGAGGAGAAGGGGATGTATAAAACAGTCATAAAGACACCACGCATGCACACACACACAAGCATTACCATTGTCCGAGGGCGGCTCTCTCTCATCCAAGTCATCAGCAGAAGACATGGTTCCAGTGGAGGGAGTCCTTGGCAGCCGGCGTTTGAAGTCACCTGCACACACACACACGCACACGCACACGCACACCGTCCACGCACACGTCATGTTTTTGTACATAACAATGTCCAGTGATTAATTGTAAAAGTAAAGTTTTACCACAGATTGGAACATGGACAATTTCCCAGTGCAGAAGAGACAATAGTCCTCTACATGTGTAAACTTAGCTTTAGAGCTTAGCTCAGTGTGGTAAGTAAGTAGTTTCAGCTGTAAAGGGAAGTGCACTCACAGATGAGTAGTGCGTGGCTCTGGTGCACAATAAGGAAGTTAAACTAAAACGATTATAATAAGAAGAAATACATAATGAGCACAACATTGCTGTGATTTTCTCTTTTCTGTTTTTCATTTTCTATCTGACTTTATCACTTAAAATGTGTTTTATCATTTTTTAAGCGAGATGATTTAGGTGTTTTCCATTATGATTTCTTGATCTTATCTCGACAATTGTGCAAGACCTTTTACAAATTAAGAAGAGAAGTTTAACGTAAAATCCTTTTACCTGGACTGGCAGTAGGGGAGTCTATGGACCTTGATTCGCTGCTGCCTCCCGCACTCTCTGAGTCACTGCACATCCCACCCTGGCTGCCCTGACTACTGGAGGCCCAGGCCCTCAGCGTGGTCTGGCTTCTCAGCGCTGCATGACAACATACAGACCACCAGTCACACACAAACAGAACAACAACAAAAATATGGCTGAATGGCAGCTTCCCGTTTAGTGATATTCTTAGCATTAGGTTATTTTATCTTCAGAGATATGTGGTCACACAGATATTCTGGACTTATGATGAGTAGGCAGCACACAACGGTTTGGATTTTAGTAATGAAAACATTTCCATTACTCAGAACACTAGGCAAGTCCCTGATCTGAGCCACAGATCGCATGCTAGCTTCAGCAACGAATATTGTGGGTTTGGGAATCATACAGTTTCTAAAATATTGTACATTCATGTTGGGGAAAAAAGCATTACCAAAGTAGGTATCAAGTAGGATCTTCTCTAAAGTCTGCTGGCATTCATATAACTTGTAAATACAAAAGCCATCATTGTTTGACTTGTGATGTTTTGAATTCCCATTAGAAGTCTAAACCACTGAGTCAGCACCTTGTATGTCCGTGCTGCTGTTGGACCTCCGCTCACTGATCTTTGTGGGCCGGTGTAGGGGGCTGTCCACTTCGTCTCCACTCAACACGTCACCGGAGGTGATGGATGCCTGAGACAGGTTGCCATGGGAGGAATGAGTGCTGCCCACTGACCTTTTGTTGAACACAAACCTGGGGAAATAAAGTCAGCATTTAAGGTTACGTGTGAGGAAGATTCATATTATACTGTATTCATAATTTACACAGTGCTCTCTGTGAAGGTTGACAAGATTATTGACCAGTAACTCAACAAATATTCACCAGGCAAACAAGACTTTTGGCTTTTAACTTCCTGGCACCTAAAACCCAAAACCAATACTCCAAGCACCAAACTTGGAGAAGGGTGGACTGAATAAGCGAGGATGTACTTCAGAGCATTACATAACCTCTTCACAACTAATTTCATTGGAAATAAAACAGGCCATGTATTAGGGTGTTGGTTTGTCCATTACAGACTAACATAAAGTCATGTAAAGTCTAAGTAAAGTCTGAGGGGCAGCTCTAACCCAGAGCCAAACTCTCACGTTCACTATCTCCCCTGCTGCATTCAGCCTACGCCACAGATATTTCCTGAGGAAGAGCAACTAATTCATGCATTCTGTCTCCTTGACTTCCTCTCTCCCTCTCTCTCTCTCTCTCTCTCTCCCCCCTCTTGCTTGCTTCCTCTAACTCTGACTCTGACTCACTGATACCTTTACTGAAACAAAAACTAGACTATGAACAACTTCTAACTGGGAAGGAGTTACTTGAGAATATATTTTTTAACATTCTCCTCTAAAACTGACAGTTAATCCTGCATATAGTCTCAGCTGGGCTCATTTAACATCATTTTATGTGATTGTTTCATGTGCAACAATCTGCCCTGTTATTACTGGGTTTAAACTACAATGTATGATTAATAAAGGATAGAGAGACCATTTTAAGAAACTTAGTGTGCATCTACAGTATTTAGTACCTGGTATTGTCAGAGGAGGTGGAGTCTAAGTGCACACGTTCTTTAGGCAGATTTTTGGGCAGATTCCGGACGAACTCAGCGTAGCATTCACCCGGTTCGTACAACTTGGCACTCTCGCTCAGGGCTTGGTAGTGGGTGGGGAGCGACACAGTCTGCGCCTGTTGCATCTGAAACCAGTTCACTGTCACCTGAAGAATGACAGATCATTTAAGTTGAATGAGTAAGTGAATGAATGACTCACTGACAGAGGGAATTATAAAAAGGCAAATGTGTGATCATAAATAGATAGAAATACACACATGCAGGCAAACAATCCTTCTTTCACATTCAATAGTTTCCATTCAATTTAAACAATTAAGTATTCGGTGGACTTGTGTCCACAGAATCTTAAAACGGCATACAGTGCATGTCAAATGACTTGGTTCATGATAGCATTGGTATGGGCTTTTTTCAACCTATAAATGCCTTGAACTTTTTTAACTTTACCTTCTATACAATCTTAAAAATTCAAGCAATCTAAAAAACGTTGTTAGCCAAAAAGTTGCCAAACACGAGAAGCACAGCACATAGTACAAGTAGCACATTAGGCTACCGGCCCCAACATTAGTCATGTTTTGATCATATTTAATTTCAGTAGACACAGTAGACAGAAAGGACACAAAATGACAATTTGTGCTTCTTAACTGATTCTAATTTTTTGGGGCTTCTTTACATCATGTCAACACCATTTTTTGGCCAGGCATGTGAAGACGTACAAAGTATTTGACTTTTCATTGTTCTCAATGTACTTACCAAGAAATAGACAAATTGCTAAAACCAAGGCCAACAAATCTCGGCAGAGGCAACACAAACAGCATAGTAAAGTAGATTTAGTGGTGCTGGTAAGTGTTGGTCCTTGTATTGAATTATCTTTCAATCAAACTGAAATTTTAGTTTTTACGTGTTTTTGTGGAGCTACTAATTTGTTTAATATTTATTGTGCAATATACTTGTAAAATATCTATATACAAAATGATACGTTATTAAACAACCCAGTTTCCTCTCTCAGTTCACTGGCTTAGCTGACTGCTAGTGTTATGTACTGTCCACTCACAGCTTTTAGTGTGAGGTCACACTGGAAGACCATCTCTCGGATTTGTGTGAGGATGGTGCTCTTGGCGTTGGCCAGATCCATTCTCCTGACGCCTACGTCAGCCATACAGCTCTGGTACTGGTCCTGGGCTTCCTCCGCCTGACCACAACAGTGGAAACAATAGCGTGAGGATGTGGACGAAATGCTTAAAGGCTAATAAGTACAATGAGTGTGCAGGAATTCAACTGCAGTGCACTTCCACATAGACAGATTCTGACAACAAAGTGACAGAAACACATGCCAATATGAATTGTCTTAGTGTGGTACACCTCACCTATCAAGCGAGTAAGCTGAAAATGTTTAGGAATCATTCAAATGCATCATATACATTTCCCCATATCTTCTCCCCTGCCTACCTTCTGCAGAGCCTCCTCCTCTAGCTTCCTCTTCTTCTCCAGCTGTTTGTTACCAGCATTAGACTGCTCCTCCTGGGAGCGGTTGGTGGATGAGTGGGCTTTCTGGTACTCCTCTCTCCTCTGGGCCTTCAGCACTCGTGCCTTACGCAAGGTTGCATCTGCCTCTTGCTGCCAAAACCACACAGATTAACCACAAAAGCCCATGTGATCAAAATGTGACATAAGTGAGCAATGGTTATCATAAATATAATCCGGCATGCCTTTTTGGTTCATAAACCTTGCATGTGAAATGACAGTAAAATGTGCCAACAGCCGCATTGATATCAAGCTAATAGCGTGTATCTGGTAGTGGGCAATACATACCATTTTCTTTTGCTCCCTCTGCCACTGCTCCTTGATGTCTTTCCTCAACTTGTCAAGTTCATTTTTACGGGCCAGAAGAGGCTGAGAGGAGAGGGTAGGTCAACAATTACAATGAGGCACACAATTTCAAAATGCCTTTTCCCTAAAGGGAAGTTTATTCTCAAAAGTTTGACATTAAAGATAAGACACACGGATGTTAACTATATCAGAGATGCTCGTTTCCTGATTAGCAAATGCTGTTGCAGAAATTGTTGTCGACTAGAGGATTACAGGAAGACTTTCGAACTTAAATTGCTCAAAGTCTTGGATGTGTGCAACACTTGAACACAATTTAAATGTAGGTTAATCATGTTAAAAATTAGTAAAATAGTACCAGATTTTGAACGTATGGCACAAAGTTATTTTGTCTTTTCTTGTATTTCACCAATGATCTTTTTTGTTGTGCACTCTTTATGTACATGGCATCACATGTTTTTTATGATTATGCTGGGTGTGCCTGCTTGAGATTTAAAAGCCACAGGCACACCCGATCACTCCCGCGGCTGCTATGTAGGCTACAGTCATCTTATTCTTCCTTCGCTTACCTGTATGAACTTATTCGTCTGAAGAGACATTGCAGTTTGAATAAGCAGCTGTTTGTATTCAATGTCGTTCTTGAATGAAGAAACGTAGACATCACTGAATGGCATATAGACCTTGGACAAACGAAATAAAGAAATTAACATCAGAAATAGACTTTCATAAGAATGTTAATTTTAACAAAGACAGGAGGTAACAATTATATACTAATTATACATTACAAATTAATATTGATATGAAATGGCTCTTCCGTTACCTGTTGACTGACCAGTGTCTTAGCAGACTCAGCCATTTTTGCATAGCTTTTGGCATACTCAATATCTGAAAGAAAAAAAGGTTTGACAAACCAAAATGATGTATGTATGTCTGTAACCACTGTCAACTAATGATTATGTATGTTTAGGGGATAAAAGCATCAGCATTAGTATATTTAATCTAATTATGTAACGCTTGCCCAAAATTTCAGGTGAAAATCTGGTTTCACCAGAAATGATGGTTATTATCATAAAAATGTATATTATGGTTATTATATTACACATTACAGTCAAAAGACTTATACTGATACAGGGGTCCATTTGCAAAATGTTGCTTCAGTTCTCCTGGGTCAAATACAATTTACAGATAACTCGCTCTGTCTTTTTTAAACTGCCCTGCAACACAGAATGAGGTGCATTTTTACTGCTGTTCAGAAGTTATCAATTATCACATTCTTTCCCATAATATCTTGGATAACGTTCTAATGAAGTAATTGCCCTGTTGTGCAACCCAGTGCACAGTCAATGTCTCACCCATAGCCAATCGCTTCTCCATCCAGGCCAGAAGGTCTTTGATATACTTGGACCAGACCTTGGCGTAAAGTAGAGCAGACTCCACACCGCTGTCATTCTTCAGCAGGGTCAAGTCAACTTCTTCCTCCCGTGTCAGCGGCACCTCTGGGATTGGAGAGTTAGCAGAGGAAACGCACATCTCAAAACAAAGTAAATCGAAACACACAGTGTCAACAATATTGCAAAGCGTTGGATTGATGAGTCTCAGATCTACTATCCCAACAGACATGTGTGGGAGGTAAATGGAAAAACACGTTCAGGTTCAAAGTTGACAGCGTAGGAGGATATGAAAGTGTCGGGCATCTTTTCAAATAGTCCAACAGCATTATTTTCTTTTACTAGTCACCACTCTGTGATGCACATCTCTCCCAGCCACCGGCCATCTGATTTAGCACAAACCCCATGTGTTTCCCATCCCACACGGAACTACTCCTAAACAGGCAAGGAATGTCAGATATGTGGCCAGAGAGGGGAAAACGAGCAGCTAGTATGAAAAAAGCAGCAGAAATAACAGGGATGGAAGCAGAGGCTTAGGGTGGGTCTACCTCAGGCATTCAAGAGTCCAGAGCTGAAATCACTCGGCCAAATCACAAGCTGACACTCTTGGCCGCCCTAGGCTACAAAGCAACCATTAAATGCTTTGTAAAGCACCCATTAATAGCTATTACATTTCAGGATCCATTTATTTCACACCCACGGTGCTCAGAGGTAATTAACAGAATGTGAATAACACTTACCCACAAGATAATTTTTCTCTGAAGCGTATCCCTCAGGATCCACAGAGAGATTGTCAAAAGACTGTGAAAAGGACATTTCAGATTATAAAAAGGAGGCAATAGCAGACATGCAGTCAAAGTCAGACATCAGACACAGCAAGATTTTCAACACCCCAATTAAGTACAGAAAGAAAGTCTTTGAGGCTTTCTGAAATGGAGGCGTGGTAAAATTGCTGCTTTAAATGCAGTCTTTTGAGAACTAGGAAAAAGATTGCATCTCACCCTGCTTCTCCTGGTCTGGGGGATCCCCAACCCTGAGCCACTGTTCACATCTCCCATAAGGAAGTCAGAAACTCTGAGGGGAAGATGTGTAGAAGTAGATGTAAGTCAAAAGGTACAGTGGGATATGGTAGAAATTGAAATCTAGTAACTAAAGAAGAGCTTCAGGAAATGCAACTGAGAAGTACATGGGTGTTCGATCATTAAAAAAAACATTGGACAGGGAGATTAAATAAATATTCAAGATTGTATGAAGTCAGCCCTGCTGTTCTTACACAAAAAAGCAATACAAATCTAGTGTTGTTGAAAAGGTATACAAACATTGTACTCACACATTGCCGAATGTGAATGCTAAAGTGTCAATGGATATGTGTATCTCGCCAAATATAGCTTTTATGTTTTCTTGGTTCTCTTCCTTGAAGTTAATGCCTGTGAGAGAGATAAAAACCAAGAACCTCAGCCAAAATTCAGCTACATTACAAACCAGTCATACTCAAGCATTCAACAAATGTATTAGCAAGGCCTGTATGTGGCCCACCAATTAAAAAAATACACATCAACAATAGATAAAATACATTTGAAACCAACAACAATGCATTACATGCAGATTAAAATCATCCATTTGGCCTCAGAGCAGTTTTTTTTGTAATAATGAATATTAGAAACCAGTGTGAACTGTTTGGTTTGGTGTGTTTGGAAGTTGTCTCAAGTAATTGTTGACATTCTCCTCGATGACAGACAAAAGGTTACACAGGGTGTGGTTACACAGAGTCAAGAGTTTTAAAGACAACACTATGAAAACAGCTTAAAAGCCACAACTATTAGTGCAGAAGTAGTCGAAGGGCAATGACATGTACACTGCATGTCTTCTTCTGGATAGCTTGAAGGATGGTTATTCAAGGGATATTCAGAAACAATCTCAAAGTTTCCCTCTTTTGTTCCAGTGTGTAATGATCCCATGAGCCATCTTCCATGTTGATAATGCACAGAAAAAGGCAATTCATCAAACAGTCTTTAGATCTGTTGACAGCAAAATGTCCACATATATTAGAATCAGACCATCAAAGTTTGACAAATCTTTGAGAATGTGTGTACAGACCGTTCACTGTCGGGGAACTTACTGAGCAAAACATTTGCAGAGAGCAAGCAGAAGACCAAAAGACAAAGTGAAATCCAACTAAGCCGAGTACTTCCTGTCTGCCCGCAACAGGAAACACTCACACAGCTTGAGTTCTGTGACATGTAAAACTATACAGAACTGTCACAACGCCTACCTTTTCTCTCTGTCAACTGACATTGTTGTCCTGAAACTGGGTCCAGAAATATAAAGCTCTAAGACGTTCCATTTTCCACGCTGCTTTCTAGCTTTTGTGCTTCCATTTTCTCTTCACAAGAGCAAATTTGAGCCATGTCAGTGGTGGTTGGGTAATTGTAAATGTCCAACCGTTGACAAAGCATAGAAGGATCATGGCATGCTGCGATGGGGAGGAAACCCTGCGATCCAGAGAGACTCTTGAGGATACGAAAAGAGGGGAGACAGCGAGGCACAAGCCTCCCTGCCGTGCACCTCCCTGGCCATGAATGCTAGCGTACAACTCTGCGCTGACTTCTTTCTTCCTCAGGACATCCTGTGGGTCTCATAACAATGATTCCAGAGCTCTGCCCCCTTTGTCACGGTTGAAATATGGAAACTGCATCATTCAAGTACAGGGGCCATTGTTTTCTTACGGTTGAACCATAACTCGGATAATTAGCTTCTGAAAAATGTCTTTAGTGAGTTAAAACCATATCTTATAATATTCTTATAAGTCTGGCTTGACATACCTTGAATTCTCTGCTGTATACAGTATGCTATTAAAAATAATAAAACATAAAAGATTTGTTATTAAGGCAAACTAAATAGTATTGCATTTACATGCAGAAAAGAGTGTCCATTATGTATTATTATTATACAACAGCATGCTTTTCTTAGCATTCAATTAATCTACAATAGGTGTATCTGATATGGACAGAAAGATCCTTCTGACATACAAAATTGACTGCAGTAAACATTATGGTGCATTTAGGCTCCAAACAGTAAACAAACAAAAAAAGGCAAATTACAACTTTTACATGTGTTCAAATGTAATGTTGTAAAATGTTGGTTTTGGCGAGAAACTTGAATAAATACAGTTGTTGGAAGGAGATGTTTTCAAAGCAATATGAAATAGATATTAGAGAGGAAGTATAACCTGTTTAACTTCCTAACACCAGCTTTAGCGCTTTGTCCAATTGTCTGAGTCCCTGTTGATATTATTATTTATATTTAATAGGGCTACATTTTCCATGTTGGACAAGTAAGTTCAGCTATTGTTAGTAAACTCATAAGTAAAACATCTCATTAAAAAAAACGTAAGCTTGTTTTTGTTTGTCTGTAATACCCTCCTACACCATATTTACTTTGTGTATACTTGAGTTATTAATAGTGTAATGTGCTTTTTGACAATAGAGGCAGTGCGATTTGTTCGGTGTTGGGGGAATTTGAAGGTAGGAACTTGAGTGGGGATTGTCGGGGGGTGGGAGAAAATGAAAAATGACACATGCAACGTATGACTGTCTACTCTGCTTTTGAGAATAAACATAATTTACACCAAAAAAAGAAAATTAAGCTTAATGACAAGCCCTGATGCATTTAAAACTAGTTCGACAACCATATGTTTGGAGAAGGAGGGAGGGAGGTTTTCCTTCAGCTACACTTGCTCCAGGTGTCACAAGCATCAAAGAGCAACATGAGTGAAGAGACAACACACTTTGAAGACACTGAGATGCACCAGACCTGTTATCATCCAAACCTTTGAGTCCTCATCTCTGATGTCTCGCTGATTCATTCCTCTTTCAGCCTCTCCTTTTCAGTCCTCTTCTGGCTCGCTGTCTGAATCAATATTGTGTTACCTACTGGCCATTAGGGAGAGTCCAGCCAGGATGTGTGTTGATGTAAGGCCCCCCTCTTGTGGACAGGCACATTTCCAAGTTTCCACTTGTCAACTAGATATGCAACTACTGTATTTACTGCAAGACTACATGATAGGGCTTTCCTTGAAAATAGGAACAATGGCACACTGCACTGCCACACTGCACTGTAGCTGTGCTGTGGGGTCAGTTTCCGATGCCGTCATTGTCAGTCCTGTAATTAAAGTTAGTCTCAATAATGCCAATAATTCTTTGGCTGATCCAACACAGGATCTCTTTTGTTTCCTTTGTGCATTCTAAACATTGTCAAAGCACTCCTCAACAGACTGCAGATGCAGACATGCATACTTAAGCATTCCTAAGGACTAGGTCACAACTCATTGAGATAGGGCAGGTAAGCTGTCAGGCACCCACACACATCATGAACCTTGGAAAAGAATGAAGACACATGGATGTGCTTGACCGACAAGCAGCCTGCCAGGGGCCTCTGCGGTCGCTGAAATATGGAATGCAAATTACAGCCTGAAATCTATGCTGTAGAGATTCTTGTGTGCAAGTTAGGTGAAGAAACCCTTGCAATGGATCACATTTCTAGCTGGACTTGTGGGTTGAGCTTCCTTTTCTGTTATATTATTTCAGGAGAGAGGATAGAGATCTGTTGCTGAAGGAGTAATTATTTATCATACTATGACCAGTCTGAAACAAATCTCTAAGCCGATTCTAACCAAGAACAGAGCAACAGAATACTACAACATACTTCCCAACACTAATCTGCAAGCCTGACGTAGGCTCTTAGCCTGAACCAGTAATGCAACAATAAGATTTCATGCCAAGATATTTGAGCATCATTTTGGTGCCCGAGTGTTTTCACCTGTATGTCTGTGTGCGTCCATGCATGCTAGTAAGTAAATACTGACCTTTCACCTTGGCAATGACCGTGCCAGCCGCTCCCAGGATGTCCACCGAGTTGAGGGTCTGATGTTTGCTGATGATGGCCTTGAGAACGCGGAGTAACTCTGCCAAACGTTCCTGCACCAGCCCCTGAAGACCTTCCAGATTCTCTGAAAAAAAAAGAAAAGACATCATCAAGTTGTTGGTATCAAGACCTTGACAAGTCCAACAAAAGCTTAATTAAAATCTGAAACACAACTACCATGCACGATTTGCAATCACACATTTTCATCTATTTGTCAAAGACACCACCGTCACACTTTGAGTCACAGGTTTGGCAGTGTCAAATTAATTCCTTGCATTCCTTGTCTGAGCCACACGTGTCCCTTGTCATTTTGCATTCATGAAACTGTCATATTTTATCCTACCCAGACAGTACATTGTCTGTGTGCCTGTTTAAAACTCCAGATATAAAAAAGGGGGAGACGGTTGTGGTTGAGACACAGTGACTAACTCAGTTGTTGCAGCACATACTGTGACAAAACTATTTTGTGCTTCCTCCAGGCAGACAGTAACACCACGTACGACGGAAAAGGCATTTGTCTATGTAAACAGGTCACGCTGTGTCAGTCACAGTTATAACATTCTCACACAGGTGGAGTTGATGAACACAGAAATGAGGAAATGCTTTTTGTGGTTTTGTGCGTCCAAGTGAGGTTGAGTTAAACTTGTGCTTTAGAGAAACATCCCAGTGAGCATAAAAGCCACAGATTGTATCTGTGCAATAGCCACGGAGTAATGGCAGAGTTACAGCTAAATGTGATCTTTATTTATTCCACATTTTACTGCTGTGGTGCCCGAGTTTATGTATAAAACAATTAAGCATACTAAATTAGGAAAAAGAAATAACATTTTAGAGTTGACTGAAGTGGCACACACATTGTAGCGATTATGCAAGCACACTTTTTCTGCAGCAATCAGGAGAAAGTGTAATAAGAGGTTGAGGAAGCTCTTGCCTTTTTCTACGTTACTAGTGAGGTTTGATGGCAGATGACACTTGAGAAGGAACGGAATGCTTTTAGATTGCATCTTTTTCTTTATTTTGCTATGAAAGGTATGCCTTTCCTATAGAACCAAGCAAAACAGTGAGGGGTAGTCACCATGCATTTATACATGTCAAAGAATGTTCTTCTTCACAACTTTATGTTAGCTTAGGTATTGATTTTTTTTTCCAGAGCACGCCCACAGCACTTTTCAAATCAGTGTTACAGTGTGTTTTAAAGACAATTAAACGCTTTGGGAAAAATAAAAGTCAAAAAGAAAAACTTGACATACGATGAATCTTGTCCAAACAACAGGAAAGAAGATGGTCTTTCGGCGGAGGCTCTGTAAATTGGCACCAGACAATATGTGAGTTCATGTCTAACTCACTGTTTTGGAAGGTCTGTTTTTCGTCGAGACTAGCCCAAAAGACAGTAGCATTAGGTGAGAGATTGTAATTCCTTGGAACGTTCCAATAAATTCAGAGGGTGTGAAAATGAGTGTGTGTGTGTGTGTTGCCCATTTGACTCCTCTCTTATTCAACAGCACACACTCATTTGGCTGGTGTAAAACATAGTAGAAGAGACATAATCTGCAACTGAGACATAGGCTCAGGCCATCTGTGACACTATTTCAAAAGAACAGCGGGAGAAATAGACAATCATATAGACACGAGGCAAGAAAATATTTTAACAATGAAACACATAACATAAAGAAGAGTTAAAGACGGTCCAAATATACACCAAATTAAAAAGGACACAAGAACACCAGGGTCAATCTTGTGGATTAGAAAATAACCGATCTCTGTCCCTAGCCCCCACCGCCCAGGATTAGAGAAAATGTGTCCTGTAGAGTAGGATGGGGGCTCATTTGCTTGCAAGCCCCAGGGCGAGAGGTCCCCGAACCTGCAACACACACTTCAGGGAACCCCTCCCTACCGACAATGGGCCTTCACTACGTACCCTCCCATTCCTTTTAACCTTGAGGTCATTGAGGTATTTTTGGTTTCAGCGACATTTGAAGATTTTCTTATCAAAGGCATGTGGGGTTTGACCATTAGCATATGAGAGCCAGTCTTAACAAGGTCCACACCTGAGAATGTGCACTTAGCATGAGAGAATTAGAGCATTAATGGAGGTGCTGCTATGGAATCACAGCAGTAATGTTTATTAGGATCACCCATTTCCCTTTCCTATGAAAAGGATTTAATTAAACTAATCTGTTCTTGCAAGCGATGGGCATGCAATTGTGAGGAAATATCAATAGCTGTGAGGTTGTGGCAACAAAGACAGAGGGTGTTTGCTGGATTGGAACTGAAGCCAATCAGGGCTTCTTCTTTTTTTAATGGATTGATATTGGCTCTATTCTTTTTTGTCTGTCATCCACCGTCAGATGTCAAAAAAATCAGCAGAGCTACATTTAAGTGTTGAAAACATTATCTATCATGTATCAACTATAGCAAAATGTTTGCTCAACACCGTAAAAGAGCTGGAGAAGAGAGGCTGTTTGAATCCTGTTTCCTGCCACAACTTACACTTCAAGCATACTGTATTTTTTGAATGCAGTCGGGTTAAACATATTCCATCAAGGAATTCAAATCAGGGATTCACGTTGAGGTCAAAAGCAAAAAACTATTTAAAAAGCAGTAACTAAGTTTCTTTCTTTTTTACCTTAACACACAAAAAAAGATTTCATGATGGTGAAAATGTTGATTACCTTTTTTGCATGGCACATAACCTCCCCATTATGCATGTGAATGTCAGCACAGTCAATGTGCAATTAGGCTACTTAGATCCATGTTAATTCCTCACCCTATAAATCAATGTTAAAACAAAATTGACAAAGGAATTGTATTTCACAATCAGAAATGGGAATAAAGTTATCAAAACAAGGTCAAATTGTGTGTGACAGCTCATACTGATCACCACCATTGTTGCCCTTTGAATTGTGTGAGAGGATCTGTGCTCACTGCAGCGTGAGACAGCTGAGAGAAAGCTGGTAAAAAAATCTGTGGCGAGTGTTTTGTCCCAACAATGGCATCAAAAAGCCCACTAGAAATTTGCAGCCAATTGTGGAGGCCATGCCATTGTTTTGGTAGAGATAACAGCACTGACGCAAAGAGTCGGGCCATATTGTTTAAAGAAGGACCCCCTGCCAACGCCAACGCAGCTCAAGACTTTCTTTACAGTGGTGGGATGAGCTAGTGTCCCAACCATGCTTCACGCTCGGTCTGCTTCATTTATTCCCTGCAACATCAAGACCGCTTTCCCTTATAGGAAATTAAATGTTTGAGACTGCTGTCTAACAACAAATGTAATAAACTAAAACAGTCAAATGTTTGACACTTAATTGGCAAATCTTTCTTTTTTGATTCAGCTCCATATACATGTTTAACCTTGCAGCAGATCCATCCCATGAACCTCACAATCATACGAGTCATGCTTAGTCCCTTTGTTTACACACAACTCGTGACAGCTGAGTTCTTAAAATACAATTATGGTAAATGGAATTAGCTCTAACTGCACAAAGCACAGTACCGGTCTGGCAATGTAAAAGTATCTATATTTACTGTTAGTTTTTTTCTGTGTTCCATGACATAACTACAAGCCTTAGACCTATAACCATGGTCCTCTAACATCTCTAGTCTAGTTTACGATGCAGCATGCATCAAAGACCAAAACATTACATTTAGAACATCTCCACTTCTGGGGTGCTTCACTTTTACTTCACCTGCAAACAAAAACAAAAAATTGTGCCAAGAAGATGCCTAACTCTCACAGTAAATATGACATTAAGTATATAACAATGAGTAACTACGGTTTCTTTCATAATACTAATGGTTTTTCCCAGGTTCCCCACAGGGATACACCAATCAAAATATATCAATACTCAGCTAGCTCCCACAAGTGAACAGTTTCAACAAGAAAAGAAGCGATAATAACATCTCAAACAATCATTCAGAATTATATAAACCCATATTGTGTTTGGATTGTCACTTTTAAGCAGGTTTAAGTGCATGGTGATTCAACTTTAACACAATACAGAAGCTTAAACAATTTTAAATTAATGTCTCCCCTTTCATTGTTGTGTGTGGGGGTCTCATTGTGTCTAGCAAAGCTCATTATGTGTGTGGTGCAGAGAATGGCCAATCTAATCCAAATCTTCAGGTGGCCTGACAGAGGTTACAGCCTTTACTCCCCCACTGATAACAACAGGTAATCAACAGGCCTGTCACACGCGATCTGCAGGACATGAAACAAGCCTGGGCAGCACAGTGGGCTTGGGAAACAGCCGCAGGGCTTTACCGAAAGGCCAAGGAGGCCATGGTTCCCCATCAGCATCCCTCCTCCGCCTCTTCCTCCTTCTCCACCTCCTCTGGAAGGAGGGAGGGTGACATATTTAAATCCACACCAGCAAATTATTGTCAGGTTTTCTTAAAGATGTGTATCCCGCTACCTCATTCCAGGGTAGTGACACATTGCTCTCTGTCATACTGTCTCATCAGTCATCACCCCAAATGCTCCCCTACTAAAGGAAATGGATGCTTTTTGTATATCCCAGAGACACCTGGGCTAAATAAACTACACTCAGAATAACCACAAGTGTCTTCAATCACAAAGCACAAGGGCAGAAAACATTAAACCCCTACTGTAACAGACTCTACCTGCAACATGATCTGCAACAGGTGAAATTGTTTGGTCAGGAAACCATCTCCAAACACTAATTCCCCCCCTACCACCACCCATCCAAACAAAACAGCATTGCTGGGTGCCTCTCCGTCTTTCCACATGCCTTGTTTGGAGACAAAGTGGGCCGCAGACATCACACAGACAGTAAACAGCAGGCACTCCATAAACAGTTACCTGCTCTCAGTCATTAGTGAACTACACTCTGTGAGGTCTGGGCTCCACAGTCAGGCTAACTCTTTGACACTTCATTACATGTTTGGAGGGGGACTATACAGCAGGTGCATGATAAGACTGCATTCTTGAATCAACACTATCTGTCTATGACAGGGTATCAGGTTCAAAGGGAGGTGAGACAAAGCAGAAAAGGAAAACAGGAAATAAAAGCTTGTGCACATTAACCACTGCTTAAAGATTACAGCCCAAATCATATATAGTATTAGGCCATTAAGAAAGTAACTAATCTACTTTGAAGCTCAGGAATGTGTGTCGGAGACACAATGAAATTACTCATTCTTTCAGATGTGTGAAATAAGGGATCTAAGAATTAGTTGGGCGGGACATAATTTAGTTTTTGTGTGTCTCTCAATTCAAAGCTGAGAAACCATTACATTGGCTTTTTTTGGTATGCTACAAAAAAACAAGTCTGACTCACAAAACAGTACCACAAGCCTCAGCCCCCTCTCTGCTCAGTCCTGATCCACCGCTGTAAATATCAGCAGGTCGGCCCCAAATCGCCAGCATTGACTTCCCCCTGCTAGCAGGAGCTCCACTGGCCAATCCACCCCTCGCCATGACCAATCTCCTACACAAACATTCAGAGCCCATAACCATAAATCCCACCCCAGGAAACACACCCCAACCACAAGCTTGCAAAAAACATCCTTCAGCATCACAGGAGAAAGTTACTGCCCAACAAATCTCTCCTTTCTTTCTCCTAAAGAGCAGCAGGCCATTAAACTATTATGTGCTTGAATTTGTCTTTATTTCAATTGAAGGCACCACCCGCAAGTGTCCACTTCAGTTGGCAAAGGAGTACTTGTGTGAGAAGGGGAGATATTTGTGGTAGCTATTGCTAGATATGTTTTTAATAGAGTGGTGGTGGCCAGTACATACATTTTTAATTGGTTACATTTTGAAAATTGGCCATATTCTTCAAAAAAAGGAAAGACGAAATCTAATGCCATGTAAAAACCTTTCTGAGCAGAAATAGAAACAAGTCCATGAATAAACAACTGCATTATAGTCAGCAGTGAGTTAAACAAGTCCCTGTAAGATACAACCAAACACTTTATCATATAAAACAAAAAGAAAAGAGAGTTCCGACAACAACAACAACAACAACACAGATACAGACTGTTTCTGTAAAACACAGAACAATGCAGTTAAACTGGAAAAACAGCCAGATCTTATCAGTGTCATGATGACACCAACAGTTGAAAAAAATGCCTCAGTTTTCATAGTGAGACAAGGACTGTACACGTTCCTCCATATTTTAAGACATGTAATACCTCTTCTCACATGGCATTACACTGAATGCAGAACGTGTTCTGTTTATCTGGGGGAAATCAGCTTTAAACCTCATGCTCTGCAACTATACAGTGAGCTGTTTGTTCAACCCTGAAGTAGAACTGTAAAAGACCTGGTGTGAAGCACTTTTGTTTTTCCTTCCCTCCTGAGGCTGAAATGCTCAAATAAGTCACCCAAACTCTCTTGAGTAAAGACACATTCAAGGAAATAGAAATTCATAGTGCAGACATTCTGTTGTTCTAACAAAAGCTATTTAGTTAAACCCTGGCCCACTTGGCCTGTACACTATCCATAACTTCCAACAGATATTCCTAAACTTTTTTGGCTTGATAATGAAGAAAAAACATTTTGTTTTGTTTCAGCACATTTGTAAAATACAAGACATTTCTGACAAATGTATACTTGTTCTGTTCTTCTGTGGTCGCATAAATAAAAGAAAAACAAGGATGTAAAACGATGACGAAACAGGGCTTATGAGCTTACGCAACAGTAGCATTTTGTAAAATGACTCTTCATGACTGTCACAAACAGGTTACCCCATTGAGTCAATACCCAGAAATATAATGCCATATTGAATCTGTTACAAGGACTGCAACTTCCCCTGAGATATTTCCCTTGGATTCCATAACAATTTGTATCAAATGTCTACTTTTCCAAGCGTGAAAATTTAAAATAAATAACAACCTTGACTGTGTTACCTCTGGTGATTTGTATTTATGATCACAAATCTAAACTGTAGTATTTTTAAGAGAGTTTTCATAGTCAATCTGCCTCACACCTACCATTAGTCTATTGAAGGCACTAAAGCTACAAGTGAACATTTGTTCTAAAGGAATGCCGAGTATGCAGGAGAGTGGGGGGATGGGAGGGGACGGCAGCTCTGCTGCATGTGGAGGACTCCTTTTTCCACCTGATTAAAACCATTAACCAAGCTGTCTTCTGCAAAGCAACACAGACTTAAATGAAAATTTCAGAATTAAGACAACATATTGACATTTTTTCATTGCTTTTCTCATTCATCATATTGGCCCCAAAGCTGTTCAAAATACTAATTGTGACCATCATAAGTTTGTAATTTGGCCACAATGTGTATGGAAAATGTTTCAGGTCCATTTTGTGATGAAAAGCAGTTAACACATTGACATGTTAACATTTTGTTATTTTCAATTTTGGGTCAATTAAAATGAAATGTTATGGGTAAACAAACGAATAAAAGTTTGAGCGGGATCAACGGCGTGTGTTGCAATGTTGTGACGGCGTGTAATGTGCGAGTCATGGATGTATGAAGAGAATACAGCGTTGGAGGCAGCGCGCCATGAAAGTTGCACAGTGGGGCATGAAGAAAAAAGTTTGACTTCCAATAGGGGGGTGTCAGGGGGGGTATTTTAGGCTCCGTCACGATGTAAAAATGTGCTTCCTGTGGGGCTTGGTGCGAGTGGACAAAATTCATCTTGGGACAGCATGGGGACAAGGACAGAGGTCAACTACTCAAAATCATTCAGCCTCGCATTCCTTTCTTGGGTTACATTCTTTGACAGCTTGGCTATTGTTGGGCAACAATTCTGGCAAGCACAGTGACTGAGGTCCCAGTTATGAGAAAAAGTGTAAATCTACACCACAAACTGACCGTGCGGAATCTAGAAGTGTGAAATTGTGGGTGTGAACGTGGTGGGTCTAGTCAACTCAAGCTTATGGTCACTTATGGAGTTCCCCTGTGGGTTTCTGTCAACCAAACATGCTGCGTGAATGGGCCTCCAGCTAAAAAACTGGCATGTGTCTGAAGAAGAAAAATAAGCATCTTCCAAGCTAAACTCTCTAAGTTTTCTTTGTTTGAGGAGCTATGAGACACACACAGCGAGGAAAACAAACCTGTCAGATACTTACAGACATACGCCTTCAGCAAAAAAAAGCATTGTGTCGGTTTCACACTGTACTCCAGTGACAGACCTTTCCAAATATGAAAAGAATAACACGGGATCTGGCATGTGCCTTGCTAACCTCTTCCTTATTCCTGCAGCTTTCCTCAACATACGAAAACTGTTGCTAATCTTATTTTAGGAAATACATTTTACATCTCTATTGTGTTACTATGTAGTCATTAAAAGGAGGTACAACCATTGTGGTGGTCACTTGTGTAAAATGCAGCTTTTTTTAATCAAAATGAAACAATTTATTACACATTTAGGCTAAATGTAATTGCCATACATTACATTTTTTATTAAATTATATTTAACAAACAATCATGTTAATTTGAGTTTAATTCATTAGAATTTTGACCCTGCACTTGTATGCTACCTTTTTAAGTTAGTAATATGGACAATGCAATGGCATGCTGTGAATTATATCATCTAATGTGCTTTCACTAAAATAGAGACATAGCCTTTAAATCAATAGAAAACAGACACACAGACACACAGACACACACACACACACACACACACACACACACACACACACACACACACACACACACACACACACACACACACAAAACAATTTAGGTTTTTGGAATAAGTTCTAAGGCTTTAAAGACCTTGGTTGTGTGAACCTAGTAATAACAAAACTCCCTGCAAAAGAAAAAACAAATAATTATCAGTGTTTGTCTTTAAGAGACAACAGCCAGGATTACTCCAGTGCCCGCAGACAAGAGTCAGACTGATCACTAGTATTGCTCAGGATATACAGCATATAACGGTACTGGAACTCATGCTCAAACACTTTAAACTGTCTGTTTCTAAGTCACATTTCAGTTCAGAGATTATACAAACACATTTCCCTGCTTACTTGCCTTAGGAAAGCAATTAATATTTGAGGTTTGGTTTGCTGTTGCAGATACCTGTATATTTAAAGCTAGGAGGGCCTTTGACTTGCATTTGATTCAAACTGGGATCATCTTCCACCAGTCTTTGTTACACATTAGTAATGAAAATGACTCAATGTTTACTAATGACTGGACAGCAAACCACAATAGCAGCATATTGCATGAGCTGTTCCACCAAGAAGCTTGTGTCGGTGTCTCCAAGAAAAGAATAAGAAAAATAAACCACTAATCCAAAAAACAATAGCTGAATGACATTGTATATGTGATATGATTTCATCCCCACCTGCTCAATAAAAGCTGTTGTTTAAGGAAAGGCAAATATCCCAAATGTTTTTGTGATGGCTTAGAGAGCAACACTCAGCACGACGGCCTAACTCCTCCAGCTAGAGGAATGGCTAAACAACTCCCTCCCACTACCAGGCCTGCAGTGGGACCCCAGCATGTGTGAATATGTGTTTTGGTATGCGTCTTTTAGCAGAATAGTTATAGTGGAAGTCTCACATTATTGAGTCGAAGGAAATACCTATGCCGGTGATACAACTAGAGTAATACAAACACAATGCTAAATCAGAGTTCTGCTCACAATGACAAAATTGAATAAATTGTTGTTACACAATAAATAAACATATTACATTAGTTTCCAAAAAATCTCAAGGTTTCCAGGTAGACAAAACAAAAACTATTCACCATAAATGTCCCTTTTGTTCTAAGATTCCAAATTGTTGACAACTAAAAGAAAAATATATTAGTGAATTAATGAATACACTGATTGTGTGTTAACAGTAGCTTTTGTGGAGCCTTGTTAAACACCATGGGAGCATTTGTGTGGGTGCAGTTTTTGAGTGCATTTGCAAACAAGAGCAAAGCCAAGTGAGAATAACAGAGAAAGTAAGAGTAGCCTATGTCTGCTCTGGTGTCTGCAGTGCTATCGTCGAGCAGTGTGTGGGTTTGTGTAGTTGTTAAGAGGCCAACAACATTGCAAGTGCTCCAGCATGTAGCGGTGAGGCCGTTATCACATTGTAAACTGACACTCCACAGGTGGTTCTGGCTGTCTGATGTCATGATGGCAAACTTTGGGCTTTACTTATCTATCTGTAACATCACAAAAACACACCGAGCCTTCCTGGACGTTTAATCCTGTACACGGACATGATTGAAACTGTGTTTTGTGGGTATTAGTTGAGAAGGCATCAAAGCAGAACAGGGATGGTGTTGGTGCGATATACTACCTAGGAGTTAAAGAAAAAGGTTCACTGTTACACTGTTTAAAAAGCTGTTGCTGAGTTTTGCAACTGTGAGTCCTGTGGACAACTGTCCAAACAAAGACAACAGGGATTCTTGTCAATACATTATTTCCCACTGTATCTACAATGGAATTTACTGGCAGAGAATGTAAGCTATCTATAGCATCCTTGGCTCCTTTCTAGAAGATTAATGTCAGAAATTACACAAGAACAAATCCATTATGGAAGAGGCAGCAATTTTTCCACAGACAGTAGCCTCTTCTCAGGACTCAAATGGGAAAAGCTTTGCGCTCTCAACCATCACCTTAATGCAACATGTTCCCCACACTATTTGGCATTCAATGAAAGAATATCAAAGGTGTGTAAGAATTCCAGACTTAAGGAAAAGTAGGCTTGTGGAAAGTCACGCGAATAAATGCAATTATACTGTAATCGGTTTATAACCCCTGAATCACACTGAACATGCAACATTGATTATCTCACAAGTATCCGAAGGTGGATTCTCTTTCCTCAACCATGTAATTGTATGGTATTCTACTTCCCTGACCTCTACAGCTCCTGCACAATCAACTCTGCATTCTAGCTCCCCCTGAAGCTGGACTCACCTTTACACTGGAAAGCCTCCTTGAGGTTGAGTAACACATCAGCGAACCCCCGTACATCATTCACCAGAAGCATTACGTACTCCGGATCCACTCCTGGTGCCCCCACCAGGTGAGACGTTAGCCCCATGCTGCTCAGAGGATTTGGGTTCTTGGAGCTGCGGCCCATATCCCAGGTCTTAGTGGATCCAGCAGACAGAGATCCTATGTGAGGCTTGGAGCGATGTCGTGGCAGATCCTGGGTATTCTCAGTCCCACTGCCCCCACTACTGCTCTTCCGTAGCATCCCAATAGCCCCTCCAGCTGCCACCCTTTACAAGGGGGACAGCAGGCCAGCTAGCCTCTGAACTTAACACGCTGCCCTGGTCCTTGGGTGGCTGAAAGACAGAGAAAGATGGGTGAAAATGATGGGTGCGATTGTGTCGGAGGGTTTCCTTTACAAACTCATGAATCTCTCTCAGGCAAATTTGGAATTTGTGATTTTGAGCTATACAAAATAAATTGAATTGAATGAATCTACTGTATTACTGGATTGTTAACTTACACATAAAAGTAATAAGAGAGGACCCAAAGTATATACTAAAGATAACAAAATATAGTCAAAACATCAAATATGTTTGTCCTGAAACTGTTAGACCACTTCAAAATTCGTACATATACTCACGTCATGTTTTATCTGTTTTTGTTTATCTGTCTTTGTTTTTGACTTTATTGAAGTTTAGAGTTTACAACAAGCATTATTTACTCGTGTGTGTTCCGTTTTGTTATTCAGTGTCTTTAAATGCTATTTTGTGTCACGAATATGATCTACCTTGAAACATGATCTAACGATACAGTGGTTATAACGATGTGCAACGTGTTCCTGTTCACGTTAGCTAGCTTGTTAGTGCATCTGTCAATGCATAAAAGCCGGTGATAAAAACAGTGCCACGCGATGTAAAAAAGTAAATACGAATGAAAATGAACACATTTAAAAGAACAAAAACAAAGAAAAGCCTCGGGATTTAATTACAGAACACATCAAAGTTTTGAAAAACTAATTTAAAACAAAGGCGACCTCAACATTTCTTTTTCCGGACACTTTAGCGACAGTGAAAAAGTGATGCTGTCGAATAAACTGCTTTGCTGGCACAGCTAAAAAAAAAAACGCTACTTTAAACTCACCTGCTCTGCAGTTTTCTGACATAATGGCGACGATATCCGAACAAAACTTTACTTAATGGAGACCGTGAAAACGCAGAAGCATTTCCGTTAGACAATCCGCAAGACGGGTTACCCGCTTTGAGTGACTGTACATCGGAGAGTAGCCTACAATCAGCAAGTCAATCGTAATTTACTAGTCGGTTTGTCACGTGACGGCGCAGACGCGTTGGGATTGGCCAGGCCCTCTTAAAGGAATGGAGCTGTGATGCCTTCCGGTGCGGGCGGACGTTTGTGCAACTCATTTAAATAGATTAGTAAACATTAATTTGCCCATATTGTGTATTGCCTGTTGATTGAATGCATCTTAAATTTCAGTGGACACTAACTGTAATGTTCTGTCTCGCCTAAAAAATATCTAACATCAGGAGGCCTGTAAGAATAGTAGCAAGCCATGTCAACTTAAATTGGATTGTTTGAAAATTCCTTTTTTTTTTAATATGTAGTCAGAATTTTGCAAGAACATAGTGCAGCTAAAAAAAATCAGCATTTCACACGTGTGACAAATCTGCCACACGTCTTGTAATATACAGTCGTGCCCAAATGGCTAATTATGTATTTCCCCCCACCTTTTGTTTTAGTGGCAGAATTCGTTGACACAAACAAAGAGCAGGTATATGCTAAGCATTCACCATTCTTTAGCTTAAATATATCCTTTCTCCTCTCCGTTATATTGGTTAAAAACAAGCCTCCAATGTTGTTGTACAATACATGATTGCCATTAGTAGTAGCTGAAACTACATAAGCTACTAATATATGTGCCATATTACCTTTGACATATCATGTATGTATATTTAAACTGGGCACCATAACAAATGCATGCATATGCCTTGCCAACAACTGTAGACCCTATATTAGACCCAACACGTAAATAACATCACTACTGATTAGAATAGAAAAAAGAATCAAATCCAATAATCCAAAATGGTAAAGCAAATTTGCTATTTGAAAAATATTAGTTTTTTTCCATGTCCAAGCTTGATAATGATAGCCTCTTTGCTCCAATTCATTTACAGTTTTGATCAATGGGTATTGTCCCACAAAAAAATAAATACTTTAACCCAACTACTGACACCCATGCTGCCATCTAGTGTTCATATGTAACCATAGGACACTACTGTATAATTTTGTGCAGAAAAACAAAACATGCTCTTACAGAAATCGCAATGCCTCTAATTCATGTCTTACTAAATGCCTTAAAAAGCTTTTTATATTTGTATTACTATTGTGTATTATGTTGAGGTGGCGTGTCA
This sequence comes from Taurulus bubalis, assembly GCF_910589615.1. NCBI lineage: Eukaryota > Metazoa > Chordata > Actinopteri > Perciformes > Cottidae > Taurulus > Taurulus bubalis. The sequence continues at coordinate 26,519,305 of NC_136589.1, forward strand.
TGAAATTAAGCATGTAAACAGTGAAACTGAACAAAAAGACTTCTATTTGCATGGTTAATCAGTGTTTGTCTTTATTTCAATATACAAAAAGATGGATGTATTCTCATCTAGTTTATATTTCTAAGCATTTCAACACACAGATAAAGTTACCATTCGTACTGTTTTAGTGAAACCAAACAACATACACCACACACCCACACACACCGCACACACACAGTTCACATAAACAGGGAAGGTCACACACACTATTCAGTCAAACACTCATTCACGCAATGACAAATGAACAATAGGTTGACTGTAAATAAAAAATATTTTGTTTTTGACTCACATGAAATGGAAGAAACCCTTTACATTTGTCAAGTTAATATTTACACAATATTCTTTATTTTTTTCTTGTTTTGAAGATGAGACTGACTCCATGTTAGAGTTACTAACAAGGTACTGCACGAGGTAACAGGTTTTCTGTTCAGAAGAGCTGGGTGTAAGACAGCATTTGGAGGTAACGAACGGTCACGGCAGATTTTCCTTCATGATCGTTGTTTTTCTGGCACAATATGTGAAAGCACCTGGGTCACGTTCAGCTCACACACAAAAATAAACCCACAGCATTTATTCTATTAAGAGGTTTTAACATGTGTCTTCATCGGAACATGATCCAGGTGAGATGAGATGTACTTTATTGATCCACAAAAGAATACTGCTAAGTCACATCTGAGTTTAACTACTTAAACTACGATATTCAAGTGACTATTGCTGTATAATAAATATTGCTGGACTCTTGCACCACGCACATGCCACTGTTTACATGAACTGCAATGGGGATGCAATATCAATCAATTATGTAGTTGATGATTCCTAAATACTTAAAACAATATTCAGTATGGATTGATGGTTTCCCCCCCCCCCACCCCCTCCCCCACACGTTCTTTACCAAAACTGCACAGGAGCAAGCATCACAGAGCACTGTTAAAATCACCATCTTTCACAACACCTATCAAAGCACAACAGATGAGCCTGTGTGTCGTCCAACGTGGTTTAACTATCACCGAACACGTCTGAACATCACATCAGCGGGTTTAATTATTGAGGTAATACTGTAAAAACTGTCTTTTCTAGAAAGTGGCCGATCACAGAAGCCGCCAGAACCTAACCATGTTGTTGATGTCACACACATACTAAGCTTTCTAATGCAAGTGCTACCTACACAGCTTCTGATTCAGAGGAACTGATACCATTATTAATAGAAATCAGTAACACAACCACCATTATTGGGAAGAAAAAAAAAAAAAAAAAAGATATATATATATATATATATATATATATATATATATATATATATATATATATATATATATATATATATATATCTCTCTCTCTCTCTCACAGGGCTGGTTGTCAAAATGACTTAAATATGTAGAAGTGGAACTGAGAAATCCCTTTCCATTTTTGTGAAATGAAAACAATAATGCCCTGCTTTTGTATTTTTTCAAAACAGATTAGTGTTCGGCAACTGTGTGAACGGGTCTATTTACAAGAATCTGCCTCTTCTTTTTAGGTTTGTACAGCATTAACACCGTGACAACTGGTCAGGCTCTTTTAAAAAAAAAAAAAAAAAAAAAAAGAATCTCCACAGACAAAGAGACCCAACCGGCAATAAAATATCTCAACTACTAAAACACAATAAAATACATAACACAACTTGATATACATGTAGAAAAAGCCTGAGGTACGTGTCAGAATATCTGAGGTCAGTCTGGAGGAGTAAGCAGCTGAGGGCTTACCCAGTCAAAAAACACAAAAAACAGAATATTAGCCTCACATAATATCATTAGCGTTATATCAACAAAGAATACATGTACATCTACAAATCCTTGAGTATCCTGGAATAGTCACAGCAGCATAACGGACATTCAATGTATGGTATTTATGTTATGGTACAACTATGGCATTGCATTTGAGACAAAGGCAACCATTTGAGCTCTCCTTGCATGATGTACAGTTACTTGAGGTATCTGGGGACTGGTGTCTGACTGAGTCAACTGAAGAAACACCCATGAAAATGAAAAACAGACATGTTGCTTTCTCAAGTATGGCCCTCGCAAGGATAAACCCAGACTATCTGTCCATGCTTCTTACTTATTAAAAAAGAAAAAACCTCTATGCAACTCGCATCATTTAGTCTTCAAATTCTCTCTCTCTCACACACACACACACACACACACACACACACAATCAAGAATGTGTAACATTGGAACTCTAGACAGCATCCGTCAATGCCCCAGCACTGGCAAAGGAGTAACTCTAAACTTCTACAATTAAAAAAACAAAAAATAAAATCCAGGAATATGTCCATGATAGCTAGCTGGATAGCTTGGCTCTCAACTTAGAGAAAATGTTCCAAAGAAGCCTACTGGATACCTGAGAGGTAGTTCCCCGGGGACAAGAGGCATGTCCCAAATCTTCAAAAAGTCGCAAATGTCCAATATAACTGCTCAGCTCCCATTTCAGCTCCTCCCTTGCGATAAACACATCTGTGCTCCGATTTTTTAAAATCCCTTTTCATTCTGAGGCATTCACAGGTTTAAAATAAGGGAGCACACTTGAGTTTAAAAATCAAGAAGCTTCGACCCCTGAGGAAGATGAATATAATTTGTCTAACAGTCTCAAAAGGGTTCCGCCGAGGTGTGCAGCACGTCGTCCGAGGTTTGGAGCAAGGGTTCATTTCATTTGGCCGTAGACGATCATGACCAAGACAGAAAAAACGACCAAGATAACAACTTATGAGGTAATAAAATATACTAACACAAAAGAAATACATGAGGTAATGACGACATTTAAGATTCGACACATGGGTGTTATCAGATGTGCCCATCGCAGAGCTTATTACTACAGCAGATGGATGTGTTAGTAAGATCTGACTTTAAACACACACACAAAAAACATTAAAACGGAAAGAAAAAAAAATTACCAGTGAGATAAAATAGCAGCTGCATTCAACTTGCTAGTTGTTTTTTTAATGTTTTTAAATATTCACGGAGATCCGCTGAGTTTGGATTTGAAAAAATAAAAAGTCAGGAGCTCAGGTGAAGGATGGTGTCACCCGTTCAGGTGCTGGACTCTTTGGGAGGTAGGTCCTCGTTGGTGAGAGACATCACGATGCAGACGGGGCTGTCTGAGGTAGTGCTGCTAATCGTCCTGGAGATCTGGCCGATGCGCTCCTCGACACAACCAGCAGACAATCGCGCCTCTGCGTCGTGGTCCCAGCATTCTTCGATGGTCTCGCACATCTGGTTCAGACCCTGTAGCCACAAACCAGAAGTTTTAGGAGAGTACGCCTGTGGTTCTATTTTCTTACTTTATCAAAAAGGCACTTCTTTTTCACAGGAAACCGCTCACTTTTTCAGTGACCGTAAGGTGAAGATATAAGATACAGAAACAACAAAAACAAAGACATAACTAATTCAGAGAACGCACTATGACCTTAGATGACAGAGCTGTATTCACTGGAAAAAAAGGATGCATGATCTCCTGGTATTGCTGTTGAAAGTGCGGGAGCTATTCTTCCACTGTTACTCACAGGATGTTTGAGCCAGCAGTCCTTGATGGCTGGACGCATCTTCTTGTGCACGACCACATCCTGCAGATCCTCCAGGGAGGGATGCTGGCCTATTTCCTCCTCAAACGGCAGCATGTACTCGCCAACTGAAGAGGGGCAGTAAGGGCACGCACAGGACGGAAAGCATTACACAGAGAGGTTAAGAAAATAGTACAGCATCTGGATTTAAAAAAGCTGAAACTAGCACTCTGTTTAAACTCCTACACATTATAACTTTTAACCGAGATCAGATGGCTTTTCCAGGCCAAACGAAAACTAATCCTTTGTTTATTAGGTCAGCCTGAAGTGGTGACCTTTCACCTGCGAGCGAAGCAGCATTCCTGCACCGCTTGACTCACCGTCTGTCACCGTGCAGCGAGACACCAGCTCCCACAGCACCAAGCCCATAGCATACATGTCTATCCTCAGGAAGGAGTCCCGCTGGAAGTTGATGGCTCCCTCCAGCACCTCTGGAGCCATGTAGCGCCTCGTACCCACCTGGCAGGACAATGGATGCAAGTATACGTGAGCATGTGCATGAATGATGTTTCTGAAGAGTACTTCTTCTAGGCTAATATGTGCATTGTGTGTTTTGAGTCCATCGGATCATGTGCCGTCATGCTTGCTGTTAACATTCCTAGATATATGGGGACGAGGACACTTCGGCCCTGATCAAACGGAGCATGTTTTAGCAGCCTGTGGTGGCTTTTTGTAAAAGGAGAAAGAGACCTTCCGCGTGCCATTTCTGCATTGCTGAGCGCCTCACGTTTTTCCACTCTATGCGCCTCGTGTTTTTTTGCAGGAGCGCCCTACATTCCTCAAGTTGAATCTTTTTTTCTTTTCATACTCCTGACGTCATTAGCACTTTTTCTCCTGACACTTGAAGCTATATTACTACCAACCGTAGTTAGTATGATCTGAACAGAAAACAGATCTAGCAGATATAAAAAAAAAAATGATATATTGGTATGTTATTTTCATTCATTGAAAACTGTGCTTTTAACTTGTATGTAGCATGAAGCTCATAGTTTTAAAAGTTGCAGCCAACTGCAAAACCTTAATGTTGCCAACCATGGTTAAAGCAGTTAAAGCGACACAAAACAATGTGTTAGTATCTTAACGGCAACCTGCTTCGCTGCTGGGTAGAACGGCCCCACCTAAAGCAGCAATCTCCAAACTTATCAAGTTATTCTGCAGCCAGAATAAACACTTTTGGAATTATTTTCAGAAGGTGTATTACTACCATTTCTCAACCTCAAACCCTTCGATAGGAAACTGCCTCTATGAGCATTATTCTTAACTTCTACTTATCATAAAAACACAGACTTTTTAATTTGTCACTTGTAATCACAGTGGGTTATTGAAGCTTTATTGACACTGATCAACAGGAGAAACATTTTATGTCAAAATGAAAAACATCTTCAAATGAAATATAGTAGAAATACCTGGCCATGAGTGTCTCCTGGAGGTTTTCCTGGTTCAAATCGCACAGCGAGGCCAAAGTCTCCAATGATTGCACTTAGATCATCTCGTACCATCACATTCTTACTCTTGAAGTCCCTGGAAAATGTATTTCAGGACAAACTTAGTCTTACATATTAATCCATGCTTTCCAGGGCAAAATGACAAAATGATGCCCAACCTGAAGACAGCAATACTAAAATCAAACATTCGTTGTTTTAGTGTTTCGCGGTTCAAGACAGCTGGGAACAGTGTGCGTTTTCTACCTGTGTGCAATGGTGGGTTTGGGCCCCTCCCCCTTGTAGCTGGGAATGTCCTCATGGAGGTAAGCCAGGCCGCGGGACATGCTCTCTGCTATGTGACATAGCTCATTCCAGGACACAGTGTTACCCTTCAGGTGGTCTGTCAATGAGCCCTGCACACACACACGATTCAGGAACAAGGATTAATAACGGCACAAGAATCTAATTTAATCCATTTCTCAGAAGATCCACCGTTAGCGTCTAAAGAGTTAGCCAAGCAGAACCCAGGAATAGATTGTTTTTGGTCCTGCGTTTCATTTCATTTGCCAGCCGAATACCGTAGTCGGGAGGAATTACCAGAGGCGTCGAAATTCAAACAATATAGCTTAAATGATCATTAAAAATACGGACAAAAACGGAAACATTACACCAAACAGATGACTCATGCACAGATGGCACCGAGACAATTACCGGAACTAAATACGTTTGTGCCGCTGCCATGAATAGAAGGTGCTTCGAGGACAAGCCATGAATGTCATTACACAAATGTAATGCTGCATTTGTGGTTCTGGTAATTATTGTTTAATCCTGTTTTGATGTATTAATACCTTTGTTGAGAAGACCAATGAAGAATATATTCTGGGAGCCTCGAGGTGTTTATTCATACAGTATTATTTCAGGTGCACACACACATTATCATCTCATTGTTTGATGCTAGTAGTATTCAACATAATTACCTGTATTATTTTCACACATACATGCTTAGAAATACACTGTATAAATCTAAGCAACACAAGTATATCACGTTATGGTATACAGGGTGCTGCAGACCTGCCATAAGTAATAAAATACACTTAAAAAAAAGCTGTGATGCTCTTCTGTTATAAATACAATGCCCAGCAGTTCTAGTAAACATAGACGCCCTATATACCTCACCATGAATTTGCTATATGTGGCTATATACGGGTGTATATATGGGAAGATGTGCACTCACCCTCTCATGAAATTCTGTGATAAGCCACAGCTCCGTCTCCAGGTTGGCGCCGTGCTTCTCTGAAGCGATGTAACGCAAGAGGTTTTCATGACGCATTCCCGGAGTCAGGAATATGTCCCGCTCGTTTTGCCATGACTGCTTGTCCTGTATGAACACACGCAGATCAGAAAGGGTTTAGGTCTTCATGATATATAGAAGCACGTTTGAAGAGAATGAGGTCCTTTTCTCACATGTTAAAACAAAGCCCATGTTAAAGTCTCTCATGCCTTAACATTACATTCAAGTCCCAAAGCTAAGCATTGGATACAAAAAATAGAATGCAGTAATCTTTGAACATAAGCAACAACAAACAAAAAACACCAGAATGTTTTTAGCTTGCACCTTTTTTTCACCGTTTAACTGCCTTGAGCACTGGTTTAAAACAAATGGGGCTCATGTCTTACTGGTCAGTTTTGTAACATCTGACTTGTATAATCTTAAAAACTAAAACAGTCTTCAACTTGCAGAAGATTATGATTCTGTCGTTGTGCGAACACAAAGCAACTCCCGCCCCTTGGTGCATGCAGGCACTACACAAAGGTGAAACGTCAAGTGTGTGGTGGAGGCTGCCTGACAAACGCATTGAAAGAAAAGGGAAGCAGGGCTGGACAAAGGGGGTTCCACGACAGTAGAGAAGCAATGGTAGTATCTCTTCTGTTCCTTTCACAATTTATAATGCAAAATAATGCAGTTTTCTCTTCTCATTTATGCTATTGTAAATATATTTAGGCTATTGTAAAAAAAAAGTTATATTGCACCGCCAGCTGGTTCAAATGCAGCTGCTCAGCTATTAACAAAGACATGAAGATCCTATAAGCCCTGTGTAGGCTTCACTTCGCTGGTTGACAGTTTAGCCCCAAGCTACAATGCTGACTTTCTGCTCTCCTACGAGCCTCAGTTCCTCAGACAGAGGACTGTTTCGAGACCAAAAGGTGACCTGGCTATTTTGCCGTCAGTACCCCTTGACTGTGGATCTTATCTTTTTATATTTGCAATAATAGCCATTACCATGATTATTATCATGTTAATGTTACTTTCCAATATCTTATATTTTCATACACACACACACACACACACACACACACACACACACACATACATACATACATACATATATATATACATACACATATATATATATATACATACACACATACATACATACACACATATATACATACATACACACACATATATACATACATACATACATACATACATACATACATACACACATATATATATACATACATACACATGTATGTATATATGTGTGTGTATATATATATACATACATACACATGTATGTATATATGTGTGTGTATATATATATATATATATATATATATATATATATATATATATATATATATATATATATATATATATATATATATATATATATATATATATATATATATATATATATATACACATACACACACACATATATACATACATACTAGGGCTGCAACTAACGATTATTTTAATAATCGATTGATCATTTTTTCGATTAATCGGATAAAAAAACAAAAAATAAAATCCCAAAATCATTCATTTCCAACCCTTTATTCAAAAACAGAAGTGACAGTGCAAAACATCTTCAGAAAGCACAAACAGGTTGCTCCTTGAACATCCCTGAGCTGTTAATTAAAAAAATTAAATAAAAATGGACTAACACTAAAAACATACACATGTATGCTTTACATCTGCCAAATGTGAGCCCTTTTTACTGTAATTGATCTCCTTGGAGCAGAGGCTGCATTTAGCGTACCCTGCTTTACCAATATGTATGAAATACTGGGACAGTGGGAAGCTGTACTGCTCCTCCCAAGTCTGTTTGGACCTCCACCTTCCTTAAACTCTTTCATTCACATCATCTGATCAATATCTGGGTCTCTTATGACCACGACATCACGTTGTTGGCTAAGCCCAACTACGTGATTTGCTTCATTCTACTTTGAGTAAAAAAATAAAAACCTGCGGCCAGATCCGCCGGTTTAACGTTAATGAGTGACAGCGTGAACTGAACCAGACCGGGGGGTTACGGCATGTTTCATCACATTAAGCAAGACTGAACTATAACGGAACTTTAACGCCAACACTAGCCAAACACATTAGCTAACATGATAGCAAGCTGACTAGCTTCCATTAAAAACAAGTTTGAGGGAAATTAAGAGCTGGAGACATCTTAACTCTGATTGGCCAAGACTCAAAACGTCAAAGATGTTCTATTTTTGCGGAGATCACAATCTAAACCTTTCTCAGTGTCTCACTCCAATCTCAGACACGCTGGCGGCCAGTTGCTCTGCTCCGCTTTTTTTTCTCCGTGACTTATTGACTGCCGTAATAATCGTGCGACACAACGAATCGATAATGAAATTCGTTGCCAACACTTTTGATAATCGATTTTTATCGATTCCTTGTTGCAGCCCTAATACACACACATATACATATATTTATTGCGTTGACATTAAGAGTACCGGGATTTAGCAATACAATCCCAATTCGAGTAATGGTTAAAACGATATTCTTTCTTTCATCCAGATGGTTAGGAGTCTTCGTGCTTAGTACTGTGAGCTAATGTTAATACACAAATGCTTTGAATAATGACATACCTGAATAGGGAAGATCTTTACAGCAACATATTCACTCATCAACTGGGCCTTCCAAACACAACCAAAGCGCCCTCTGGCTTTGATTTCCAGCAGCTGCAGTGGTTTCAGACCCACTAAGGGTGATGGAGGAACTCCTCCAGGATCCTGAATGGCAGACAAGGAAAGCCGTGTTAAGGCGTGTTCTTCTGCTAAATTGATAAAAAAAAATATGTTGGCCCCTCTCTTGCCCTTAGTACAGAATATTACAGGAATATAACAGAAGAACTAGGTGATGAGGAGTAGTAGTGCGGACACAAACATGCAGGGAAAGACTGATCGCTCAGCGCCACAGATCACCACTTTAAATGAGTCAGACCGGGCTATATGGCCACTCTCACCTCGCTCAGGTCCACATGGCCGTAGGGAGGTTTGCGGTGGCGGTACATCCACAAGGCCAGAACGAGGGCCAGGGACAGCACACAGAGCGGCAGTAGGGAGTACACAAGCACGTTGAGCAGGGACGGCACTCTGGGTGGAGGCCGGATTTTCACTGTCAGGGTGGAACAGAATAATTACAGCATGTCTGCTTTATGACATCGTAGGTTGTATGCAGCATTACGGGCGTCCCTCATGGGGCCGTGACGCCAGATTTGAAAAGAGACAGGGAACATTTTATGTGGATTGTCCAGCCTTGATCAAAACTGACTGAGTCAGTACACAGGGTGTGGATATACAAACAAATAAGATAGTTTTGATGTGTTCAAAGTCTACTTTTTGTCACCTTTAGTCAGCTGAAAATCAGTATTATGATTAATTAAAATCATAAAGGCGGCGTAACATGCATCCGTGTGATATACATGATGCTTTTTTACTATTAGATGCCGGGCTAAGCTTCACACACTAATAGGAGGGGAAAAGCAAAGACCTATTTTTCACTTGCACTATATGTGGGATGCATTTGCGGCTCACCTCGGTTGCCACTGCCAATCATGTCAGGAAGGTGGGTGAATCGTTCATTGCAGTAGTTGCCCTCGCAGCAGCAGAAGAAGACCTGAGGGTTTTCCTCCATGGAGACACACTCTTGCCTAATAAAAAAAGAAAAGCAGACGACACACCTACATTATTGCATCGAAAACCAAACAACAAAGATGTCGAGCAGATTTAATAATTAACAATAGGGCCAAAACATGGCGATAGTAAAAATGTAAGTAGCATTTTGTGACTAAGACTTCAAGAACCAAGCAGGCGAGCGTCTGACTGTTGTATCAAAGAAAAATATTTGTTTATTGTCAGGACTCCCACGCACTCTTGGCATTCGATACTGGTTATGTTGCCAGTGTATGAACCCACAAAGACTTATGTTGGGTACTTGAATAAGCTAAATCTCTTTCAATGGGACTATATTGTCTGTCTTCTTAACCTCATTAATTATGAACATGCAGAACTATCAGTCCCTTCTGCAATAGCAGCCCTGAACAAAGTGCCTTGTTGACATAGTCGTGAGCTGGATGGATAAACGCATACGTGACGATATTGCGTACTGGCGTCTTTATCTGCATGTTTCGGTGTTGAACTCGCTGTGAAAACAAATCTCCCTCCGGGACAATAAACCTAGACTGATTAGTATGGATCTAAATGTGTTCAGTTGTCATTAGATTCCCTTTATAGTTACACAGCAGCATTTCAGGCCAAAGCTATTTCCCCTGAAATGGTCAACAGACTTTTAACTGCGTTTAATCCTACAATACAAATGTAGAAATGTGCTTTTGGTAGAATGAGTCCATGCTGATCAATATGTCACTCATAAAAGTTTTCATGTTTATCCTGACAGTCTAAAAAACCGCAGTTTACTAATTTAGCAAATATGGAAAATAAAAGGATAAAACACAGTAAAAACTATTCTATTGGCGGCTCGAGGTTAATTATCTGTGCACACAGATGTGTAATGAGGGACAGATTATTAGAGTGACGTTTTCTCCAGCTTGCCTTCATGAGCCACCAGAGGTCTCCGCTGGTTTAATATTCAAGCCACAGCACTTTGGAGACTAAAAAGTTTGATCATGCCACACGGCTCTTCACCGGCTGCTGATAAAGCTCGTTTAAAATTCTACTCCTGACTTATAAATCCTGAGTGGCCCAGTGCCACCCTATCTATCCACCATCATTGGGCTGTGGACACTGAGCTGTACTCTGCACCGCCGATATACAGATGCAGACTATCTGGTTACTCCCAGGGAGAATTTATGTGAACTCTGCTGGTTGCAGAGTTTACCAAACATAAATTCCTACTTGTGGAAATCACTTTCCCCATCTAATAAGAGTCTGGTTAAAGAGTCTATAGCCAGGTCGGAAATGTTATTTGCATACCTCTACCTGTTTAGCTGGCCTTCCATATGTATCGGGGAAATATATTAAAAGATTTCTATTCGACCTGCTGTGTTCTGTGTGTGTAGAGACACTGCACCAGGAGTTTGCATCTGGTTTTATCATGTTGTCTAGTGAAGTAATTGAGCGTTATTTGGTATACATCAGTGATACCAGCTAGTTAAATGTGTTTATATTCTGCTTTTCTCTGTTTAACACAACTTAATATTGAATATCTGTGGGAGTTTGGACTGCTGATGTGAAAAAGACAAGCTATTTGAATATGCTACTTGGGCTCTTGAAAATGCAATGAGCATTTTATATTTTTCTGACTTTTTTTTAAGATTAATTAAGAAAGATTAAGTAGACTGTAACCTACATAAAGGTTTGGTTTTTGTTGAAACTGTTTTGAAGAGGTGTTGATTCAACTGTATGATCATCTGTGGTGCTGTTGAACTGTATTGCATTCTGACAGATGCTTCTATTATTTTGTCCACCCCCTTTATATTAATGAGGGTCTGTTATACAACAGACACACCTCTCTGTATAGTAAAATGGCAACTGAGTGTATGTAATGTGTGTTGAGATTCATACTGGTGGTAAAGCAATGCAAATACTTAAAAAAACGAATATATATGCAAATAGGCCAGTTACTTTGGTAATATATCCTGCATATCCACATTTTATGTCAGTTTTATTTCAAGTTTGCGTGTTTGTGTGGCAGCTGATGATTTCCCCAAATCTGTTGATCCGTCATTTACTCTGTAAAATGGCAGTTAAATAAGAATGCCCTTCAAAATGTTAAAGCGTGAGATGTCAATGTAATCACTCATTTTGATGAGATGACAAATTCCTTGTTTGTGCCGCCACACAAGACTAAAGCCCAAACATTTTTTTAAAAGCAGAAAACCAGCTAGTCCTCACATTCGAGAGGCCAAAACCAGTATTTTTTTAATGTTTGTCTTATTGTCAAATAGTTTCGGCATTAGCTGTTTAATTTCTGTGGCATGGTCCTGGGTCGAAGAAATACAGATCTATTAAACTAGAGATGGGTACTGAGGCAGATATGCGTGTTGTGCTCTCTGCCAGTCACTCTGGGTATCAATGGAAATGCACGGTGGCGATGACCTCGCTCAGTGATCGGACCTGTCATAGCAGTTGAAGTCGTCCAGCCAGCAGCCTTTCTTCACCAGCTTGATGGTCCCTGAGGAGTTGAGCCAGGAGGAGTAACAGTGCAGTCGCTTGTCCTTTTCCCCCTCGCAGCGCTCGAAGCCGCTCTGGTTGGTCCTTTCCGTACGCCAGTTATCATTGTAGTACACACACTCCCGGGTCTCTGCTTCGCCCAGACTGTACCCTGAGATGGACAGAAGGCCTCAGTCAGCTCACATCGTAATGAATTAAAAAATCAACAGCGGAAGCACAGACATATGGCGAAGGATCTGCTCGATGCCACGAAGAAACATCTGAGCAAAGCCTCTATCATCGCTCTGGCACACGGCCACGTTTGGGAGCTCTCGGTAGTAAAAAGAGAGTTCCTCTGGGCTAAGAAATTGTTGCTGAAAAGTAGTTCAGCATTATCCCATTCACCAAAAGATATTTTCAGCAAGTAACAACTAAAAAGGAGGGGGAAATGACAAAACGTAATTAGCTATAGAAAAACAATTGTATGCCCTTGTGTGATATGGAAGCACAACGGGCTTCTACTTCCATAGATAAAGACGCTTGTATCCTGCTGGAGTGTGACACATCTGGAAAGACAGATAAGACCTTCTTCTTTAAGGGCTTTTACCGTCGTTTAGCAGGAAATAGTTTCCCTCAACAAGCCTGAGACGTGACAATAGCTGTCAGTCTCCTGCTGTTGCACAATTGTTTTTTTTTGTTGTTATTCCTTCTTTGTGGATTTAATGTTGGACACACTCAAGCAACACACTCAAACAACACACGCAAGCGTGTTTTTGATGAATACTAAAGCAGATAACACGCTGTACATGTCATTCACGGTTGGACATTCATGCCCAATCTTTGTTCACGAAAAAATAGTGCATGTCTCTTTAAATCCCTGCCTATAGGAGGCTGCCCATCCCCCAGTGTTACCCCACCAACCCATTACACATGCACACACGCTCTCTCTCTTTCTCTTTCAGGCACTCCACTTACACATACATGCCTGCCTGCCTGCCTTTAGTTGTCCAGAAGCATACAATGGATTTCATTATAACATATAGGGATGCATGGAATGACCAAACATCAGGCTCATTATTAAGGATGGAAGGAAGGTGGTAAGGACGCACACACACACACACACACACACACACACACACACACACACACACACACACACACACACACACACACACACTGTTCAATGTTCCATTGAGCAGAGATGGCAATTCTGATAGCTGTGGTCACATGATCCGGGAGGACTTTTACTACAAGATCATTCCCCAACCCCCTCCCTCTGTTACTTACCGAGGCTTACACCACAACAACATGAATTCTGGAGAAGCAGCTTACAACACACTCCGAGCCCTAATCTAGAACCCATAAAGGCATTAGCTACAGCTACGCCTCAATTTAAAACAAAATAAATGTATTGCAGTTCGTAGAAAAACTCAAAGTTGGGGGGGCGGGTTGGCTATTGTTGTTGTCAAAACAGCTATAGGGGATATCTAGCTAGGAGGGGAATGGTGACCGTGTTAGGGACGCACAATAATGCCTCCCATGAGTTGCAAACGCTGGCAGAAAAAAGAAGAAGCCAAACAAAAGAAAAACAACCCTCATGCTCAATTTCACGTGGTAGCAAGCCACTGGTTTTGGAAACAGAGCAGTTGAGCCAGTAACCTTGATTCAGGACAACAGCTGCTGTCTCATCAAATCCAACGCACATTGATTTATGAAGATCATTTTCAGACAAAGTGTGTTTTTCAAGCGAGGCTGTGTAGGCACAAACAGGAGGGCAGAGCTGAGATGCAGCCTATAAGGTTTCAGGATGTTAATGCAGCTGCTGCCTTCTATTCCTGCCACTGTTAAGAAAGGCGAGGGGGACGCAACAGTTTTACATTTGGACATATATGTTAATGAATAAGTCAAGTATTAAAATACGTTATTCAATTGCATTTATTTGTATCTTAAATAAATCACAGCTATTGCTCCGGGTATGAAATAGATGTGTTTGTGGAGGTAAACAGAGAAAAGGAGATTACGTGTAAGAGAATAAAATCCCCCACAGCTGACCGATAGTGTTCACTGCCAACTAAGTTTGAACAACCAACACGCGTAAACTCGCCCACTGGTCGACATATTAAACGAATTTAAATCGCACAAACACAAATACACACGAGAGAGAGAGAGCAAAAAAAACTGTTGCAAATTCGCAACCAACAATAGCAGCTCACCTGCGCATAAAGTTCCCAGAAGAAGTGAACAAGTCAGCCATGAAAAAGACATGTTCCGTGTTGAATGCAGGACAGATATTTCCCCGGCTTTCCGTCGCGAACATTAAAACTCAGGTTGTCCAAAACATCCGTCCAGGATCAAACCGACCACAGGCCTCCGCGTCCCTCCAGGAGCCTAACCACCACCACAACTCGTGTCAATAGCCGCGGCGCTGCAACAATGTTGCAAGAAACGAGCGGAGCGATCCACGGACCGCGAGACGGTTCAGTCCGCAAAAACGTGCCGCGTTTCGCCTCGGAAGTGGGTCCAAAAAGGCGAAACGAAAAGCCGCTGAAAGCCGCCGGGGCGAAAGCTCGGCGCTCTTTTTGTTGAGGTTATTCACTTGAGTAGTAGCACCGCTGCATCGGGAGGTCGGTCGGGGTTTACATGCATGTTACTGATCTGTGTCCAAAATGGCTTCTAAATGGGGAATGGGCTGCAAACAGGGAAACCCGGATGTGTAAACACAAAGAGGGGAATTCAGGCAGCCAGCGTGTGACCTTAACTCGACTGCGCGGATACGCGCCTGCTTGACTTCATTTTTAGGCTCGTGTGGATTATGATCACGGTATATTTATAAAAACGCATTAAAAATAGCCCAACGGAAGGGACACGAGGCGGTTGGGATCGATGTTTGCTTTCCACGTTGGTTATTTGTCTCGGTTCCAGCTGATAGTAACACTTGCACTTTCTCTGGTCAGAGTTGGTATTTTTTATCGTCTACTTTTCGCTTCTTATTTTTTAAACCGGGTTTTAAATCCAATTGTCACGTAATGTCTACAGATGTTTACTGTTCACACGCAAATTAATTAAAAAAGTGTTGAATATTTAAACTGCAAAATATCAACAGATATAAAGTCAACCATAAACGCAGGTCGTCTTTATTTTCTTTGTATTTACAGTAAACCAACACAATTGTGTGTATTTACTAAATGAACTCGGAATATATATGTAATGTGTACATAATAGGGTGTATGTCTGTCCGTGTCAATGTGAAAATGTATTTCAGCCCCGCTAATAGTAGAATCAATTCTTAGGACTTCTATCTGAATGATATTTTATGCATTAGTGGCTGTGCTAAAAATAGATGACCCAATTTGGAGTAACAAGATACAATAAATGCTATTTAAAATGTATTCGTCCGCCAGACGTTAATTATATAATATTGCTCAAAATAGAGCCAAACCAATGAATCGCTAAGCATATTTTATTACTATCACAAAAGAGGAAGTGTGTGACAACAATCTTCCCCAATTTCCAAACATAATATTCTTTTAATAATTATTTTCAATATTAAATTGTGGCATGTTTTGTGACAAAGGATTGGTCAGCCTGCCCACTCACCAGGTCTGCCAGCCAACAGACAATCACTTTTATAAATATTTCCCTCAAAAATGTCATGTTTCAAGTCATTATCCTCTGACTAATAATTGGGTATGCTTCTCTTTTTTAATCTCTCCATTAAGAAGGAAACACATCCATTAGAAAATAGAAAATGATTAATTAGAAAATAATCAAGGCTTATTAATGAAGTATAATAATACAGTATCACTGCACATAGTTCCCTTTGTTTAGCATTTAAGAAACGCTCTCTCAAATCCGAAATTTTTTGTGTAAAATAATAGGTCTCATCTTTGTAGAAAACCAGCAATTACATTGTTAAAATGCCATTAAGCCTGGCTCGCAGTTTCCCTCTCACTTTCTCGTCTTTGACATCCAGATTGATGGGATGCTAGTGACACCCAGACAATTCATGCAGCAAATGGCTCAGGAATGAGGTTAGACATAGGTAATCACCCTCAAACTAGTGCCACTGAGTGTAACTCAAGACCAAGCATTTCCTCATTAAGCTATCCTATATTGACCCTGTAACTTGATAGAGGCCAAGAGCGAAACCTTGTAAAGATAGGTGTGCTGTTGTCATGACAGTTGGAAGAGAAAGCACATGAGTGGTCCTTAAAGGTCCACTGGACATGTCCATGGTGCGACACTCCTCAAAGAGTGAAAGCATGGGGGAAATGATGCAATGGTGTATAAAAAACATGAATGTATGAGATAATAATGTTATAAAAGGCTGTTAAATACAGCATTAAATGTTGTGTACATGATATCATAAAAACTTGATGGACAAACTGAGTTCAGGTGGATAAATCCTGAATGGACAACATACATTATTCAAAATGAATGTTTCTGTTCTTTGGTTTTATTTTTTATTCAAGAAAGGATCACCCAAAAATGCCGTATTTTTTTACATGTTTGTGTCACTGCTGTTGAAAAGCTCCATTGTGATCCCTTTGAAAACCTCGAGGTGAACGTCACGACTTCACAGTAAAATAGATAAATGACACTAGGTGGTAGCAGAGCTCCCGGGCATGTGTGGATATGCTTCAACCTATATGTGAAATATCTCTATTTCACTCCTGATTTTTACCCTGTGTTTGTTGGGAGGACCAACAGTTTCTATTGTTTACTGCTGACTGTCAGAGATTCGCTTCTATGATAGCTGAGTGACTGCTTTCTTCTTTCTTTATAAGTTTTATTTCCAGACTTTTTCATTAAAAGGGACGTATCCAAAGTATCTCATGTAACTTGGTAATGGGTCCATTAGTATGCGAAAACGGATTCATAGTCTTGTAAGAGAGAGAGCAATAACCGGATTCATATCCTGCAGCCATTTCTACAATGCAATGTGGTGGTTAAGTTAAGACTTCCACACTGAGTGAGCATAAAAGGAGCAATAATGGAAATAAGATTGAAGGTGTTGTCGGGTCAGTACTTTATTTCCGCCTTTGAAGTATTCCGTACAAAAATAAAACAACAAGCAATGTCAAACATGTGCTTTATCTTTTATTAATTTATAGCCACACAGCGTCAGCGGTGGGTTTTTCCTTGGTGGATGACTTCATCTCTGCTGGCACATTGCCTGTGATGGTGAGATGGTTTAGAAATAGTTTGCCACCCTGCGAATAGACTGGATGTTGGGGTTCTCCGCCTGCCACTCCATGTGGGTGCAGTAGTTTCCTCTCTCCACAATGTACATGCGGCCGCGGTAGTTAGGCTCCTCATAAAGCACCCAGCTATTTGCAAAAATAAAGGAATAACATTAAATTAAACTCTAAATAGTGAAATGTTATAATAGTGCATGTAAGCCAGAGGAGAGAAGGTAGCATGTTATATATGTCTGACTTGGCTTATATAGTGTCTAAAATGAATGTTCCATGTTCCACACATTGTCTTACTTACCTCTTGTGGTATGCACATGTTTTAGGCTTTGTTTTTAATGATACATATATGTATATATATGTATATATATACATATATATATATGTATATATACATATATATATGTATATATGCATATATATATATATGTATATATATATATCAGGGGCATTTAATGTCCACAACATAACATAACAACATTATCATTAAATGATTCTCCTTTAAAAAGGTAGACGTACAGTTCAGTCAATTTCCCAGAAGTCTGTCATTGAAGTACAATACACTAGAATATTCTAGCACATATTAGTGCTTATGTGCCCACAGCAAGTTAAATGTAACACAATGTCCCCCTGCTGCAGAGATACTTACGCTCCATCTCCATAAACCTTGAGGGAGTTGACGCAGCTCTTGGTCAGGCCTCGTGCTTGCAGGAACGGACAGTCCTCACACAGCTCCACACACTGGCCTGAGAAGTTGTCTCCCTCGAACAGCTCCATCCTGTAGTGCTCTCCATGCTGGGGAGGATAATGACACATCCGCTCGCTGAGTTACAGCAAACATGTTCGCTTTCAACTCATTGCCGAGGACCAAGGTCTTCTCTGAAAGGCACTGTTTTGAGTGCACTAACAAGTGTGCCTATTGAAATCTAAAGGTTAAATGTTCATGGAGGGCAATATGTACAGCTCACAGTCTACGTATGTATCAAGTGCTCTTAGTCATTTTCTTTTCGCTGATGGTATCAGTATGTGATGTGTTTAGCTGTGAATATGCCTCTGCACTACAATATTAAATTGTGCATTATTATACACTAAAGTTATTAGAATGATTCTTGGATTCATCTGAAAAACAGATGTGAACAAATTAGCCCACACGTAGTCTGCCATGCTGCTTCTTCTTTCTTTTTTTACCAAATATTTGTCTGTCCCTGGGGTCTCTCTCTCACAAACACACTCTTACCATCCTGATTGGCTTGCAGGAGCCCATGTGATCGTTATGGGCATTCCAGCGCTGGAATTCGGGGTACTCTCCATGCTCCAGAATGTACTGTTGGCCCTTGAAGTCTGGGTGGTCATAGCAGATGTAGGCCCCGCTCTCCACGCGGACAGAGTTTACCCTGTTCATGAAGCCCCGGTCCTGGAAGTTGTCGCAGTCGCTGCAGATCTCCAGTTTCCTCCCAGTGAAACATTTTCCCTCATAGAACACGATCTTTTTTTTTTTGACACAACAGTGAATATTTAAATACTTTTCTCAAAACAAATACTTGTACAGTCAATAGTCAGAAAGATGTCACTCAACACGGTTAAAAGTTGGATCATTCAGCTACATTAATGCCATTTGTTTGGGATTGACATGACTAAGTTTGGGAAGGCTAAACCGTCACTGCATCACTCTCCGTTGCTGTGGTACTTACCTTTCCCGAGTACTGAGACATTTTCCACTGTTAGCTGTTCCAAACTAGTCACACTGTCTAAGAGTGGAAAAATGTGGACGCTCAGATATATATGGCCGTAGAGAGTGTGGCGGTATCACGAGGCTGAGGCAACAAAAGCCCAACAATGGGGGGTTTAGACATTTTGCCACATGGACACTTTCCCTTATATGTGCCAGTGCTGATATTGGAGTTTGGCTCGAGGGGGGCAAAACAAAAGAGAGGGAGAGAGAGATTTTGCTATGATTGGGCTTTTGGAGGGAGGTTGCACTGAGTCGGGGTTGCCGAATAATATGTCGGGGGCTTCCAGACAAGGGGAGACAAGACAGGCAAACAAACAGATAGGGGAAGTTAAAGCAGAGGTGAAATGACATGTATGACCCAGTGCAAAAACAAATCTGTCTTCTGACAAGTTGGGCAACTGGGTAAATGTAGAAATAACGAGGCGTGTTCCCAGTTCATGTCTGAGTTTAGATGGCTGCCGGATGAGCAGAGCAGCACAGATGTCCTACTCCAAGAGCAGATTTTCTTTACGGATCACTGCTGATCCCGACGAGATCCCTGGATCTACTTAGACCTTGACCCATGACAATTTCCTTCAGTTGCAACATCAAAGACCACCAGTTTTAAGACTCGGCAGGTGGAGCAGGATAAAAAAAACTGTTTATAATATACTTCAGCGCCCCTATCTCTCTCCCTCTCTATCTACAGGGGAATAGAGTGGCCATGAATAGCACAATTTGAAAGCATTTATTGCACTTTTTCGAGATAAGAAAGTTCAACAAGCTTTGACAATCACACAAAAAAGCAGTCAATCAAAGCAGTAAGTAGAGTGTAAAATATAATGTCCTGTGTGTGTAGATTTAAAAATCATATGGAATTGGACTTCAGTCAAATCTCATCGAGGTAATTTGTTTTCCTGCACCAAAGGAAGTAAGTTGGTCTTTTGAGGCAACATGTACTTTATGTGTATGACATCTGAGAGAGAGGGATCCGGTCTTTCAGTCTCTTGTATTAGTTTGTGCTAGTTCAAGTCAATTCAGGCTTTGTTTCGAGTCGATTCATGGGTCTGGAGCCGAGGTTAGTTAAAGAGCACTGAGCCAAAGGTATTACACCTCATATAGGTCATAGGCATAATCCACCTTGAGTAAACACACTGTACCTTTCACTAATATCCTCTTGTCGGTTTAAATCCAGCTAATATAAATCTTTAATTGCGTCTGTGACAAACACATACATTACTATCGGCAAAAGCCTCATCAATTATATACATTGTGGACAAAGGGTGGACAGCTCTTGCATAATGCAGGAATCGTAGCATTGGGAAACTGTAACCCCTGAACACAGTGTACCCAGGGTGAGTGAGGTGCTGAGCATATTGACTTAACAGAGAAACACCACTGAGTAGGACGTTACCATGACGGCCCAAAGTATGAACGTGTATAAAAAGAGGGAAGGGGGCTGAACACATCTCAGTCCCCAGCAGAAACGAAAACGGACAAATCAGCAAGGTATGAACACAATATTTAATATGTTTGCCATATATTTGCTATCAGATGTCAATATCACTGTGAATGCATAAAACATACTTTTTTATAATTGAAACTGTATATTTCATATAAACATCACGAGATATTCACCTCTAGTGAAGAGTCTCACAGTTCAACTTTGTTCAAAGGGACATGTCATGAAATCTGTAGTACTGGAAGTATTGTACATTCTGTCTGGTGGAATCAAATCTGTGCTTTGTGTCTTATAGGCTGCAGTGTTGATCAGAGCGATGAAGTTGTTGTTCTTGGCTTTAACCGTCGCCTTGCTGTTTACAGCTGGTGAGTCATGTCACTGATTCTCCGCTGAATAAACACAACCTTTGCTGCTGTGCAACAGGGACGTCCTCACTGTCCAGGATCACAATACTAGCCGACCTCTCCGACAATCAAAGACGTGCTCTTCATTTTGCAGCAGATTCTAGGAACCTTATCTGATAAATTAAAGTCATCTGTGAGAGCACAGTATGATTGTATGTAGCTTCTTGCACACCTCTAATATCTAAATAGATTACATCTTGCAATAATTCCTGGAGAATTAGAAAACACATGAGGGACAAACACAATGCCTGCTTTAAACAATTTTTTTCAGGTGAAGCCCTGAACTGCCACCGGTGTGTCTCCAGAAAGGCCGGAGGAACCTGTGAGCTCACTGTAGAGACCTGTAAACCAGGGAAGGATGCCTGTGCTGCTGCCAGCTTCCTCACAACACCATGTGAGTTTCTCTACATACGCTAGCTGATTACCACACTTAAATATAAATATTATCTTTGCTGTAAATTATATCAAGTAGTTCCCGGAATAAAAACGTGTGCATGCATGTCACCAAAACTAAGGGCATCTGCACCAATGCTGATGTTAAGTTCTGAAAAAATGGATAAAGAAAGAAAACTGCTTGAGACCTCTTGTGGCGAAACAGTAGCATCGTAACATTCAGTAGAGCGTCAGCTTCATGTAGAAACACTTAAACTATTGGGCAGATGTTTGTGCCAAGATGTCAAATACTGTACATTGGCTCTACTTTCCTTAAATCCTTTTCCTTTCCTTTCTCCTTTCTTAGATGGCCAATATCAGAAATGCATGACTCGTTTGGACTGCGAAATGCTGAAGATGAACGCTTACATCAATATCAAGTGTTGTACAGACGACTTATGCAACACCTTTTGAAATGACAATTGATTGGAATGTCTTTCAACAAACACATGTTTGAACTAAAAAACAAATGTGCTCTGTCAATCCTCTCCTTTGACAAATAAAAACAGTTTGACAAAGAGCGAGTGTCTTTTCTTATTCGTATCTCTTCTTAAGCCACATCAAGTCAATAACAGTCTTGGCGTATAAAAAAACACCAGGAGTTAGAGGATTCAGGTTCCAGTTTAATTTTCAGCAGGTTGGGTTATTGTAATGGCCTTTTCTCTCAAAGGTGCTCAGACAACTTCAGCTCATTCAGAGCACATGCTGCCACTGCAAGTTCTCAGGACTTTGCACTGACCCTTGACCTCATTCCTTAATTACTTTGAATATTCATGACCAGAACCTACCTCAAAGTATGATCAGATTCGATTGACAGTGAGCAAACAACCTAACAGCTGTCGCCAGATTCAGATTTTAAAAACTAAAATCCTGACTGGTGTGCAAATACCTCTGACATCACTTTATTTTCTAACTGATCCCCGCCCACTTCAAACCAGTGAGAAGAGCAGAGACAGAAAAAAGTGAGAAATCTCTAATGTGAGATAGCATCAGTACGCATAACAGAACTTTTAAAATACTTGTTTGCTCTTAATGTACCATCGATTTGCAAATTAGGTGTCTGACCTCTCAGTTCACCCCTTAATGGTATGCTAATTGTCCAAAAGACAACATGGAAAAGCAGCATTTAGTTATTATTCAACAGAGGTAGAACAAGGTTTCAATAAATACTAGATTGGAATGTTTCTGTATTGCTTCTTTGTACTGAATCTAAAAAACTCAGCTCATTATCCATTCTACGCTATCCTCTGTGTATTCTCTTTATCTGCATCTGTATTGTTATGCCTTCTGTTAAGCAATTTGAATGATACTTTAAAGGTATCAAAATAAACTTGCTCTGCCTCCATAGTGACAAATAATCTTCCTCATCTGCCAGAACAAATCCACACTCGACCCTGCTTTACATAACCACTTTTTGCTTTAATGATTACAATCAAAAACATTTGTACAACATTTTCAACATTAGAAAATGGATGCAGAATTTTTGGGGGGCTGACAGTAACCTCTATGAAAACAAACTGAGGGGCAGAGAAGTGGGTACTGCGTGGAGATTAAGTAGAAAAAGAGCTGAATATATTGGAGGGACCAAACAGCTGGTGATGTATCAGAAGAAACGTCCGTGATTACTTATCCATTTTCAAAGCGTATGCATGGCAGACATGTAATTTCGCTTATCTCTTGTTATTAAAACAGAGAAGGACTTGTTGCCTATATATGGAAGCTGCATAATGAGAAGCTAAGATGCATCAAGCCATTTACTATCTCTGGCCTTAGTTACAGTAGTCGTTATAACCAAGCACAGGAAAACATTTTTTCTGATACACCCAAGTTCTGTGTTTCGCATCGGAGCCGAGCACAGAGATGGAGGAGGGGTGGATTGTGGGAAATAGAAGACAGGGGAACCGCCACTCATCCTTTTTTTTTAATCAAACACACAAAGAGAAATGAGGATGACAAAAGGGAATAGGAAATATGGATAAATAACAGTGGAATCAGAGCCATAAATAGACAGTATTGGATATTTAAGACCCTGCAGGGGTGGAGTCAGCTGAGGTGGAGGAGAACTGGCAGCTAGCCTTCAAGTAACGGGATATCCCAGTGCAGTGTCCTGTGTGTTGATTGGGCAGCTCTACATCATGGAGCAGGACGTTTTTCCTGGCTGCACGCCACCTTCCATCTTTTCTGCCTCCAGGATCATCCTGCGGAAAACTTCCACGGCTGTCTGAAAAGGGGACACACACGCTCAGGACGCTGTCACATGTCTCAGTTAACACACCATATGTTTCATCCTCAGCCTCTTTGACTTTAGGCACAACAAATGCGGCGTTGTTTTTATGGTTTGCTAACTTGATTTGAAGCACATAAACAGACTTCCTGATTGTGAAATTTAGCTGTGCTGTAAAAAAATGGAAAGAGGGGTTTATTGTTTAGTTTTAGCCTCTCAATGGATGAAAATTAGGGAAATGCAACACGCTGTGGTGGATAAACTTTTGAACCATTGTAAAATGGGCATGAATTAATATATTTGGCCACTTGGGGGCAGTGTAAAGTGTTATTTACACATCCAAAAGACAGTGCAGTATTA
Organism: Taurulus bubalis; assembly: GCF_910589615.1. NCBI lineage: Eukaryota > Metazoa > Chordata > Actinopteri > Perciformes > Cottidae > Taurulus > Taurulus bubalis. The sequence goes on from NC_136589.1 coordinate 26,543,567, forward strand.
GCATTCATTTGGAGTCTCTTTCAGCGTTGGTTCCAGTTTTTTTTCATTTATAATTTATTTTGCTGAAAATAGCTGCCCGCTGTGGCTGGAAACAATGCTGCTTAATCGCCCTCTGACACTGACACACTCTGTTAATATGAGGGGAACTAGTCGGTTAAAGAAGAACAAAGTCGTTTGATCCATTTGCAACTCCTGTGGTTACTTGCGAGTTTGTTTCCAGAGTTATTGTTGAAATGATGGCAACCACCAAAAGGGCAGAAAACAACACTCAGAAATGGACCAGAAGAAGAGCAGAATCATCAATTTACGGCACGCTGAAGCAAACCATTTTCTTTAATGTATGTGTGGGTACATTATAAAAATCCAACAACAATGAAAATGAAGATGCAGTTACAGATTGCAAAGTGATTGAATTGGTAATGGTAAAAAATGCTGGCCATATAAATTGGATCAAAGGGATTTATATAGTAAAATATTAAAGGTGGCACTGATGCGTTACTGTCTATTATAGCTTTTACATAAACTTGCTGGGGAAAGACAGATTTAAACAATATATATATATATATATATATATATATATATATATATATATATATATATATATATATATATATATATATATTTATATATATAAGACACCCTGACCTTTAGTCCCTGGTATAGGTCAAGCTCCAAAAAGGCTGGCTATTTCTCATAATGCAACTTAAAAGATTGTCTTTGTTAGACCCTTCCTGCCTGGTAAACACCCACGTCTTTCAAACTACATGCCCTCAAGAGTTTTCTGTTACAAATGTCTTCTTCAAGTAGAAGCATAGGCACACCTGATGCTGAATATGATCTCTTACCTGGTTCTCTTTAGCTGAGGACTCCATGAAGGCAGCGTTCCAGGATTCGGCTAATGCTTTTCCTTCTTCACAACTGATTACTCTGAAGAAAAAAAGAAAACACATGATGAAACGCCTACATTTTTCAATGTAAGGCGACAAAGTCCAATTCTGCATCCACTGAGCAGTGGCGGCCGGCCCATAGAGGGCAAAAGGGCTTGACCCAACCCACCTTGAGCCACCAAAAAAAATAAAATATATATATATATATTATAATATTATTAATTCTAAAAATATTAATACATTATAAAAAAAATCAATATTTGTGTTTTTGAGCTATGAAATATACCCAGTAATATTTGTAAAATAGGATATCTGCGCCAAATATCTGCTTTTCCCGCTTGTCCTCACTGCTCAAGCACGTCCTCTCTGCTCAAGTGCACGTATCTAATGCTCGTGCACGTCGTGGGGCTCAAGCGATTCAGCCCAAGGAAGACGGGTCTAATACGCAGTTTAGCCAATCACTGATTAAAGAAATGAATGAATGACATACAATTTATCCAATCAGCGCCCTAAATAGACTTCCGAGAGGGCTATTCTTATCAAGCCCCAGGGCTGCGCGTTCCTGTGTCTCTGTCTCCTCGGGCAGACGAGGCACGCGCACTGGGAAGTGTTACGGGTGAGAGGGAAGCTTGGGTCGGTCTGCTGGACCTGCTGCCACCGTGACCCGACCCGGATAAGCGGCTGATAATAGATGGATGGAAGCTACTAAAATAGCATATCAAGCTAAGTCAACATCGCTACCCACGGACGCCGGGCTGTGGCGAAGAAACATAATAAGATGGATAAAAACGGGCACATTTTATCCAAAACAATTGATCGTGTGAAGTTTTGTGGGGATTTTGAGCTGGTTCGAGACCCGCTGCATGACGAGTGCTGCCGGAGCACCATAACAGCCAGCGGTTTTAAAGACACGTTAAAGATGGCACAAAACGAGATGTTGGAAGGCATGTTGTCGGTATATGATATGTAAGTAAGTTACCCAATGTGTGTTCTGGCTTTAGAAACTGTTTGTCAATCAATGTTGTTGTTTTTGTTGCATCATGTGTTTTACCTGCTACGATGAGATGCTTTTATTTTTAAGGCGGCTTGCGACGATATAAAGGAAGTCTCATTGTATGTCAAAAGCTAAGGAAAATATGGTAATTTCTTTATGCCAATTTGTGTTCTGGCTTTAGAAACTGTTTGTCAATCAATGTTGTTGTTTTTGTTCATGTGTTTTATGTCAAAAGCTATGGAAAATACGGTTAATTTTTTTATACAAATTAGAAACAGTAACGGTATAGTTAGTTAAATAATAACTGTATGTTTTAAGGAAATTGCTGTGAGAGAGAGAGAGAGAAAGAGGGAGAGAGATTGTAAGAGGGAGAAGCCGAGCAAGTGACACCATTCATGTGCATGAGTATGTGTGTGTGTGTGTGTGTGTGTGTGTGTGTGTGTGTGTGTGTGTGTGTGTGTGTGTGTGTGTGTGTGTGCTATTAATGGAAACATAAGTATCGTTTTTGTGCCTTACGTTGGTTTTGGGAATTTATCAATACATTTGAAATCATCAGTCAAGTGCAGGACTGTCTTTCGGAGGGGTATGAGACATGATATATGATATATATATATATATATATATATATATATATATATATATACATATATATATATATATATATATATATAATATCATTAATAGTAGTAATGCGTGATACCTTTTTTTGCATTGAATCATACTGGGATTAGATAGCCCTACCGCCACTGCCACTGTGTAAGGTATATTTGCAGGGCTACCCAAACACTTTATTCCCTCTTCTTTTGGATCATCTGTGAGTTAAATAGGATCTGCTCTGTATTACTGTTTGTGTGTCAGATGTTGAATGTTGAGTTGTGCAAGTCTGCCCTCAAAAGGAGGAATTTGTATACCTACGGTCTCTGGTGGACCGCATGTACAATTAAGGTGTGTGTTAGGACATACCGCTCCATATGTAGGTCGTTCTTGTTTCCGACAAGCATAATTGGGACTCTGCATTAAAGGGAAAAGGAAATGGCACATTGTCATTTATGTCACTTACTTCTCGGAAGGCCTCGGCCAGCAAAACAAGAAGCAGCAGCAGTACTTACTGAACTTTTCCCACCATGTCCAATAGTTTTTCATGGATAACTTGTACAACTTCAAAGCTGGAACAAACAAGGGGAAAGTTTTTTTTTCAGCATTTCAACTTAATGGACAGAACTTCATAGCAATTTGTTTGCTTATAAAAAGGGTAAGTAAAAGTATACCTCTTATTGGATGTAACGGAGTAGACCAGAATGTAACCGTTGATATCTATGGAGTAGGTCTGTGGGAAGATGGAGTACTCATCCTATAGAACAAGACAGAGTGAAGGAATTAGTATCATACGCAACGTTGCAGGTTTGGAACAGAAGACATTTAAAGTAATTCTGACTAATTAAAGGGGAATACCACCTAAATTAGGAATTTCAATGTGTTATTTCTGTGGACTAGGAAAGGTCAAAGAATATTTGTGAACTCTCAAAATTCGTATCTAGATCTCACCCCACAATTTGCGAAACATTTGAAAGATAATTAAGGTTAGGCATTGACCTTGAATGGTTACAGTCAGGAGAGGTCGTCGGGCAGAGTTTTTGTAATTTGTGGGTTAACATTGAGACACGTCCCTCTCAAAATCAGAAGCCAGAGAAATATGTTTCAAATGGTCATCCAGCATAAACAATGAATGGGAGACTGACTTGCGGACTATGTTTACTAATATTTTTGGGCTGTCTATGACACAGGAATAACATGTATGAATTTTGAAAATGGGCGTAGTTGCCCTTTAATGAAACAAAATGTACACCAAACTAAGACATAACACAATCATAACACATATGTAAATAGGAATCAATCAGCATACCTGTCCTGCTGTGTCTACCAGTTGAAGATGGTACTCTTGTCCATTTATCGTGATCATTTTAGTAAATGCTACGGTTAAAAGAAAAGACACATTAGATATGATAGAAATTAGGAGTCAAACATTTGAATGGATGGAGAGCAACGAATTCCTTTTAAAATAAAACTGACACATTTGGAAAATACAACACCATCTCTACTATACAGTACGATACTGCATCTTCATTACGCTACGTTTTCAGTGTGCAGATCTCTTTACGGATTCATTTTGGTACCGCTGAGTTCATCCAGCAAAGGAATGTCGATATCTGCCTGGAGATGGGTCACATTATCTACAGGACTTGAGGGATTGCACTGCCTGCAGCATCTTGCTGACGCTCCACTTTATGTTAACCACCCAGAGAATATTTATAGATACACACTCGAGAAACGCAGGGCTATATGTGAGCGAACATGTCGGGAAAAAGAAAAACAATACCCTCAGGTAAAGTTTAGACTCAAATCTCTGGAGTGTCTGGGAATATGTGTGTTTAGTAGGTTGATGAATTACAGGGTGTTTTCTCATTTGGGTAAAATGTACCGTGAAAGCACATTCAAGCAAAGTTCACTCTCTAAGCCATGATTTTCAAGCTATTTCCACTTAAGACCACATGGTTTAACTTTGACCAAACATTACACCAAAAGAAGGTTTTTGTTATTTCTGGTGGAAAGTGTGGAAACTGGTGAAATCAGCTGGTGTAGTGTTTGGAAACGTAAGGCCCTGCTGGGTAACAAGTCTCTGTTATCATTCTTCTTCTCTCAGCGATGTTATAGATTCATCAGGGTGCACAGTTGAGATGTCTACACTGATGATAATTATAGCTAACCTTACATGAAAAGAAAAAGAAAAAAAGATATAATGTGGAGGATTATTTTGAGATGTCGGAGTTCCTTTCCCATCCATCAATCATCAAGTTCCACATGATGACTGTCAGTTTGAACAGCTAAAATATAAAACGTAGGCTATATAATTACACAATATTGATTCGTTTAAGTATGTTTTTTTGCTCTTTTGAGCATTTTCTTTGCAATTTTGGGACTTTTGCTAATTACTGACATTTGATTAACCAAATAATTAATTGATAATACAAATAATTGTTAGTTGCAGCACTGTAGTTTATGTTGCATTCAAAATCCATCTATGGCAACTGAGCAAATTCATCCCCTGAGGAAGGCCACACGATGTAGATGAAAGCTTGGAAACACAGGATAACTGGATGTTGCGATGATATTGTATCGTTAAAGAATTAGTAATATTGATTCTAACCATAATGACTTTTTTTTTTTTTAAGAATTAAGCTTCTATGGATATCGAGTTTTATAGGTTGTTCAGATTGGAAAACCTTCTGGGACAAATTTGTGATTTTGGGCTCTATAAATAAAACTGACAAGACCTGACTTTATATAATTGAGCGCTTTGACAAACAGCCTGAATACCAAACATGACTTTACACATGATTAACTGATGATTCACAGCAGGAAAAGTGTCTTGCATATTTGTCAGAAAAAAAAGAGATACACATTCAAGTGTCAAGAAATGTGTCAGGATTTCCAGCAGTGTTTCATATGGGAGGTAGGCACCTTGCCTGAAGACCACATCTGCTCCCGTCATAAAAATGACATGTACTTCTATGAAATGAAACATAAGGGTCAAAAAGAGCAGATGGAGCTCAGATTTCCTGTTTGTGTATCGAGCAAAATTGCCACTTACTGTTTTCTATTGTTGGGTCATAGGAGTCCACAAACTGGCCTTCCACAAACTGAATCGTCAAGGAGGACTTTCCTGCAAAACACAAAGGAATACTGTAAAACAGGGACCTTTTACATATTGGAATATCATTAGAAATGTGGAAATCAATAGTTAAAAGCTTCAAAATATAGTTTTTTTCACAGCGAGTGTTCATGAATCAAGGGCTGTGGCTCAGCTTAAAGATGACAAAGGGATTCATGACTGAAAACTACATTATAAAAAAAACAGTGAAACTGGAAACGGCCTATCCAAAGTCTACAAAATAACCAACACAAAAATATTAAATTAATGTCATGGGAGATGTTTCATCGGGTAGATATGCAGCCATATACACAACCAATGTCTTTGTGGGAACATTACAGAGGTTAGCGTCAGTGCTTGTATGCTGGCTGGGCCTAAAGTCGTTCTATCTGCGTGTGCCATCTTGCCATCGTGCGCATCCTTTCGCCGCATACAAATTGCGCTCCTTTTGGTTTTCAGATCATATAAAATGAACCGCACAGCAATGCGTCAAATCCTGGCGATCCTCCACAAAGCATGGCCCTCACTTAGCAGGGTTAGGGTCACTGATGGGAACACGTCAATAAGGACAGTCAGAGCCTAATATGTATATATGTATATATATATATATATATATATATATATATATATATATATATATATATATATATATATTTATATATATATATAGGCATGTTGAACACATAACGGGAGGCCTCATGTGATTAAAAGGCAGCAAGGCCACGTCTCACCTGGTGGCGCTCGACCGCCCGCTGTGAGACGTGTGCACGTAGTTCCTTCCTATAATTGACGTCTAATGGGCAATAGGACGCGTAAACGGCTCGCGTGATGGACTTAAATGCACACAAAAGGCCGCTGAGATTGAGCCTCATCCGAGGCCATCTAAGGTGCCCCCCCCTCCCCCCGCCCCTCCCCACACACACACACACACACACACACACCCCGTGCGTCGTCCGGTCGGGACTCACCTACGGATCTGTACCCGAGGATGGCGATTTTTCGTGATTTCGGCTGCGGCATATCTCGTCCTGGTTATCGCATCTAGTCCTCGGGGTGTACCGCAACCTCCAACCGGAATGGCATCCACAATTTAAGGGGAGGAGAGATTCGACATGCAGCCAGATGACAACAGGAGGTCTTCTTCTTTGCTCTTTAAAAAAAAAAGATGATCTTGACGTCCACGACTTGGAAAATAACGTTATTTCAGGTCATAATAAAAAATAAAGCATGGAGTATCTGTAGGTCCTCAATAACTGCGTCACTCCCCTTTGCAAAGTAATGAATTAGTAACTACTGCTGCGTCCTAATTGGCTACACGCGGGGTGAAGGCGGGCGCTGATGCCTGTTGTAAAACTCGGATTGGATGAGAGTGCTGTTCGTCAAGCAGTCCTGCCCGCTCTCTGGAATATGATTGGCTGCTGCGCGCGTTGGGGCGTGCCGGGTGGTCGGGTGCAACGTCACTCACTTCGTAAGGGCCAAGGAGCTGGGGCACTGGCATTACTGCTTCAATTAAGACGTCATTATTTGTATATATATATTTTTTTTAGACGGACATACTGTAATTACGTAATGATCTCAGCAAGACAAAATAAGTACTATAAATATACAATTGAAAGATCCTAGAATAGGATCACTGTGAAGTCATCATTCAGTATCAACGACACAGCATCATCTCCCATAGAAATATTGTAGTCAGTGGTGGAAAGTAACAAAGTACATTTACTACATTACTACAATTTTGAGGTATTTGACGTGAGTATATTTTTTAGTGTATGTGTAAATCAGTTTACAAAAGTAAGAAGGAAAATAATTGTACTAACTACTTTATACGTCTACTCCACTACAGTTCAAATGCTCCACTACATGTATTTGATGACTTTAGTGACCGAGCAGTCCCATCTCTTTTGTCATCCCCAGGAGGTGGCATCTAGCTTGAACTAGCGAGGGGAACACGATCACACTGCAGGGCTTCAGTTCAAAAGTGAGATGCTACTGTTGTTCTTCTTATTTTCCCTTTAAAAATGGTGTAGTGAGCTTTAGACCTTGGAGGCTGAGTCTATTGCATACATTATTTCTGTGTCAGTAGAGCCACACAGTTGCTTTGTTAAGTGTGTAAAGTCAGTAAAGTTTATTTCTGTACTGACAGGAAGACAATGCCATTTCTCTAATGATCGACACATCGACTCTTAGCTCATCAACAGCTTTACCAGCAGTAATTCTGAAACCCTTTCTTTTCTTTTAGGCTCATTTCAGATCTTGGAATTGGAATTATTTGGACTGTATTGTATTGTATTGTTTGTTGTCTAGTCCAGCCTTCCCAGACAACAGAGGACATACATAATCAGAAAGTACAACTTTAAAACTGGCAATGTCTAATTTCACAAGTCATCACACTTCAATTCAACAAACAATCATTGTAATATGAGGCTGATAATAAAATAAAAGTCAAATTTTCAGTGTATTTTGTCCCCTCCACAAATTTGCCTCAGAGGGCTTTACAATCTGTAACACATACAAAATATCCCAGGACCTCGGAATGAACAACGTAACAGAGTTAAGACACATTCAATGCATATGACAGAAATGATTCATATAATGAGAGTACATTACATTTCATAGCTGATGCTTTTATCCAAAGTGATTTACAATAAGTCCATTCAGAGCAGTAGGCATGATGCAAAAGTTACGACTACCAATAATAACAGCATCAGTGGAAGCAGTAGAATTATAACGGTATTAATAACAGTAATGTTATCGGCAATCGTAATAGCAATGCAACTAATAATAATAATAGTAGCAGTAGGTGTCAGGCAGGACCAGGGTCCAGATATAACCACGATCCATGTAAACCTGTGAGGCAAGGAAGCACAAAGACTCCGGAGAAGGAGGCAAGACCATGGTTTAATTACATAAATCAAAGATTGCTGGAAGATGAAATGTCACTCGCAAGTCGTCACAGTGCAGCAGCAGTGACCACAAAGTCTTCACTGAACAGGAATCTTCCTAATAATAATAATAATAATACATGTTATTTGTATAGCACTTTAAAAGGTACTCAAGGCACTTTACATGGTAAAAACAGAAAGAATAGAAGCAATAACAATGTGAACAAGAGAGATTATATAACAGTAAGAAACAAAACAAAAACATACGGAACTCGCATCATAGGTTAAAATCCTATTGAATAAAAATTAGTTTTAAGTGCTGCTCTGAAAGTGGCAAGTGATGGAGAATGTCTGAGCGGATGACGAGGGAGACGGCAGCAATGGAGATGGCCCTGCCCCTCCAGGTCCGATGCTTGACCCCCTTGTTCTGCACGAGGCCATACGCAGCATCTGCTCCTCCTGGGCTTTCCCCCCGTGTATGATTTCACTCCCATCTGCTAACATAAGTAAAAATAAAAATGAAGTTAATTTCCCATGAGATTTGCGTGATTACACCTATATCCTATCAATCTGAGGAGCAGGTTTCATTCCATAATGTAACATACACACACTCAACAAGTGTTGGAAGTATTAACAAAATAATGTTATTATGAGAGACCTAGAGGTACAATAAGGACAATATGATCTCATAGCAGATAAACAGTACTCTCAACTAATATTTTTGGAATTCTACCAGAGGATTGGAACAAATAGGCTGATTTAGTGTATAAAACACGTTGCTCTCACTTTGGCCAGTAGATGTCCCCATAATACCATTTATAACTCTCACAGGAACAACTAACACTGCCAGAGGACTTTGTGGACGTGATACAACTATTATATATATATAATAATGTTAATTAATATTGATATAAATAACTAGATTTATAAATATGATATATGTACATAATATTTCAACAGACACATCACCTTATAATTATTGTTTATTTCCATCTATGTCTTTCTTTGGTTCAAACTGACTAAGCACTGCTTCTCAAGCTGAGCATTCTCCAAACAATGTCACACTGTACCTCAACAACCTCACACGTAAATCAGACGACACACGTCCCTGATTATTCAAGCTGATAGGGTATTGCGTTATAGATGTTAAAATACCCAGTTCTTAATATAACTGTGGCCTTAAACCCAACCACAGGCATGCAACAATACCCTAGTCCTCAATTTGTGGGTTAAGCCCTTAGGCAGACTCTGGAATTCAAGGCAGGTGTGGCGAAGGTGGTGGGATGATGAGAGTCCTCTTCACTTAAGTGTAAGTAATTAAGAAGTAATTAAAAAGTAATTATTTACTCTCAAACTATATTATTTACTCTCAAAAATAGCCTAGACCCCAGGGTGTGCAGTTTTTCATGCCCTGTGACAATGAAGTCCCCTGTTTCCCTGTCACGTCCTGGGCTATTAACGCCTAATCACAGAAAGGTCCGACTGCCCGTCAGTAAACCCAACTCTTTTGCCACCACACACACTTCTCAAGAAATCTCTGGTGTCAGCAATACGCGATTTGTTCTGCATAACATTGGTGTCAAAAAAAAATGGCTGAAGGGTGCCTGCCATCACTGGACACACACACACACACACACACACACACACACACACACACACACACACACACACACACACACACACACACAAATACACACACACACACTCATGCACATGAATGGTGTCACTTTCTCGGCTTCTCCCTCAATCTCTCTCCCTCTTTATCTCTCTCTCTCTCTCTCTCTCTCTCTCACAAACACACACACACATGCGCACACATGGTCTCAGGAAATTATGATGACCAAGAATAGGTCACACTGGTAATACGGCCATGTTCTAGCCAGGGATTACAGTGGGCTGATAAAGGCCAACAATAAATACCCCCTGTGAGAACAACAGGTGTCTGACAAGATTGTTTTACATTAATAAAAGGCTTACACAAGCGTCAGAGAAATAATACATTAAGCTCTTTAAACATTTTGTCTTTTGTAGCTTCATCTCTTGTGATTGGAAAATGTATTTTTTCCCCCAAACAATTAATTTAACAGAATCTCGCGTGCATCGAGATGGAGATGTGCTTAAGATGCTGGATTGTGAATGTCATGAGATCAATATTTTTGCAATGAACCATGTTGTTAAATAATTCACTTTAGATTTACAGCCTCTAATTTCTTTAGCTCTGCAAGCTAGTAGACTTGCAGCTGGAGCTCGTGTTTTTGAACCCTGGGTGTGTGGCACCGGCGCCAGCCTCTTTCAACTCGCTGTGAAAGCACCCCTGGCTCTGTTAGTATGCCAGCCTGAGCGCCAGCGGAGCGAGTCAGCCACATCCTCCAGCTGGGTCTGTGCCACCAACGGGCACCTGGACCCACTCGCAAATCTCATGAAACCCAATGGACATCTAACCCAGAGGAATGCATTTGTGAGGCATCTTAAACCAGAGAGGCTGTATGTTGGCATAATACCTGGAGGACATCCGTTGCACCTATATTTCCCTCATTTCTGAGACTTTTATCTACCTACTGGGTGAAACGCAGCCTTTTTAACTGGCAGATTCCCAGTTCAGGCTGTGCCTCAGCTGTTGGACCAAATCCAGAGTCACACAGGCCTGAAAGACAGCCATCGTTATCCAACTCTCACAAGGTGTCATTGTAGGGATCCAATGATTACCATATCAGCACCACATGAAACATTAATGTCTTGCTGGCAGTGATGGTCTGGCAAGCATCCTAATTTCTAGAACAGAGCATGTCAGATACTATTGTTTCAAGTTTTGGTGACATGAGCAGGAGAGTCATCAGTGATGAAACTGGTGATGAAACCATGCTGTCAGTGGTCCAAATAAAAACGTTGTATTATGGGTTCCTCCCACACACCGAACACACTGCTATACCTCAGTGCAAGTAGACAATACATTTGCATCCTTCTCACTCACTTCAACATATGGGCAGCAATTCAATGGTCTGAAACCAGGTTTCTTCAAGACGGCTTTTTGAAGTAATAATTGTGTTCACGCCAAGTCAGTCCCAGACTCCATTTGCTGGTTGTACATCACACAAGCAGTCAAGCCACAAACTGAGTGTACTACCTGTGGGCTGTGGCTGTCTGGACTTTGGGATCTTGTACCAAATATTTTGAAGTTAGGTCACATGGCAAACACCAGCCGTTCAATGTGTTTGAAACATTTATGAAAACTGAGTCCAAAATGTTGGACACAACTTGTTACAGCTTCTTCCCTCTGGTGGGCGCTACAGAGCTCTGTACGGCAAAACTAGACTCAAGAACTGTTTCCCTTCACAGGCTGTCACTATGATTATTAACAGTTAACATTAGTCGGGTCAGGAAAGACCTGTAACTCTAAACAACATTCACTCCATCATTAAATTATATATTATATAAATTTAAATATGCATCATCTATGTGAGCAACCTGTGACCAGCTCCCTTTGCACCCTATACCATTGCACTATTGTCTTACTGTTTATATATTTCATTGTGTTGCTTACCTTGTTTAGCTTGTTGTGTACATTAAGAAAACCACACAAATCCTTGCATATATATATGCAAGGATATATATATATATATCTATATATATAGATATATATATATATATATCTATATATATATATATAGATAGATATCTATATCTATATCTATATATTTATATATATAGATATAGATATAGATATCTATATCTATATATAGATATCTATATCTATATATATAGATATATATATATGCAAGGATATTTGTATATAGTATATGCCAACACAACTGATTTTGATTGGATGCAACCAAAAAAGAAAGTGGCTTTAAATCTTTTATTGTTGCTATTTCTAAGGTGAAGAAGAAAATGTAGCACTGAATTAGTTTTCTCATGTGTTTTTGTTGTGCATTTGATTGTCTTATATCATTTTGATTCATCCAACTCAACTCTGTGTATTTTACAGCATATTTCTTGTGATGGTTGGAGAGGCTACTTTACCTGAAGTTTCACGAGATACTGTTTTCCCTTGGCGGTCTGGGGGGAATGGCCACATGGCGACTGTAGCCCGGCCCCACACACAGTAGATGCCTCACAAATTAGCTGGCATCAGGCTCTGTATCTGATGCAGATTTGGAGGAGGACTTCATTACTGTCACTCGTATAGGTCTCCCTAGCTTTCAGGGAGTGACGAGGTCAGAGCCTGACCAAATAAATCAATGGTCCTCATTGCCATCCAAGCATTGACAGGTAATCTCATCATGATTACTCTACAACTGCGCTCGCCGTACGGCTGCTTTTGCTTCACTCTCAGTGGCCTGTAGGAGAAGCAGTGAGCAGGTGAGACCCAGATAGGCTGCTCGGTGGTACTTCATCACCCCGCTTGTTGTTGTCACAGCTACAATTGGTTTGTACACCCCATCTGCCGCATCAGCAAAGTCGGGACTGATTTGGTCACTTTGGAGGCCAGCTTTGCTCACTGCACTTCCCTGTTGATTCCAGCCATCATTACAAATGGTATCTTTATGCGGCGGAGTTAACCCGGATAGCGTTCTCCCCTGGGTGCCTTTATTATCTATTCGTCATGTTGTCCCAGTTTATCTCAAGATGAATCTGGCTGCTTCACTACAGATCTAACTACAGATACCTGGCGTGTGGCCTGGGGAGAGAGATTAGGAGATTACTAGATACTCAGCGGAGGTGCTTGAGTTAGAGTTGATGCGGAGTTGAAAAATATTCTAAGTAGATGCAGAATGGTTACAAATTTGTGTTTGTGCTCTTCTAGCACAGACTCGTCGACACACAGTAGGCTTGAATATATTAAAACTGCCTTGATAAATAGTCATTACCACAGTGACAATTTGCACAAACAGCCAGGGGCAACCTCAGTGTGTCCAAACTGGTAAATAAATGAACATTTGAAACATTTGAAATGAAATGTTCTTGGCCTTGTGTTCAGCCTCCAAGCTGACTTGTTGGACACTCCCTCCAATTTCCTCCAACTAATTTGCATTGCTAAGTAGATCCTTTGTGTCACCTGGAGATCTGGGCAGAGCACTGTTGCAGCCAATTTCCAGATGGCAATTCAAATGTGTGACATGTCCTCAATTTTTGACTAAAATGCAGGGCTGCTTCCACAGACTCCATTAGCTAGGGGAATGTGTGCGTGTGCACAAATGGAAAGTGGAGAGGGTCCAGTGGCGTGAATATGCACATCTGCACCTGCTGAATAATAGACGATTATCTTCTCAGGTGGCTCGTCATCCCCCCCATACACATGCTCTCTCCCATTTCATGGCACTAATTTTGTCTGGGATACTCAATAGGTTTGCAAAATGCACATTTCTTGTCTCTTAGACCTGATCTTGTCTTGTATTCTGTCTGAAGAGGGAACATATTCTTCAATATGAGTGCTGGCTTCAGGGAGCGTGACTGCACTATAGACTCTAAAGAGCCTTAGGTCTTGGCAGGTTCTCCTTACATTTCAACAGAGGAGAGACACCTACAGCAGGTTTGGTGGCAGCAAGGCCATATATCATCTGTCATCGCCAGGAGGCTCCACAGTAATGAACAAGTAATAATGGTATATATCTTGAACTTGAGTCTCTAAAGGTAACTCATCCAGAGTCATTATGGTGCCACATAACCAGATGAGCTTTCTCAAATGAGACCATTTTTGTCACCCTGAGGACTGGAGGGTGTAACTGTTCTCAGAGTGAATAACTCATCCTCATTTGGTGCTAATGGGACTCTGCATTAAGGTGTTGTGTGAATGCAAGAGGAATGGCAAATCCTATTTTCTTGTAATTCAAAGCTCAAGCTGTTTCCACACATCTGTTCCTCTGGTAGAAAGGAAGATTCATTTGGAGGGGGAAAAAACATGCACAGGATAAAGAAGCAGTATTAAATGAAGATTCATGCCTCACAGGATTATGATGAAGTGCTAGGCGGCAGTGTGTTATGGGGAATAACACACTGAATATGTCATGATGACATCTCTCTGTCACAGAAATGAGCATTATTCGCTCTGTCCATTTATCCACCAAGCTATCTAGCTTCTGTCCCACCCCCTCCCCTCCACCCATCAGTCAATCTCAGCTTTTTTTTCCCAGGTATACGGCAATGCTACAGTTAACCCATAATGATTGAAATGCATATGAAGCCATGGGTTTCCTGCATATTTGACAGCATGTGTTCTGAGCCCCATGTTACCACTCTGGGGATGTGTTTGCACAGGGGAGGGATGCTCTGACGGTTACAGCTGAGGTGTCATTTTTCATGTAAATAGAGGATGGCAGGAAAGAGCGATCCCGCTGTTTGTGAAATTAACCGCGCCAAGCATTATACACAAGAACAGCACAAACTGAAGGCTGTATAAAGACTTTGTGATAAAGTATCAGTCAGAACCAGTTTCTAAAGTTACCCAGATATGAAGGTGTTAACATTTAATACAAACTGTCCAGAAAGACATGCTGCACAAGCAGCTGCCTGACTAGGCAATCCACCCCAACAGCCCGACACCTCCAGTGTCCAATTCAGCAAACACATGATTCAACCTGTCATTCATAAGTGCTGATGTAGCCGTGCTCCAAGGAGAGCCACCGAGTCCCCAGAGTCAGAGTTGGATATCACTGCTAACTGTCATCCAAGTACTTTGATTACTGGGCTGGGAGAAGAACGATGTAACCAAGGCCACTCTAAGTCCTGGTCAGACTCTATGATTCTGTCGAGGAAAGTGGACCAAGTCTAAGGTAACATTTATATAACTTGTTCACGGCGCATGAATGTAGACCTCCCCGGTTGCAAAAACCTGGTTCATCACTTGAGTGACACCTCCTTAGTAAACGATTGGTGCCATGAAACAAATATGAATAACAATGTTTATTTTGTGAAACTAAAGTCAATTCCGGTCCTTATTTGCCAAAATTCCAATTATAAGTTGTTTTACAATGATTAGAGAAAGTTACACTTAATTTAACCCATTCAGCATTTGTAAACAGTTTAATCATATTTAATACATTCATTATAACACATTGTGATGTAGTTATAAGCAGATATTAGGTATTTTTAAGAGTTTATTGATGAAGTTGTCAACAACTTCAACGTCCATAACTGCATGCTACAACAGATAATGCCTGACAATATAATATAACCCAACTTTAATTATATAAAACATGTCTTCATATGAGACGTTATGATCATTGAAACATTAATACTTAAAATTACTTATTATACTTGACTTTAATTCTAAAATTATAATGTTTAAATAATGCTAATGAATGTGAAATAGATAGCTACAGATAGATAAAATAAATAAAACAGACTAATTATAAAATAAAATAGAGGAAAATAAAAAAACTGAGAATAGAGACTTAAGGTATGATAACAGAAACAAGAAAGGACTATAATGTTACCAGGGTTGAAGAAAAGTGTTACACGCTGTACTGTATATGCTGTACACTATGTACACGCCTATTAAGTGTCTGTCTGTGTTGCCACAGGGATCCCTCCTCTGTTGTTCTTTCTGAAATTTATGAGAGTTTTTTAGTTTTATCTGAAATGATCCTGTCAGGGAAAGTGTCACATGACTGCAAAACCCTATGAACTTTTTATTTGGAGTTCAAACCCTAGCTCGGGCCTTACAATGTGCAGGTTGCATATTCTCCTCTGTCTGCGGGGCTTTTTCTACATATACTTCGGTTCTACGCCAACAATCCAAATGTGGTGGAGGACGTATTGACATCTTTTACTAAAAGAGGTACTGCACACTTAAATGATCTGAGCTGTAAACTAGTGATATATGACAATATTTTGATGAAACAATGCTGTTGTTAATATTAACATTTCTTACGAAATGTATTAACAAAATAGCATATTATGTGTTCAACATTGCCCAATACGCCATATACTGTTGTAAATTAGCCCTGAACCAAATTTTAATTTGTGATGTTGGGCTACACAAAATAAACTGAATTGAATTTAAGGCCAATGCTGAGACGGAATCGACCATTTGGGACCATATCTGTCTATCATGTCTATGTCATGAAATTTGCAAGAAAATGTACAATATTGTATAGAATAGAACTATAAAGTAGCATGTGAATGTTTGTTTATGTTTTATCTCAACAGATGCATGATGGGATATCTCCACCGCTCGTGGCTATAGTCTGATCAGGCAGACATATGGGAAAAAGTAATCACATGACCCAAGCAAAATTATAATATTCTAATCTTTTGTTCTAATTTTACATTTGAAAAGGAAGTGTAAAAAATAGCGTTCAGTGAATGCTACGCAGGTACTTACAGAACTCTTTAGAGGAAAAGCGAGAAGAACTTTTTACCTCATTGTGTAAATTGCTTCAGGGAAAGACAAATTCAAAGGTGCAAATGGCCTACAGTGTATGCTTTTACATGAAGAGATTTTGAATAGCAGTAGAGTTTCTAGGAACACACTAGAATGTTCTATGTCCTTTTGCACTTGAGATTAAACCAGTGCATGTCTTTGCGTAGGGTTCCACTAATACCTTTAAGAACTGTTCCTTCTTTGAGAGATGATCTAGTGTTTTCACGGCTGCTGGCTTGGTGGCATATTCAAGTTGAGACAAGAGATCATGCACAAAGGCTTAGTGGCCGACACGGGAAGAAAAAAGTATGAGGAGATTATGGTCGGCACGCAATGGTATGTCAAATATCTGAATTATGTTAAGTGCAAAATGCAATACACGTAGAGGAGATAGCAGGTGTAGTTAACAGAATAATGTGCACCACGTGAGCACCGATGTATTTCTGTGTGTTACGCTGTGTGATCATGGCAGTGATGTCATCTGATTGAACTCACACCGCATCCTATCCCCAGCTCTGCCCTACAGTAGTGGGAGGGGAGCAGGGTGCTATCTGTGGACATGCAAAGTGACAGGACCAGCTGGGGTATGAAATCCAGTAAGACAGGCAGTTGGTCTGGGAGAGGCAGACCACGAGCCCCCATAGCGCTCAATTACAGCAGCCTGCAATGCAACTCAACTCGCTGAGGAAAACTCAGCCAGGATTCAGAGTAACTGCTGCCAAACATCCACACTTCTACAACAACCTGTAAAACTGATCATGCTCTGCGTGGCCGTTTCAAGAACTTTGGGGATCAATCAGCAGCCATTGTCCTCAGTGATCCTCTTATTTTTGGTGATTCAGCTAATCACATGCTGACATCTTTTGTATAGGCGACAGAATCCACAGTACTGCGAGGACGATGGGTGGGAAGCAATCTCACAGTTTCTCCAACAAGGAGCTGAAAGAGGTGACTGTTAGTCAAAGCAGGAAGAGCTCTGGGAAAGACGACCAGCCCAGCCTGTCCTCGGCTGCTGAGAGGATCCGTAGACACGCCACGGTGCACTTTGGCTACAGCACCCTCAGCCTGGCCATGCGGGGCCTCGATGAAACCCCCTCTGAGCTGTGGGAGCTCCGGGAACTGCAGAAGCTAAACTTATCCATGAACTGCTTGTGCTCTCTACCCCCTGCCCTGGGCGCCCTGAACAATCTGGTGATCCTCAACTTGTGGGGAAACAACCTGTCCAGCCTGCCGGCCGAGATCAGCCTCCTGAAGAAGCTACGCGTGCTTTTCGCCTGTCGTAACCGCCTGAGCGAGGTCCCCGAGGAGCTGGGCTCCTGTACCTGCCTGGAGGTGCTCAGTCTGGCCAATAACCAGATCACAGGCCTCCCCGGCAGCCTGGCAGCTATGCACAACCTGACCAAACTCAATCTCAGCCACAACCGCATTGCACACATCCCCACCTGTGTCTACAGCATGAAGGGCCTGGTCTTTCTTCATCTGGCTTGCAACCGTCTGGAGACCATTGCGGACCAGATCCAGGACTTGGTTAACCTGAAGATCCTCATCGTGGAGGGAAACAGTATCCACACACTGCCGAAGACGCTGTGCTTCCTGGAATCTTTAGAACTTCTCAATGTTGACTTCAATGACCTGCAAAATGTGCCGGTGGAAATGTACTTACTGAGCAGGCTCGGGAGGTTGGCCTGCCACCCACTGGATAAAGGACTTCACATTATCCACAACCCCCTCCTCAAGCCTATCCAGGAGGTGCTGCAAGGAGGACTCAGTGCCCTCTATAACTACCTCAAGCCCACGTGAGGGACTACTGTGTGTGCATTTGTGTGTGTGTGTGAGTGTGAGAGTGTGTGTGTATGTGTGTGCGTGTGGGTGTGCATCTAAAAGAGTCATAATGGGATGTTGGCACCAGTCGGCACGTGGTAGTCATGCTGTGAGCCATAGCTGTTGCCACAAACAGCCTGATTGTATTAAGATACTATCACTCAACAAAAATGACCAGTTCTCAGTAGTAATATTATTATTTCCTGTTTTTGATGTAATGTAAAAGCTGGGTTAAAAATAAACAACAAGTAACTGCTGTGTCATGTCTAAACATTTGTTAATCTGGAGCAAAGGATTCAGGACAAGTCGCTCGGCTCACGCAAAAATTCACAGGTCTACATTTGGGGGCTGATTACTGGTCAGTTGATCTTGTTTGGCCTGAGGCAGTGAGGCGCCACGGGGGTAAGTTCAGCGACATATCACCAGCCTCTTTGTTCAGGTCATGGGGATCAGGTGTGGAAAGTCAGTGGAAAGAACGACGGAGAGGGGCTTAAGATCTGCAAAAAAAATAAAACAAAACACAACAGGGACTTACACTCTGATTAAATGTTGTTCCACTCCATCAGATCAGAGCAAGGCTGCTGGGCGGCAGCTCCTCTGAGGTTGTCGGGTGTTGTCACGCAAACTATTTGGAGCGAAGGGAAAAAACTTGATTGAAAATTGCTGAAAATGTGGACGACTGTGGAACAAATTATTCAATTCAATTAAAATTATTTTAAGCAAATGTATATGTAATGAAAGCTCGGGAAAGTTGTAAATGGACATTTTAATTTAGATTATTTTGTTAAATATATGCAGTTATTGCTAAATTGGTTCATCAAATACAATAGCTCAGCAAATATACACAAAGCAAAGATAAGCACACTAATTAATTAATATAGTCATCATGTAAACCCCTTTATGCAGAATGTTCAAATATGTAATGTTATACATTTCATATAAAGTGTAAATCTTGGCTTGGAAATGGCATGCCTGTCCAGCAAGGACATAGATAATGAATACAAAAGTTTAAAAAACGGTTCCACATTTTTTATGAATTTTTTACTATCACATACTAAAGCATAGAAAACATGTTTTTATCCAAAGCACTGTACACTTAACTTCAACTCCTTTAATGACATTAAGGGGTTTGTAGGCATGTGACTTTACTTCTGCAGAAGAGCAGCTTCACCATGTGATGACAACATTTAGGATTGTCATAAACAGTTCTAACCACTCACAGTGAAGATTGAAGGTGCTACAGAAAAGTGACCTCTAGTTGGTATGTGCCTATTACTACTTTGAATGCTGGGCTATCCACTAACTCTCTCTCTCTCTTTCTCACACACACACACACACACACACACACACACACACACACACACACACACACACACACACACACACACACACACATACAAACAACCCATGCATTCATGATAGATGGACCCTTCCTGAATAAGTAGTTGGCCTAGATAGTGATCATGGAACATGTTGTCAAATAAAGCTCCTATAAAGATATTGCATCAATGTGAGTCAGGTGTTCTGTGGGGATGTTACTATTTTAATGATAATACAATATACAATGACACTCTGTCACTCTGTATATGACTCGGTGGATTGCTCCCTCCAGGTGGGGACAAACTGCCTACCCCAAGCGAAGGAGTTCAAGTATCTCGGGGTCTTGTTCACGAGTGAGGGTAAGGTGGAGCGGGAGATCGACAGACGGATCGATGCGGCTGCAGCAATAAAACAGGCGCTGTACCGGTTCGTCCTGGTGAAGAGGGAGTTGAGCCGGAAGGCGAAGCTCTCCATTTACTGGTCGGTCTATGTTCCAACCCTCACCTATGGTCACGAACTCTGGGTCGTGACCGAAAGAACGAGATCTCGGATACAAGCGGCCGAAATGAGCTTCCTCCGCAGGGTGGCCGGGCTCAGCCTTAGAGATAGGGTAAGGAGCTCGGACATCAGGGGGGAGCTTGGAGTCGAGTCGCTGTTCCTTCGTGTCGAAAGGAGTCAGCTGAGGTGGTTCGGGCATCTAGTCAGGATGCCTCCTGGACGCCTCCCATTAGAGGTTTTCCAGGCACGCCCAACTGGTAGGAGACCCCGGGGAAGACCGAGGACACGCTGGAGGGATTACATCTCCCGGCTGGCCTTGGAACGCCTCGGGATCCCCCAGAATGAGCTGGAAAGTGTTGCGGGTGAGAGGGAATGGATGGATGGATGACACTCTAAAACTCTTATTCTGATTAAATAATCAAAGGGTCAGGGATCCACTTTTGAAATGCAAACATGCAAACATGGACCTGTGTACCTTCTATGCCAATTATTAAAATTAATCTTTGCATTCTGGCGATCCACCTCATTCCACTGAACGTTTCTCACTAGTGGTCAACTGTACACCAGGGATCACCCATGACTGCACTGAGCAGGCTTTGTAGGATTTGCTGATCCTATTTAATTGCTGCATGCTCCGATAACTTTGCTTCATAATGAGACAATGTGCAAAATATAACAACTGGGTGAGCACAGATCGACACCCGTGTTCTTCATTCAAAGGCATTTTGCATTAATAAGCCAAAGCTTAGAAAACAGTTTAGCATCACCAGCAGCCAGTGACTTCCCATATTGAGGGACAGCTAATCAATCTCATATTGAACTTTTGACAATCAAGGCATGGGATAATCAAAATGGATTTAAATGTTAAAATCACTACTGTTTGGCAGCCACATGAGAAGAAACGTAATAAGACTTTCTATGGGAAGCAGTTTAAGTTTCGTGATGTATTCAGTCACACTGAGACTCCTCATAGGGTGAGGTGATTGGCATTATTGACAAACAGCATTATACTGCCAATTATGTCAATTACTACAACATGTTATTTAGCTCATCATTCTTATGTTTAATTGATTCAAACTGTTCCTGCGGGGAGAAATATGGGTGAGAATAGATTTGCCGAAGGCTGACAGGATCTTCCTTGGCTGGCGGAGGTTCTCCACAAGGAAATGTCAATATCACCTCTTCAACAGCACATTATGTTTTTTCCCGAAATACAGTGAGTCACTGAAACTGTCGACCACTGAAATAACCTTTGAGGCCTAAATATGGAATCTTTTGATCCTGGTCTGGCATCAATTTTGGAGCCCCTTCCTTTCTGTCCAATCAGTGTAATGTCATAGCCTTTTTGTATCTTGCTTTGAGAGCGCGATGAAAGTAGCCTAAGCTTGTGAAAGGTTACTGGGTAAAAACACAAGTGTCAGCTACATGGCACAGGGCTTGTTTTTGCTATCACAGATGAAGTCGTTCATTGATTCCACCACAAGAGTACTTCAGCAGCTCCATTGCTTTGACAAAATGGAAATCAAGATTTGATTGAAACATCAAATATCCACAAACTGTAACATCTGAACACTACATGTTGTGATTGATAGGGCTTGAAAAGTAACTAACAAGCAGTAGAAAAAGTAGCCAAGTAGTTGGCTAAGCGGTTGATAAAGGTTAGAAAAAGTACACGAAAGTAATGGATAAATGGTGGAAAAGGTTAGCAAAAATAATGGTGGAAATAGTTAACGAAAATAATGGTGGAAATAGGTTGCTAAAAGTAATGCATGAATGGTCAAAACGCAAAATGATGAAAAGCTAAGCATTGAATATGTGTTAGAATAATCAAAGTTGTGGCAAATGACCAACTTTGGCTTCTCCAAGTGACAGTAGTATTAATGAAAACCTATATAAACCTGACATGTAAATCCAGTTTAAAATTAATACAAATAAAAAGTATTTGGAACGCAATGGCTGGTGTTGACTCACAAACTCTCTCTCTCTCTCTCTCTCTCTCTCTCTCTCTCTCTCTCTCTCTGTCTCTCTCTCTGCATTGGCGAGTGCAAACAATGATGCTATCCATTCATTCCTCCATCCAATCGGAGGAGTTTATATTCTCATCAATTCCCATGACAGCTCGGCTCAGACTGGCATTCATGCATTCTTGGCAACATAACTGTTGCAGCCAAGAGAATACCTAAACACCACAAAAAACAACATGTGGCACTTCTATGAAATCCTTCAGCCATTGTTTTGTGAACTCATGAAGAAAAACAACAACTGGAGCCATATATCCTTGACAACACAAGGTCATTTTCAGGCTAAATGTAGACCTATGTCAATTTGGCTGCATTTTAATTAGTAATGAAAATTGCTGGTACAAGTGAAATCACCATGCGTGTTTATGCATGCAAAAACAATAAGGGAATGGCATTGGTTGACTTTGTCATTAGTTGCTCCTCCATCCCTTTGTTTGACATTGCTCTGAGAAAACCCTCCAGTTGTTTGCACTTGCCGTCTCAGATAAGACTAATTTTGAACAAATATTTGCATATATTAAAGTAAGGCCTCATTATTGATTCATCGAAGCTGAAAGACATGTGTGTGTGCGTGTGTGTGTGTGTGTGTGTGTGTGTGTGTGTGTGTGTGTGTGTGTGTGTGTGTGACAATGTGGCTCTGTTATGACATGTCAACCACTGAGCTACTCTTGAAGGTTGGCCTGAGTTTCCCTCTAATAGGATCAATGCATGCATTTAAATCCAAAAGGACACACAAGGTGAACTGTGATTAAGAATCCATCTGGGAAAAGATTTAAAGGAAATATTATCTTAATAAATGAAGATGTCAAGTCGAGCATTAAAAAGGCTACATTTTCTTCATATCACATGATCTTCATCAGAAGATTGGGATTCATTCAATCATTAATTGACATTCAAAATAATGACTTTCTGAAAAAAATAATTCATATCGGTACCTCAAGTGAGAAGTATAGTTTATATATACAGTATAGTCATCAACCTGAGAGACAATAATAAGGCAGCCGGTGGTTTCTGGATACTCTTGTATCATAAATATGATGGCAGCTCGGTCCTGTGATACGTCATGCCATTCCCTAATTTAATGAGAATTGATTACCAACTTGATTCTGAAATTAGAATAATCATCAGAATTTTGCTACAGAAAATTATCCATTACTTCTAAGAAAATAAGAATTCTTATTTTTTTGTTAATGTTGGATATTACTTTATGACAATCTAAAGCTGTTGTAAGATATATCACTGACTAACAATTATGTATTACTACCTTAAATGAATGATGGCTTCTTCCATGGCTCGGGTTAATTGCACTACTTCACCTCCACCAACTTCTCCACCGCCGGTCATGTCATCTAACGCCAATAGAGTCACAGGAGGAGGAGGTGACAACTCCGCCTGGCTTCTCTCCTCACAGGCGGGGCTGACGCGCGCCCTCTACCGGGCACACGGCGCGCACACAGCCGCTGCGCTCCTGGAGCTGCCGGACCTCTCAATCCACGCGTAATTCCGGAATCAAGACTCACTCACACATTCCTCCTCCAAGTGTGGAGCAAGCCGCCAAGGAGCAGCCGTGTAGGCGACAGTGTCCTCTCACACCCCGACAGCACGCCAGGGACCGAGGGCAGGCCGAAGACACTTTAGATTAGATAGTCCTAAAAGTATAGGTAGGATTCAAGTTGCCATAAAGAAAGAAGAGTTGCCAGTTAACCCCGCGGCTGGGGGTTAACGCTGCGACGGCGCTGTCGACATGGATAAAGTTGTCAATTGCTTGTTTGCTGCAATTACCCTGCTGTTGTCGGCACGAGGGGAAGTTTTTAAAGGTAAGGAGGATTACCTGGACATGTTTACACGTCCAGAACATATGCGCAGTCCTGTTTGATGCTTCACCCGCGAGACGAAGTGGAGGGGGAAAGGCACTTTAAGTCAGTTTGCGCACTATTTTGTCTGATAATTTACTCGCAATTTCAAGGCTTTTTATTATTTTTACCTAATGGTTGTGCGTTCACATTTGTATTTTGTGGTTTTAATTAGCCTTGTCTAATGTGTGTGGTGTAAATGCGAGCATGTGTGCCGGCGGGAAAGTAACGCAAGTTACTCGAGGGTGGCATTCTGGAGACAAAATGAGCGTAAAACGTTAATTTTGCTCACATTTGTGCAGGTCTGCCTCTCACCGGCAGCAGTTTGTTCTCACCTTTCTGTGCCGCTGTGCGCAACGAGCAGGTGCGCTACGGGCACCGGAGCAGCTACGCTGCTGTCAATGCCGCTATTTAACACGAGCACAAGTTTAATGTCTGCGTCTAACTTTATCGTGATAAGATGCTGTCTAATGTGATTAACCTCAAAGGATTCACGCACCGAAGTGTCGCTGCGTGTGTGCTGGTGGTTGTATGCGGAGAGGCGATTAGCCAAGCGTGACTTAAACCGTCATTGTTTCAGCGTCAACTCTGAACTTAATCCATAATGTCCCAGCGACCATGTTGACATTGCAGTCACTTTGTCGTGTAGCTAACTCCATAAAATATACATTATATTTGGTGGGCTTTTTTCTTCTTTCTTCATCCATAGTGTTTTTCATCTTCTCTCTTAATTCCACTTCTATATATCATATCAAATGCAATATACACCTTTACTGTAGTTTATATATGACACATATTTTTTATTTCTTTGATTTCCCCTTTCTTTTTTCTTTTCTTTTAAGTGCCCGAAAATAATGGGTGGTTAATGTCATGCACTTTGTATGTTGTAGCTATTTGAATTAACTGGTAAAAAGTCTCTATTTGAATAGAACTGTTTCCCTGACATGCTTTTGGTTGTCTCTCAAAATTGTTTGCTTTGTCTCATTTCTTTGAGAGTTGCTCTGCAATATTTGATGGATTTGTTGTTTCATTGTCTAAATTCTGATGCCGGCCTCCCCCAGTTACTAACACAACACTCCTACTCAAATTTATGTCATTCATGCAAGATTCACTTTGTTCGCTGCATGTATATTCAAGTAGTTTTCATTAGTATGATACAATCATATGACTTATTAGAATTACTAAAATAATAGAGCATACTTTCACTTTCAGTGTAATGGCTGTAAATGGCCCAGGGGGACTCAATATTCTAATTTAGCCCCTTAAGGGGGTCATTCTGTTATCTCCACAAGGGCATTATCTACGTGGAAAATGGTGCATTAGCCTATATTCATGCCAATCAATATAGAGACAATGAATGTCCAGTCTGAGGGTGATCCATACAGCCAATACAATTAGAGTTGCATTTAGAAACTTGATCAAATGTGGCCGCATATCTTAATGTGTTTTGTTTTCTATTCTACTGAGACTCTGAGGAAGCGGTGTGTGTGTGTGTGTGTGTGTGTGTGTGTGTGTGTGTGTGTGTGTGTGTGTGTGTGTGTGTGTGTGTGTGTGTGTGTGTGTGTGTGTGTGTGTGTGTGTGTGAGAGAGAGTGGTGAAGCTGTTCTGTGACGTGTGGCTTCAGTTATGGATGCCGTGGGATTCAACAGATAACTGATGCATTTTTCGCAGAGCCTGCTGGGGGCAGCATGGCACACATATAATATGATACCCATATGATGAAGTCAAGCTGCTCCGAGCGGAGGACCACGAGTCAGACACACACAATCAGAATTCAGATGCACTTTTTATTTGTGTCAAAATTTCCGTTTGCTCACATGTCTGATTAAACAAAACAACTAAGCTGCTAGAAAAATTACATTTGTGTTTGTGTATGTGTCCACACTATCTTCAAGCTGCTCCCATTCATATCTGTGATGTTTTCATATAGGCATATAGCCCTATAGCCCTATATGGCATATATATAGAAGAGAGACCTACAGAAGATGTATTAAATGGTTTTATCATAAATTAACTGTTTTAATCAAGTAGTATGATTGCTGGGGGTCAATTTTAGTGACTGAGAACTCTCTTGCCCTGCAGCCTAAAGTATTCCCAGTCCATTTTTGTGTGAGGTTCATCAGTCTTTCTCGCTGGCAGCCTCGGGACTGGGAGATTTATTGGAGTGGGCTGCACTGTAGGGCTCCCAGTGGGGCCGAAATCATCGATAAATGTGCTCCTAATTGCATGAGTGTGTGTGTAAATATGTAAACCAGGAGAAAATCAATTGGATGTGTGTTGCTCTCTCTGGCGAGGTGACGGATTAGCCACACACGGATGGAGAGGCTAAATGTGAGCCTGTGCATGTGGCTCAAGTCATTTGTTATGGAGAGTATGTGATAACAGCTCATGTGATAATTAGATCACACAGGTAACCAGAGTACCAGTCTACTTCAGTGTGCCGTGAATGCGGAGCTTCAATTCGATCGCAGAGAAACAGTCCTTTGGAGGTCTTTTAATTTCCACATAAAAAACTCCATAATCAGGATCACTCTGTATGAGTTTCATCTGCTTCCTTCGTGAGCTTGTTTATGCACCTGCATGTCTCCTCCCAGTGGCATGGTAGAGATGAACTGCTCTTTCTTTTTTTCTTTTTCTCCCCTCCCTGTTGCATTCACAATGCCCACTGGATGCTCCAGGATCAGAGAGAAAGCAAAAATAAAAAAACAGCAACACTATAAATCACTTGTTGTGTATGGCCAGTGCTTCTGTTTTCTACATTATGAGGACAGTTTTTTTTCTTTCTAGAAGGTCTGGCCTTTGATATCTATACTCTGTCTTTTGCCCGAGCACATTAAATTTCAGGGAGCTGTGCGCTTTGTTATGTTTACCACCTTTTCCAGCAGCCATAAAACCTGCCTTGTTTTCTGATAGGGGTGAGCCGTGTGTGGAGAATAATGCCCACGCTTGGTGTGTAGAGCTGTAGTTTGTCATTGCAAAGTGACTGCTGCTGATAGCGTCCTGGTTGACCGATCCTGATTGCCATCCAAGCTGTGACTAAGGAGTAAAACAATACATTGCCTGCTTGGGAAGATAAACGGCACTTCATTTGAAGTTTGGCAATAATTTAGATAGTTTTTCACTCATGAAATGTTTCTTTTTTCTCCGTTCTCTTCTCCCTGCTGACTCAGATTTAATAGAGACTTTTCCAAAAGGTGTCCTGAAGGGTGGCAGTTTCCTTTGTGTGAGCCAGTGGAGAATGAAATTAAATATGCATGTTATTTATTTATTTATTTATTTCTCGGTGGCTTCAACCAATATTGGAGGAGGGGGAAAAAAAAGCTCTATGGTGATTGATGATAGTACAAAGCAGAAAGTGAGGTGTCTACATTCTTCTGTAACTTTGCTTTTCAGACACTTTTATTATGAGGATAATGAATGCGGTGGAAACATGGATTTACTGAAGCTGTTCAAACACTGCGGGTACATGTGTGAGTTCCTCGAAAAGGGTCTGCTGAGTTTGTCAGCAGGGCTGTCTTAAGACTGATCACAGCTGGTAGACAAGGGGGGAGGGGGGGCACTTTAAAAACTAAAATTTAGGAACTTGAAAATATTGAGTTGAGACCATTCGTTTGAAGTGACTAGCCTGACAGGTGTGTTGTCCATACACAACACGTTATTGGGTCTTGGTACATTACATTGTATGGCTTGTCAATAAATGTGCATCTTAGTTTTACACTCAATAACACACGCTTAATAACACGAAACAAAACTGTCAGTGATGTAAGTCCATTCGTTTTTTTGGGGTTAAACATTTATTTTATGCAACATAATATCACATCAAGATACTTCCAGACCATACACATTGCAAAAAAATTAAATAATAATCAGCTATCAGAAGCATCAGTCAGAAACTGGTGTCCTTCAAAATCAAAGAACAAGAACGCATTTTTAATTTTTTTTAATCCATCATATAAGAGGAAGATATCTAATGATTTGCTATCCTCATTAGACTTATTATAACAGAATAAGAAAACATTTTGCATTCTTAGCGAAGGGCGCACAGCTTGACGCATTATTCAGCTTTGTCTCAATGGGAGAAGTCAGCATCTGTTTCCTGGAAGTTGCCACGAGGCATTCTTGGAAATGTAGGAAATCCGTAACTGAAGTAGGAGATAAGGGAGGTTGAGGAAAAGTCGAAAAAAGTAAACAGCATTTCATCACAAAATAACTACAGAGACACCGTTAACATCACAAATCGATGATGCATAGCGATGCAAGAGCAACCAAGGATGAACTTTCCATTAATTTAGGCATCAGGTAACACAACTAATGTAGAGATTAAATCAGGACCGAATATGTCCTCTTCAAACGTTTATTATAGACCCAGTTTGTAACACTTTAAATGGTGCATAATGGTTTGTGTGTACATTCGAGGATCAGTATGATTTTTTGAGAAACAAGTGATGTATTTTGCACATTTACGTCACATTGTGACATTTTTTTACTTCATAAATAGTATTTCCCTTCTGTGAAAACATTTAAGTGGTATTATGGGTTGGCTTAAGAAGGTCACAGGAAGTGCAGTCTATTTGCACAGTCACACATTTTGGGGATTTAAAATGGACTATGAGTTTGTCCCAACGCTCAGCTTTAATGTGGAGGTGTTACCATCTTCATCAGATGAACACTGCACAGAGAGCAGCCCTTTTAGAGCCCGTTTTAGGGCACGGAAAGCAATTGGCTAGTAATTAGCTAATTCGATGCTCGGCTGCAGCACATTAAACAGCACGTAAACTTGCCTATAAATGCCACTTTGTTCTGGTTAGATTCTTTAATTCTGGGAGCTCGACCAACACGGCGTCTGCCTTTGCTATTCGGTGTTGAATCCTTTCTGAGCAATGACCCCCAAGCATCAGCTGACACTCCGGTCTCCAGCGAGTCCAACACATGATCATTTAGACAGTCAGATGACTGTCCTGTAAACAACATCACACTGTTGACCATGAAAACCTCTTTGGGAGCTTTCACTCTATGTTCTGAGATCGTTGCTCTGCTGCACTGTCTTAAGATTGGAGGGCTTTGTATGAAATGGCAACTGAAATGGCAACTGTTCAGCAAAGAGATTAAATGTCAGTACTTTGAAATAAAACAATGACTTGTGCGTTTAAAGTACGTGAATACGGAGTCGACACAACAACAAAAAACATGTGACTGTCCCAAACCCTCAAAGACTGCACTGTAAGTATAGGAATTAAGTTAAGTGCTGGCCTATCGCAGGCACTTCAAATCTGCGAATCCAGCGGCTTACCAATATGGTTTATCATCTTCATATCCCTTGAGTGCCACTCCACATTCAATCATTAGCTGTTGATTTGCAAGTGATTTTATTTACATTCTTGAGAGGCAGTAATAGTTTGAAGTTGGTTCTCAAGGCGGCTGATGTGGCTATGTTATCCGGGAGCTCTGCAATGGAATGATAATTGGCCTTGAGATGTGACTGTGTGAAGGAGGCTGGACAAACAGAGATGCTCTAATTATACACAGCTCCTTCTTCAAATGAAGAGGATAAAAGCTAATGAATCACACACAGGCCAGTGCAGGGGCTGCCTAATGAAGAGAGAGTGAGAGACAGAGACGGGAGTGTTTGTAAGAGAGAGGAAGTGTTTGTGTGTGTGTGTGTGTGTGTGTGTGTGTGTGTGTGTGTGTGTGTGTGTGTGTGTGTGTGTGTGTGTGTGTGTGTGTAAGGCATGCTTGAACAATTCTGTGATCTCATCACCATGTCAAAAAAACAAAAAAAACAACAACCCTCGGTAGAAAAACAACAACTTACTATGCAGCAGATCATGTTTACCCAAGTCTGCATTCGTTGAAGGTGGCTCAGAGAGTCAGGGCACCCAGGAAAATTTCACTAATTAATGCTCCAAGGGTCTCAATTGTTGTTAATGGTGACGAGGAGGAGGAGGGTACGAGGGAGGACCAGGAGAAGCAGTTTTACATCATTACAGCGTTTCTGCTCTATTGATTGTTGGGCCTTACATCTGCATGCCATGGTGGATGGCAGCTCACTTTTATTCAAGATGTTTAAAAAGGAAGGATTTTTATTTTTTATTTGAAAAGCTCCTGCTATCCTTATAATTAAATCTATACCAGAGACCAGTGACTGGCAATGACCGATGGTTTTACACTGGGATTGAATTGACCCTGACCCCAGCTCATACCTCACTTATTTTCAAAAGCTGCTGTTCAATCAGCTAGTTTCTATTCGGCATTGTCGCCTCTAGCCAAGGGTTTAGTAACTGGACTGAAATTGATTCTGATACAGCCCACTTTGATATTTGGTTCAGGTGAGCATCCAGCCTGGTCCTGGAGCATGAAGCTTTAATTTCAAGTCTTGTCAAATAAAACTCCTGCCACTGCTTTGACGCCAGAGTCACGTAGCTAAAAGGTGCAACGTTTTTGTGTGTAATTTCATGAATAACTCAAGTTGCCTCCTTCACGGGACAGATGCACTTTGCTAACTTGGAGGAGACTCTGTTTCATGCCAAAAAGCTGTCTGCATAGGCGGCTGCTCCTCACACAACTGGCGGTGTAGTGTAGGTGGCTGCAGTGAGAGGAGGAGGTGGGGGCTACCACTGCTGTTTCACCTTGTCTCCTGTTATTTATTAGGCTTCTGTCAAGGCTCAGGCAGTAGGCAGGTGTACGTTCCTCCTCCTCCTCTCCCCATTCGGGCTTTATGAGTATAACCAGGGGCAAAATTCTCCATTACTGTCAGTCTGAATCTGTAGCCGTCACATTAGCACACGTCATGCAGTCATTAATGCATTAGGCCTTGTTTGAGTGCCAGTTATTTGCATTGGCTTTTACACTGTCTATTTGCCCTTGTGCTAAAAGCTGCCTTGGCTGAACCTATTGACCATTTAACTGTTCAATAATGAAGCGATCCCTGAGGATGAATCAGGCCTCAGTGGTCCTGTTGAAGAAGGGTTATGAGGACGAGAAGAAACCAACATTCACTATCATGTACGCATTTTCCTGGCCTTTTGAGGAGGCAGAGTGAAGCAACATTATATTTATCAACTATATGTTTTTACTGAAGCCGTATCCCTCTTGCATATGATGTCCCCACTAACAACCTAGTACACCATTATCCACCGTTGTCCTCCACTTCCTCCCAAAGCAGAATGTACCTGATTATGCTCCTATCGGTCACACTCTGGCGCCTATTTGGAGGCTGTTATCTGTTTGCGGTGGAGACTCCTCGGGGAAGCATACGGCCGATAAGAGACTGTTGTTCTGTAAACTGCCCTCTGACCTCCTCAGGCTGGGCTTGGCTCCGTTTCAAATGGGTCTCTTTTGTATTGGCCCTAAGCTCGAACCTTCTGCGTGACTGATTCCCCAGGGGGCGGTTTAATGGCATTGCTGTACGCTCCACATCGTGTGGGGTGGTCACTGTCGGAGCCAGAGGGGGGGTGTGCATGCCTTCAGAAGTGGCGGGAAAGAGAGCAAATAAGACGGTGGGAACGATGTTGCAGAAAAGATGTCCGTTGTCTCTTGCTGAACATTTGGAAAACGAGGATGTTAACGTGAATGCCCCTTTATGCCCCGTTATCTGGAGGGAAGCTTGTGGGAACGGAATTATCTGATGATGGAGCGGTGCTTTCCTTTTGATGTCAATCACCATTTTAGTTTTCAATGATGTGGCAAACTTCTTATCACAACATGAATTATATTCTCGCTCGTGCTTGTCCCTGTCTGTTAACTCACGACAATCTGACATGAGACAAGTGCATTAGTCTTCTGGGGACAACTTGGCTAACTGCTGGACCTTCAACTATGAAAGACTGTCAGTTGGCTCCGCCGATGTCAGCTCAGTTTTTAACACGACCCTTGTTTAATTTGCCAGCTTGTCTGAGTTTGCATTGCAAACCAGTAGCCATGGGCTGTAGTGCAGTGATCTGTTGTACTAAATCACTTTGGTGTTAAACACTACTTCATCGAAACAGCTATTGAGACACACAGCTGCAGGGCCCGTATTAAAGACAGAGCAAACACAAAACAATAACTAGAAAAGATGATGCTTGGCTTGAAGCTCGACTCCTACCCTGTAATCAGAGTTTGTCACGCTAAAGAAATTACAGGGCACAGGAGTCATTAGAAGTGCGGCTGCATCTCTGCATTGCAAACGGAAACTACGTTGAAAACGCATGTTTTTGGAATAATGCGCATCTGAATAAACAAACTGGTGAAAGTCTGACAAGTTGATTATAATGATAGTTCGCTGGCGGCCGGGAGGATGAATTCAGTTGGATGTGACGTCTCAGAGACTTATTGGTATCAGGGCAAACGAATAATTAATGTGGAAAGCCTCTAGCATTAGTTGTTTTTTTAGCCACGTTATCATCAGCCCTGCCACAGTGTCGCTTACTGTATCATGGCAAATAGCACTCCATTAAAACCAGTTAGGACATAATTAATTGGTTTTGTATATTTCATTTAAAGTGAAATCTTACTTTATTTGATTTCTACTTTTAAATCAGTTTGTCCATTTTGTCTTTCTGTCCCATATAGCCTCAACAACTACAATTGAAACACTCTGAATACTATGTGAATATCTTTCTGTAACGTTTGTGAATATCATTACCCACTGCTGAAGCGATGGTTTGACTATAATGCAAACATATCTTTTCCCTGTCCTACTAAGTCTTAGAGCAAGTCCCAGGGCTAACGGAGAATTTCCCTATTGCCGTTCCCAGATCTCTAAATGGGGCATTATTCATAATAGGATCCCAGCTGAAGGTAGGCAGTAGAGACATTTAAAAAATGAGTCAGGAACAAGAAGAAAAAAAATATTCACACCATGAATTTTTTTTTCAGGTGTTCTGTTTTGTCACCACATAAATTTGTTTAACCAAACGTTAAATAAACATTTACTCAAAGTGGTGAGAATTACTAGATGTTGGTTAGCATGATGCTAGCTAACATAAAACAAAAGAAAAACAATGGAGCCTTCAACTACTACACCTACATATTTCTTTGTGCAACGTTACTTCAATTTCTATTGCTTATCATGGCATTTGCCACTGTACTTCAATTGCAATTTACCATTTTCTTCCTACAACTCAATCCTTGGCTAAGCCCCGCCCCTTCTGCTTCTCCGTCAAGGTGTCAGAGCTTCCATGGAGCACACACTGTCACTAACTGCACTCCCTGGATCTATATCATCTAATGTTTGGTAAAAAGTAATTTCAGAGAAGCAGAAAGAAGGGTCTATATATGCATTTGACGGAACGTAACATTTTAGAAAAACGTATACTTCCTTATAAACTCTCCAAGTAACGAGTATCCATATTAGACAACGTTTAACTGTAACTAGCAAACTTAAAATCTACAAAATCAGCCTTAAAATAAAAAAAATCTGAAACGATTGCGTGAGAGTTGGTGGACCGTCAATCAGAGGTGGACGATGCTACGCTTTGATTGGCCAGTTTGAGGGTAAAATTGACTCGTGAACTTTTTTGCTAGGTTTTTCTGGAGCCAACGAATGTGAGGTCTTGAAGTGTTGCATCAGATTTTCTCTTTCTCTGCACAATGAAACAAATAATTAAAAAAATATTTCGCCACTTAGGTCTATATTTTCGAGTAATTTAGCACATATCTTGTGTTTCCTTTGATAGCAAGCACGGCTACATACTGTGTAAGTATTACCCTCTCTTCTGCAACACATTTGTTGAAGCCAAAAATAATAATTTCAGTGCCAGATTTGATATTCATCCTACTCATGTCCATGTCAGCCTTGCAACTTAAATCATATTATTTATTAATTAAATAATTTGTTGTCTTCAAGCATGTCACAGTCTTGAAGGTATTTTTATTTTTAATAAGCCATGTAGTACTTCACTTTACTTGAGACTGACATCAGTGGACTGCATATCGCTGCATATATCTTCTTTTAAGCAAACCGTAGGAAAGACTTTACTCAACACATGAACGTGAGCAGAATTAAGTGTTAATATCTGTGAATTTGATACACCCATGCCCCCCTCGGACATGCCAGTGTTGCTCCACAGCCTTATATAGTCTTTGGGAAGTCGCGGCAGCATCAAACAGTGCTGATCAAGATTGCAGTGGCTTCGTGAGGCAGAGGCACACGGGCTGGGTTCAGAGGATGAATAATTCACTCACATGAGCCCAGACTTCTCGCCGTGATACTAATATTCAACAGCACCTGTGTGTCTGAAAATCTCTCCCCTTCAACCCACCAGGTTACTTTCCCTGGGGAAAACCTCACCCCGGCATCACCCCAGCTGTGCTTTCTTCAAACTGTCAGAATAGCATTGCCATGGCTAGAATGCTGTGCTGGGATGACAGAAAAGGAAACAGAGGAAACAGCTCAGTGTACAGTAGGCTGTAGTGAGACTGGACTCAAAAATACTGGGAAAAGTGTGAACATAATTAGGGCTGGGCATTGCACCTTTTTGGCACTGAGAGATGTGTGTATAGCACCAAAATGCACAACATTGTCCATCCAGTTGAGGTTCATGTGTAAAGGACGCCATGTTAGTATCCAAAACTCTGGTATTAATTTTCCCTAGTGTTGAATATTTTTTTAAGCGATATCCCGACCAAAACATATGCCTGCTTTCTTTCCACTGAGTGGGTTACCTTGAATTGACTCAACTCACTTTCGGTGGGTCCTTTTCATTATTTCGTTTTCCACAGCAGACAGTGGAGGCGGGATTCTCTGATGATCACCATAGCGAGGCCGCGCGACACTGCCTCGACAACGTCGCTAATCCGATAGTTCATCCGCAACAAAACGTCTGCACTTCAGCAATTGTAAGGCAAGGTTTTGCAAAAGAATGCAGCCATTGAAGGTAGCTTGACTAGTTAGAAATGGCGGGTTTGTTGCACTAATGACGGTTTTCTCTGACCAAGCAATGGTCTGCAGTGTTTAAACTCCACCTTCTAGTATCGGCTCAGCTCGCTTGGAACCTCAACAGGGGCGCTATAAAAAATAAAGTAATTGATTTGTGCAGTACAATAGCAGAGTTGCCATGACTTTGGTTTGAGATTAACGGTGAATTTTCTTCCGGTTTCCCCCCCTCTTCCTAACATACTACATTTCATCATTCAGCCTTCATTTCTATAATTATCTGAACAAAAGACGCTCAAGCGTTGACAGATCAGCTGCGTCCGTGCGAGTGTGGAGGCGTTTGTGCACATAAACACGTAGCCTGTGTCTGTATAGCATGTGTGTGTGTGTGTGTGTGTGTGTGTGTGTGTGTGTGTGTGTGTGTGTGTGTGTCTTGACGGTCCACAAGTGTGCAGTTCGATGTGTGTTGTCGCACATAGTCAGTGTTGGAATCTTTTGTCTGTGCGCTGTGGTTTCCTCCTTCCTCCCTGTGTGTCAGATAGCGGACCCGTCTCAGGCTTATTATCAGGGATGTGACAGAAGGCGGCAGGCGGCATAGCGATGCCTTAATGAAATCTGGGCCCTGGCTAATTGGTGACACCGTAGTGTGAGGGAATGAGAAAGGCAGCAACCAGACTGGCCAGACGAAAGGAGAAGACAGCGGGTCCGGCCCTCGCACCACTAAATTAAGTCTGTCATGTTCATTTGTAGTACACACAGAAGGAGGGAACACCTACACTTTTCTTAACAAAATCCTGCAAATGCAAAACTCCCCGCTGGTCGACCGATGATAGCCTCTGGTAACGGTGTTTTCTACTCAGCAGAGTTTCCTTTTCCATTTTCTCCTTTTTATTATACCTTGGCAAGTCTTTCTCTTTTGCTCTTACGTTCAAAGAGCTAGATTTTGCGAGGATGAACCATGGCCTCTTTTATTCTTGATGCTTAGTTTTTATCATGGCTCCACATGTATATAGGGAACATAAATAAGTGAGTTGTGCTTTTAACAAAAGCCAATAGGCCGTAAAGGGAGACTACCTTTGGAAGAAAGAAAATCACACAAATTCTCAAATCAAACAATATGCACCCTTACTCAATTTAATACAGCCATATTTAGTTTTGTATAGCTGATAATGTATAGTGGCTAATGCTAGTGCTCTGCCAATCTATCAAGAGTTACATGAACGCTGCAGAAATATCACAGATATTTTGAGATTACAAAAACCCACGTACATATCTGCACACTTAGACATCGCTATGGGTTAGTGAGTTAGTATGAGTCGTTTGTAATTTGGGTTAACCAACCCTTTGAGCATGGACTGGATGATGGTGCCCGAGGTTGTCAGTAGTTCTTCCTGCCTTGCTCTGGGCTGGCTGCCTGAACCTCCGGCCTCATAGAAAGCCAGTTTGGCTTCCTCATGTCCACCAGAGCTTGAGGGCTCCTTCTGGGGGTGTCCGAGCTGACCTTTCTCTGTTGGAGGGGGGTAATGTACAGCCGGCCTCTATCTGTCATGCCCCCAGCTGTGTTGATGGAAGAAAGGACCACAGGGGGCTACTCCAATGTTATGTTTGAGTAATAGCAAATGAGGTACAGTATGAGTCGTGTTGCTCAGCTGGTCTCATACTGATGGCCCCTACTCGCCCCATTTATTTCTAGCACCAATCATTATCTGTCATTGGAATTTAGAATTATACAAGCCATTTAAAAGTTCATTATGAAAAATGACTTGCTCTAACATATTGCCAGCGTTTCATTAAGTTAAAGAACTGTGTAAAGAAGCGATTGGTTTGCAGCTTAAGAAAGATTAATCCAGAGACTAAAAGGTGTTCAAATCCCTGCCTATCCTCTATCTTCACTGGTTCACATCTAAGGCTAAGCTCGCATCTCCCATAAGATCGCGATGAAAGAGCTGGGTGCTTTGACCATGTTGTTTTAGACCCGTACATGTAATGACCTGATCAAACATCCTCTGTGCTCTTGGGCTGACAAACACCAAAACAAATCAGATTTCCTTCTACTTCACTTCTCTCCCTCTGTGACAGATCTAGCCCAAGTCTGTGATCTGGCTGTCCTCGACTACATGGGGAGATCAAAGAAGGCTAAAACATTTACATAAAAGATTATGTATGAGTTGTAATTAGCGCCTTCTTCGGCAGTGACAACAGAAAAAGCTGCGATTTTGGCTTTAAGATGAAACGAAGGTGGGGTGAGATTTAAAATAACCAGGTTTGAGCTTTAGTGTCCCGTTTTTAATTGAAGGAATCCCCCAGAGATTGTCCAGCTTTTCCAGGAGCACCTGACTAAAAAAAAGATAGTTTAGGATTAGTCTTATTCATTTTTGTAAATGCATTCACGCACATTAATTTTCTCCAAGATAATTACGTGATTTTACTTTGACGGTTCCTAATTTCATATGCCCAAGTGTACTGCTGCAGCTCCAGCAGTGCATTCATCAAGGAACACACTCCACTCAACTCCTTCCTATAAAAATTAGGTTTTTTCCTCCTCCAAATTCTATTCAAAAATCATGTGTAGTTGTCATATTACATCAAGGTACTAGACTATGATTTAGAGTGAGTGATGCAAGATTATTGCTTTGGGCAAAAATGGGTTTTTGCTACCCTCGCATTGGTACAGTGGGTACCATATTTATGGCATGTGGAGAATTTGTCAGAAGATGTCAATTGGCAAAGCTGCAAGAGAAATCTTTTTAATGTGTCGGTGCTACAGCATGTCATTAGAGGCAATTTCCCTGCCACAAAGAGGGTCAGCAATTGTGTTGTGTGCTCATTGGTCTATTATCTAGAATTGTGGTAGAAGACAATTTCTGAAATTTCATTCTAATCGTCGTAAGTAGCTTGGTGGGGTGGAAGTTCATCTTCCACACTTGTAAAAAAGATACTATTTTCAGAAATTAAATAGGACGCCCTCGGATGTGCGCACCTTATCTCACACTAATACACTAGCACACACACTACAGAGCAGAGACGGTGGCGAGGAATAGAGGCTTATCCTCTTGTGGGCGGAGCTGACATTTACTCTGAAAATTCACCTTTGGTTTCTGCCTCTGGATTTATGATATCACTCTTATCGAGATCCTATCACAATGTTTCATTACTGTTTCACTCTCCCAGTGTGTGACTTTCTGTCATGGCTTGTAAGATTTGCCCTCCGAGAGTAAAGATTGAGTTGTCTGAATTGTTTGGTCTTGCACTGCTGATGTTTCTTAAAATGTGCACAATATGCAATCATCGGGATGATATGCATTGACATTTTAGATGTGTGCATCAGGCCTGCATCAGGGCCTCTTTCGATGAAGTTGAACTGTATGCCAGACAATCCGCTGGCTGCAGTGGTGGAACATTCAACCCCTGCGCTTAATTAATGTTTCGCCCGACTTGCTCCAATTCTGTCAATCCCTAATTCCAGGAGGGATATTATCCTTCGCCCGTTAATACGTTTTTAAACATCTTTTAAATTTACTTGGGAATATGCCGAGATTTGCTTAACATATTTAATATATCTACACTATCACTCTCATAGGACAGAGTCAACAGCAGCTGACTTCCAGGCATGATTTTCCAGGATAAAGTTCTTAGCTGTGAAGTCCTGTCCTTTACTCCTTTTGATAAAAGTGGTCTCCCAAACACAGGATATAGTTACAACTATATAACAGATAAGAGTCAGAAAGCACATTTGCTACAAGGCAGAGCCAATCACCTGACCACGCCCTGGGTTGTCTAATTTCTTGAAATGTATGTCAGGCAAAAAGGCTCCCACTTTAAGTCCAGAGACGGGCTGAATTCCCCCTCGGTGGGCATGCATGATGCTGATGCCCCCTAATATCTGCCAGCAGACACTCGGAGACTCGGTGTAATGAGGAAAACACTTGCAATACAAACATGCATGCTCTATTAGACAGATCACATTTTGTTGTTGTGAGGTCTGGAACAAACAAGAATTTCGGTGCCAACAAAACAATGGCAAATTGACTGAGATCTCTTAAATGATACCAGGCGTGGCAAACAGGCTGCAATAAGCCTCTTTTTTTTTTACTCACTGCATTCTGCTCTCACTGAGGGAGAGGACTGTACACTAATTATATCTGTGGTCTTTTAACCTTTTTAAAAACAACTTTAGTTAATAAGATAGTGGAACTGGTTTGTGATTTTAAGAATCTGTCACTTTAACCAGTGAAAAGAGTAAAAGTAGAATTGCAGAATTAGAGGTACAAAGAGTGCTTGTAAAATGTGACAAACTAAGAATTGCGCCATTCACTTGTGTATGGCTTTAGGTGAATTACAGCCCTGTAGCATCGATTTGGTGATTGCAGATCAAGTTATTGTTTTTCTATATTGTATATATGTATTCTTTGTTGACGACAATCTCTATTCTTTGACATAGGATTTGGATATGGCAACTGAAAAGATGGTTAGGTCAAAATCAGGTCTATTGTTTCATACACATTAAAATGTCTATATTTCAATGTGAAAACGGGTCCCAACATGTGAAAAAAAACAAACATTGGGCTTTAATGTTTCAATCTAAATTTGCTCAGTAATATGCAACACTTCTAGATGTATTTTAACCTGAAATCATTCTTATATGAAGCTCCTAGTCCTCCCTGTGATATCAACATGGTAGAGACAAGCAGCTGTGGCCCACCCCGGTTCCCTATGTGTTCTCCTCACGCTAATGTTGCCATAGCCTGAGGACATGGCGTGGGCCTCCGGAGGCAAGGTATCTCCGGCGCAGAGACAGATCTGCGGAGACAGGGAACACTTGGGAAGACGGATACCTCAGCCAGACGCCTGCTGCCATTTAACAGTCTCACCCTGCTCTGAACTGACATTTCTGTTTTACCATCTCTCGTCCGACTCATTGCCCCTGCTCTGCTGCTGTCGCCGTAAACTTGTGTACAGAAAAAGCACGGCAAAGCTTATTCGCAAGCACAAACCAAAACCTGTGGCCTCACAGTATATACGCCTTT
The DNA here is from genome assembly GCF_910589615.1 of Taurulus bubalis. Classification (NCBI taxonomy): domain Eukaryota; kingdom Metazoa; phylum Chordata; class Actinopteri; order Perciformes; family Cottidae; genus Taurulus; species Taurulus bubalis. The sequence goes on from NC_136589.1 coordinate 26,583,799, forward strand.
GAGTTGTCCTCCTCCTGCAGTCAGCCAGACTTAGGATACTGCGGAAAGTGCGATGCAGTCTTGCTCCCAAAGGAGAGCCGTGAGCCTGATGAGCTCCCCGTGGCCCGGCCAGGTGCTTCTTTTGGAGTCACGGGTGCAGCGCAGATCTGCGGTACCACGGGAGGGAGGATTGACATGATAACATAGCCTGCCGACTCCCAGCGCCACCCGGCAGCACGACCACACAGCTTAATCCTCTCTCCACAAGGGCAGAGCCGAAACACTCGTCCTCCTCGCTCAATCCCCTGTCAAAACAAGGGGGTTTGTCAGCCATGAGGGGTGTTGCAACCCTCTCAGTCCCTGCCAACGGAAGCACTATTACTGCCTGCCAATGCCCTGGGAGAAAAAAAAAGAATACCCAATATGCATATTATTCTAATACCAGCAGTCAGTGCCTTGAATTACTCGGCATGATAGCATAATGAATGTGGTGCCTTGTAGGTTCCTACATAAAGCTGTTTTGCCACTTGGATGAATAATTCATGCTAGCCCAGAGGCAGTGAATCAAACAGGCAAGAACTAAGAAAATTAGCCACCAATTAGTGTTTATTTATGGGGATAGTGTTTGTTTTTTCTCAATCTCAGTGGCAAAAAATATATATGCAAAGTAAAGTTTTGGCGACCTCCCTGACTTTGGGAATTGAAATGAGCAGAAGGGAGGAGAGGAAAAGGAGGCTTGACTGTTGGATGAATCCAATGACCCCGATGTCGCCATGTCGCCATGTCTCCGCTGCCGGGTTGTTAGACTCTGACTCCTGTCTCCGCCGGCCTCAAGACATGCAGTATCAGAGTCGGCCTCTCAAAGCAGATTGATTGAATCTCTCGGCAGTTGATATGTAAGGAACTTTGTTGACTGAAGGGATGTGATGTGAGGTTTTAATGTTGCCACATGTGAGCTAAACCTCTCTCTCCTTGGAGCGTGCAGCCCCCACCTCCACCATCTTCTCCACCCCCCGGCTGTTCCTAGCCCAGCGCACTGGCATTCTGCCCAGATACATTGGTAGTCGTTAGTTGTCACTGGAACGATGTGACACGTCGCTCTGATTCGCAGGGCCTGTTGTTGAAAGTGATCGTTCCTGCCAAGGAGAAGCCCTCACCACGGATAAATGGACACTGAACAGCATGTGAACAGAGAGATAAAAATGGCAGAGAGAAAATAAACTAGTCTAGCTTGGCTTCTCCACACCAGCATCTTTGGGGCTGCTGAGCTTTGCAGAGAGTGTTTTAGAGAAAGATTTAGATGAGATTTTGCGTTTTTATTTATTTTTGTCACAGATTTTCCATTTATTTGTCCTTCAAGTTAAACCAATCAAGATTTGCCAGAAGTTGAGTGCTTCACTATTTACATTTGCCAACAGTTGAAAATGTAAGTTTGTTTCTCAAGGTCAATGAGTGGAGAAGATATCTCCAGTCAATTCAATAAAAGGCAAATGCATGAGTGAAGGATGGATTTTTATATGAATCAGACAAGCTGTCGACAGGAGGATAAAAAAAAGACCCTGCCAGATATTCATGAGGATAACTCTCAAGCGCCTGCGCTCTCCTTTTCTTCCTTTGTAAAGCTTTGATTGTGAGGAAATACGCTGCTGTGTTTGTCTCGTCCAAATCGCTTCTCTCAAGATTCAAATGTGGAGTTTTCAGAGCTGCAATGAGTCAGACATTGTGTTGGCCAGAAGATAAGAGAGGCCAGGTGACAGACAATGCCTCAGCTTCCTCTGACTTGTGGGATAAGCGCCATTCATGTCGGCCATTTACTTTGGTTTTCAAATGAATCGGCTGAAAAGAACTGAGACCAATTGTAAGACTCCTAAGCACAGTTTAGACAAAATACAGTTGGAAGAAATTGGATTTTTTTTTCACATATAAAGCATGACCTACCACTGGTGTATTGCCTGGTACCCCGCTGAACTCGAAGTTGTTGAATATGGATTGTTGATGTATCTGCCCTTTGAATACCTTTATTACCCCTTTGTGCTGCTGTATTTTTAAGGTGCGTCAGTATGCTCCACAGTTTTTTTTCTCCCTCTATATTAGAGACGGTTTTATGGACACCGTAGTTGGTAACCAGACATTTTTATACTTTTTTTTATAATTGTATTGCCTAGAGGCGTTACTATAAATGGCAATAGCAGTGTGTTGGTTGATCGTTCCACCACTTTTGTCCGGACGGAAATATCACATATTTATCATATCAAATATATAAATACATTTTTTGTGTCTACATGTAAATATTTGTAGTTTAAATTGAAATGTCTATGGGATGAATTGCCATCAAATATAGTAAAGACATTACCAACAGAAAACGATACAGTACGTTGGATGTGAATCAAACTGCAACTATAGAAAGCTACTACAAAATAAACACGACACAGAGACATCAACATGTTTTTCCTATGATTTAATACTTATTTACTACCACCCACAGTTTATTTTAGTTTCTTCAGCTGTGAGCTGCTCCTGCATTTCCTTTTTTGCATTGCATCCCTCACCAGTTAACAAAAAAACTGACTGTATTTGGTGCGCATGCTTTCTGGTTTCCAGGCCCGTAGAGATTACCCCCGCAGCCCCCGCCCCGCACACATTTTGAACATGTCGGAAACCGCTCGAAAAGCATTTTTCTGCCATTCTTAATTAGATCATGCTGGATGTTCATAGTTATGATAAAAATATGTTATAAAAGTTTTTTTTTTAAATATACATGTTCTTCACAAGAAAATTCTGAAAAAAAATTATATAAAATAATACAAGTATTAGAACTCATTTGTGGTTCATACGACTATTTGAAAACTTAATCTTGAGACGCTCCCCCAGTACCGGGGGAATGGGTCTTCACAGTTTGCTATTTGACAGTTGACTGTTGCTATGTGAACGATGCCTGGTTTGTGTACGTTCCAAACTTCCTCTGCTTCCCGATCTCTGTGGCCGTCAAAATAAAAGTCCCATTCACCGTTGACACTTAAATCATATTCTGTGACAGAGGATAAGGGAGAGCCAAGCGTGCGCCAAGGTTCTGCAAGTCCAGCGAAGTCAGGCAGCCGTGAGGAGGCCTCGGGTAGCCGTGCGACAGAGTCAGATGAAACTTCTAATACTACACTTTACCCTGCTGACCGGACACATTTCCCGGTGGATATTACTGATGCTGACATGAAAAAGTTAATTTTAAGGCAGGGACCAGGTAAATGTGAAGGTCCGTATCCTAAAGATAAAAAGGGGAGATGTTTTTCTAAAGATTTGTATCATAGAGTGTCAAAAAAAGGAACCAAGATACAACGCAAATGGCTGTGTTACTCCCCCAAAATTGACAGAGTATATTGTGAGCCCTGTTGGCTTTTTGGTGAGAGAAGATCTGCATGCCAAAACAGTGCCTAGACTACGGGAATAAATGATTGGCAAGGACTGTCTAGAAAAATAAAAGAGCACAAACACACTCGCTCACATACCTGTTCGTCTATCTTTGTATAATGACCGCCAGACAATACATTATCCCTTACATATAGGGGGTGCTCTCAGGGTTATTCTGCAGGGGGGCCTCATGTGTTTCCGTTACGGCACTGCTGGTTTCAGTATACTTTATTTAGTGTGAACACACTACATTCCAAACAGCGGCTAAGAATCGATACGGCTTTGACGTTAGCATTTTGCTCAAAGTGTCTGTGGAATATTACCATATACTATTACCAGCTCTTGGCGTCACCTTGTTTCTTGACATCTCCTTTTGATCCAGCCTTCACTCTAACTTAACATTTGATATGTATGTAGAATATCATTCAAGATATATATATGTTTTACTATGTGGTGTAAGAATAGATGGTGTCTTTATATTATACAATTACGAAGCGCTGCAGACCAACTTGTGATTTCAGGTTATATGAATTCATCTGTAGACTTGACTCTACCTTTTGTTGCTGGTGAACTGTTCTACTAGTGGGAAGGACGCTACAGTTTTCCGTGAATATTCTGGCTATGAGGAGACCCAGTTCCAGGGTATCAAGGTGTGTGTAAACAGCTTAACTCAAATAAGACCTTAACGGCTCAATGGCCCACAGCCAGGTCACTCCGTGCATGTTAGCATCACCACTATGTTGCAGAGTTCTTGAACGTGGTTATTTAGATAAATCTAAATTTTGACTTCTTGTAAAACATTCCTCCTGTTTTAGCTGCTTGCTGTCAGATCTGGTCTTTCAGTCGAGCCGTAGTGAACTTGTCGACTTATTTTAGTGTCCCTGTGTCATCTTCCATGCTATGGAGATGATGTGATTCTCTTATGAGTCATGAATTACTGGGCTATCATGCCTTCTCCTGAAACTCCAGGGAGGACAGCTCTTGTCACGAGCCATTGTGCTTTGTTCCATCAAACTGATGTCTAAGTGCCTATGTTGTGTTCTCAGCCACTAATTAGGCACAGCCCTACAACCCCAATAGCACAATTATATCTGGGGCTGCTGCTTCCCTCCACACCCACAGCAATAATGAATGAACTCCAGGTTAATGAAATGTGTGTGTGAAATGGAAGATACCTCTTGAAAAGTTTCAAACATCTAATTCATTAAGCGACGAAGCCGGAGGCACAAGCCACAAAAATGATCCAGTGCTAAATTTAACGCTTACTTTGCAACTCCTCACCTTAATCATTAGAAAATGAAAGCTGGTGAATGTCAAAATGAGGCACAGCTTGTTAATTTTATGCACAAGATGGATAATACCTTTATGCGTGTATCTTTTTTGAAATACAGCTGAATGTTCACATTTTAATTTTTGGGGAGCAAATGCATCCCATGCACCAGTTATCATAATATTCAGATTTGTCATGGAGAAGCTGTGGGAAGTTTGCCAACGCTCAATCTGTTGGATATGTTTGTGTTTTTGTGCATTGTTTGTTTGTGTCTGCATAGGGTTTATCCCACAGAGTGTTAGTTAAACGTTTCCCGTGTTTGTGCTTCACAGAATCCATGTTTGTATTTGTAAGTGCAGTTTTAATTGCTGGAGATGCAAATTGAGATGCAAATTGAGATGCTTTCAAAGCCAGAAGTGTTTTTTTTTCTCCCTATAGTGTCAGGTCAGCACTACAGATGGTCATAGCCTAACATTCCCTTCTTGGTATTTTGTTTAAACATCTACATGGTGGAGTTATATCCACTTTGACTAGTCTAGCTGACCATATTTTGTGTCACACCATGTACTGTCTCCCATTAATCTTGCCATATGGAAGATGCACAAGGTTAAGCAACAAGCTGCGTTTCTTTGGTCACAGGTGAGAAATAACTTCCTGGTTTTCTTCCATTTGAAAAAACATTTCCTCACATAAATATGTGAATGTGAGTCTCTTTACTCAGGCCATCTGATGATTACCACTACTGTTGTCTACCTATGGGAGGTACACATCACCACCAGCTGTACCATGTGTACCTTTCTCCTGCTTTATGTGTGTGTGTGTGTGTGTGTGTGTGAAGAGCCGCATCGATTAAGGAAGGTAAACTGAGGTGGATGACTTCCAAATTGCAGCACATTGTATAAAAGCAAGGGATGGATGACAAATGAAAGGAAAACCAATGTGAAGTCTCTTAGTAAGGTGTTCATTCAACCCGGTTTGTGTCTCTCATGTATTATCAATCATTCCAGTTTTCCATAATTAATAATTGGATTTCCTGAAAAATGAAAAAAAAGAAGAAAAAACAATAATAATATTTTTTTTACATCACTATCTTTTGAGCAACCCATCCCTCGTTTTTTCCCCGCTGTCTCTCTGGCTCACTCTCTCTCGCTAATCTCACATTGCCTGGAGGTACTTTTGTGTGTTTTGTGGTTTGGTTCAATTTGTTGATCCGTGCCGCGGTGGAATTCCATCAAGGGGATCATTTCTTTCACTATTCTGGATTAGCAGCATTTGATGTAAACCTGGCTGAACCTGGGTAGAAACCCTTCACGTGAAGCAGCTAATTTCACACAAAGTGGAACTTTACCTTCATTTGAATTGTTCTTCATTTCAACAGTTTCTTTGGTCCATGTGTCATTCAATATTTGCCATCTCGTATTCGATCTTCTCATGGCTGTATTTATGACAGCCACAAGCCCTGCAGCATTTGCATGCTGTCCCAGTTGATGATGTCTGTGACATTTCTGAGACCATGTCACAATAGCCTGAACATGGCAGGGAGGGCTGCAGTATTGGGGTGTGAAGAAATGCTTTGGCAGCTCTCCTTGTTTTCTGATTGATTTAGCGCTTCTGGCCAAACCAATATAGGCGGAAAGGCCTGTGGGGTGGTCGAGCAGAGCAGACGGTACAAAGTGACGTTTGACTGGATGAGACGTTCTCCTGTAACGCAGCAGTATTGTGAGTATCATGACCTTTTCTGGTCACTCACACAATGACACTTTTTTAGAACGGCCTGAGGGATCAGACAGATTGACAGATTTCACAGTGTTTATGAATGATTAGCCTGCAAGTGCTGCAAATAGTACAACTTTTTAGGCAAACTACTTTTGCATATTTCATAATGCTCAATTTAGTTGAGAGATTCACCTACTGTTTGAGGAAATTACAGTGCATTCAGTAAATTACACAAGTGGCATTTCAAGCTAAGACAATATAAAGTAACTGATGACTAACATCTTTTTTAGATACTTTAATTCAGGGCTGCAGTTGCTTTGACTGCAGAGACGTATGAACGCTCAACTATAAGCAGCATATGCTGTAGTATGTAATTATGGATTCTCCCACAGTGTATTTATTCACAGAGCCAGAAAGTGTTTGTGACGGGTTCACCAGGAACTCGGTTCACCCCGCGACATTAAATAGAGACAATGTAAATGTCGTATAAATATGTCCATTGAGTTACGTACAGAGCTGCTGAAGTTATTTTTCTTCTGATCTACCGGAGAACACTTAGATAAACGGCAGATTATTTAAAATGCAGCAGCATATGCACTGGCCAGCCCACAAGAAGAAAGCACACACATTATGTCTATTTTAAGTCTCTTTGTTGCTTGACTGTTACTTTTTAGAAAAGAGTTTAAGAGTTTCCTGTTGTTGAGTTCCTCAGTTATTAGACTATTTTAGATTTGACACTTAATACATTCTCTTTTTCGTCCAATATTCCTCTATTGAATCGGACTAATCTGATGTATTTTAACGCAGCTTTTTTATCTAATTATTTTGAATTATTTTGTTATTTGTTATGTTTGAGTAGACATATATGGTGGTTTAATTCTGGTGTTCGATAATTGATGTTAACGTTAGTATCTTTGAGTGGAAGGTTTTATAGATGTACTGATGGAACTGATCGGATTATTTTGCTTCAATCTGCACATTTGCTCAACTCACAGGACCCGATTTCTGTTCGCATTGGCCGCCCTCCATTGTAAATTCCTACTTCCGTCCAGCTAGAATGTGCTTGCACTATGACTTTGTACGGACGTTTGTCACACTCTTAATGAAAGAACCTGCAGTGTAACGAGGGATCAGAGAGGTGCTGTGCCTCAGAAGTTTGTTCGCTCTGTACTAATACCTGCGATCATTCACCCGGATGGTACAGTAGCTAGATAGTAATATTCTCCACGACAGAAGGCGGCCACGATTGGAGGACCAAAGTCTCCCAGAGGAGCACCTTGCAGGAGCTTGATAACATCTACCATCTACTTTACTGTGATGTGTTAGGTTTTTATAGGATACTTAAATCAGAAAATAGGTCACGAGCAGTCATACAATAATTGGATTTAAAAATTAATAATATTAATGAGGCTGAGGGAATTCCTTTGTTTCCTTGACTTATTCATACCACTTCACTATGAATTGATAACAAACCAGCTGGAAAGTCTAATTTGTCTGACGTTAGTCTGCCACTCATGGTATACAGGTGACACGTGCATGCATTATCATATGAAAAGTGGGTTGGCTGCACTGAGTTAAAATGAAAAAAATAAAAATTAGTTAAAATAAAAATCTGATTTAAGCTAAATGGTTTTGTATTTACACAGCGCCAAATTTCCTCGTCTTCTGACCACTCAGAGTGATTTACACTGCATGTCAACATTCATCCTTTTTACACACCCTGATGGCAGAAGCTGCCGTACATGATGCCAACCTGCTCATCAGGGTCTAATCTAAATGCTTCAGTCATTTGACATGCAGACTTGAGGAGCCAGGAATCGATACCACCGATCTTCCGATTAGTAGATGTTTAGATAGTTGCTGGCAGGACAGTAAGTAAACAATGCTCAGAGAGACTGTAAGGGATAGGATATTCAACCTGAGACAATAAAGGTGAGGGGGACAACAACTATGTGTTGTGAAGTCCCTAATGGTAATTACATCCTTGTAAGGACACATTAAGTATACAATACAATGATAACAAAACAATGGCACCTTAGCAGGAAGGAAGTGCAACGTAGATAATTGAAACCGTGGTAAAATATTTTTCAAGATACCACCTAATTTATATATAACTTTCTTATCCGACTGTAATAACAATCAGATCGGCTCATCCCTGATTGGAAACAGACCAATGGCCAATCAACTGTAATTCTGGGCAGCATTTTGACGCCGTGGTAATGGACTGTATTGCCAGTTGCATAGATGGCTTGAGGCTACAAAGACAAAATCGTGTGGGTGAGGCTTTACAAAGGAGAGAAATGTCACGGTAAATGCTGTTGGTGATCAATTTGGGCTAATTATCTACGGTCTTAAAATATCATGGCTGTAAGTACTGGGTCGGTAGTTAAATAAAGTAAAGGCCTTTACACACCGGCGGCGAGAAGAATAAATGACACAGAAATGCAAAATACTGTGAATATTATGCATGGAAACTATTAATGCAACAGTTGCATGAAATATTCGCATAGGCAGAGAACAACTACCAGGATGCTATTGATCCAGAGCGTCTGGCAGTCCGTCTGCAGTAAGTTGTTGTCGAAGTGAATTTGAGTTCCCTCTGATAAACACTTTCACAGTGTACTGTATATATCTAGGTCTTTTATTGTGAAAGGTAAGAACAGGAGGAGTGGATCTGGTCAGCGCTGCCTTCGCCTGTTGTAAGTAATCAAAGTCTGAAATACTCCATGTTGTTGTAGAATACAGTAGACATTTTTGAATATGTCTGTTCCGCACAATGTGGTTGGCTGATGCCTTTTTGTGAAAGCTAAGAAAAATGTACCTTGCTCTGAAAATCACATTGTTTTTTAAATATACATTTTCTGTGACAAAAACAACAGTTCTAAAAAATATATATTGCCGTGTGAACTAATCGTATAGAGGAAAATGACCCCGGTGTGTAAAGGCCGTAAGACGAGATTCCTCCCACTCGCTTTGAGATGCACACTGACCAGTCTTCAGATTCTCCTGTTGCCAAGCACAACAAGACCTCGGCACACTCAGTACATCTGAAACGGGGGGCTCAGTGCCTCATGCCCTCCATGTTGGCTCCTCCTTACCCAGGAGGATTAAGCCTGGCCATGGAGTTTTTCTTTCAGGTAGCTGATTTATTGGGCTTCAGCAGAGAAACAAAGGGTCTGAATGTGTTTGAAGTGTGCAGGTGAAGACCCCAAGACTGCACTTTGAAAAAGCTCCCACTAGGATTGAAATCTCTTCAGCCACACCTGTGAAGGCGGCGCTCAGATCCACACGATAACCTTCCACCTGGGCTGGGATCCACCTTACACGCGTGCACCGTCTGACCACGTGTTGGTCCGACTTTCCCAACTCGACGCGGCCGTGTGTGGCGGGGGATTAAACACACTACATATGTGATTGACGATACGTCACAAAAGCCAAGTAATGATATTTCATCAAGCTGATAATTCTGCCTGAACGCGCAAACTGTGCCTTGTGGCCTAGATTTCCTCTCCTTCTCAATAGGGATTGATTCAACCTTTCTTCTATTCTTCTAGATTTTCTAATTAGCCTTAGTGATTTTCTAATTCTTTGACATTCAACCTTGAATTATTCCCTCCTCCACATATAAAAACAAGCGTTTTTTTCTCTTTTTTTCAGTTCAGGAAAACCAACAAAGCATGATAATGTTCTTGTTTATTCCATGATCAAACATAATCATTCTCTTCTCTGGAGGAAACCTCCCTTTGGGCTAATTTCTAGCATTGTTACTTGCATGTTTGACAAATTAGACTCTGGGAAACTCTGGGAGAAGAGGGGGGAGCTACTGATACTAACATTAGCATTTCATTGCTCCTTTGTTACACTGAGGCAGAATTCAAAGGTTTGCTGACTTAAGAGGTTTTGGGAGGATTGAAGGGGTTCAGTCTGAATGGTCAGGGGTGATCCAGGGGGTTTTAGCATAGAGCACAGACTGGGCTCTTATTTTCATTTCTCCATGTCCAGGTGTGGATCTATCTGTTTTTCCCTCTCTTATACTGTCTTTCATTGACTGAAGCTCAGGCCAGTGGCCCATCACACCTGGATCAAATGTGAAACCACGCTGGAGGAAGTTTTAATTTCCAGTCTTATAGTATTGAGCTACTACTCTGTTGTGAATCAATGCAGAGGGTAAATTCCACTTCAAGCCATCTTCACAAGTTGATTCTGCAGCACAGGTTATGCATCAACAATTGCCGGGCATTCAGACATAGCAGGATTTTGCTTATCTTTTTAATTTAGGCTATTTGACTCAGCTTTTCTTTAGCTCGCTGCTCAAAATGTATCTTCTCCTTAGCACAGTTTTAGCTGATAAAGAAATAAACAGTGATTTTAATAGAGCGCCTTTTATTCTCAGTCACCATATCATTTTTGGGGGCATGTTGAATGGCAAACCAAACAAGCCTATTTCAACATTTATTGTATCAACAGGCATTAAGCCAAATGGGAAACAGCACTATTTTCTCTGTCTCTTTCTCTGGAGGGCATAGGCACTAAGACAGACAGACTGCAGCTCTCTCTGTGGAGACAAGAATGAGGATGCTGAGAACAATAGGAGGAGAAGCCATTGTTAACCAGAGTTATTGCTGTCAAGTCAGAGTCAGATTGCGCCTAAGCCACTTCTCTTCGAACTTAACATCAAGCACAGCAGGTGGGTTTCCCTCAGCCTTCAGAAAACGAAGACTGAGGGAAGGACTGAAGACAGTTCAGAGAATGATTAAATCTTCAACATTTTGGAGCCTGTCTCCCTGAGTTTAAATTACCCTCTGAACTATATTATTTTACCTTAACATTCCTGAAAATTCCTGGCACGCTGTGATTCAAAATGGACCTCTGCTATGGGAAAAACGGGCATAATGTTTGGTGTTATCACCACAGGATACTTCTCTACAGATAGACTGAAATCCTAGTTTCTATTGCTTGGAGAAAAATTACAATGGGGATCTTTCATGTTTCAGAGTTAGCTTCCATATTTTTCTTAATTGGTGCCTGGCAGGTTATCCAGAATGGAGATGGATTTGAAGTCATTTACTGGGAGTTCTTGACAGGAGCAGTGGAAGAGAACGTCAAGCCCTGCGCTGGCACGCATAGCTTGAAAATCATCTGTCAAAATGTAGCATATCTATAGAGAAGGCTGCCTGTCATCTTCGATGTACATCTAACCATGCACAAGAGGGGATTTGATCAGGAGATTTGTTGTACTCCTGATTTAAAGCACACTCATCAAGTTGATATTTGGTTGACAAGACAAAGAAAATGTTGAGGTTTTTATAACACGATTGGTTTTGAGCTACACATACCAAGGGGTGTTTTTTAAAATAAAACATTTGTGCTCACTATTTTTTAAATAAAAATCCTCATAGCTTCCATACATCATCAGACATATTCCGTCATGTTACACCAACAAATACAATGTTCTCTTTTTGTCCTGATTTGTCAAATGGGATTTGTCGGTCTAGCTGACAAGTGCATGGCTCAGCCAGGCAGATTATCAGAGGAAATCTCCACTCCAACTTCTTTATTTCCCCCCCAAATCAATGTGGTGAACAGCAAGACGTGATTGATAATGATATTGAGATTGATTGTCTAAATCCCTTCCCTCAGTTCAAAGTCCCCAAACAGATAGTTTATATACATGCAATTCAGTGCAGAGATAGGACTTGGCAGGAGCTGCCAATAGATAAGTGAAATAGGGCCAGAGTGAAAAGACCTATCAGTCCCTAAGGGGCTTAGCTGCAGGATTCTGAAGCTCTAAACTGGCGGTGGTGGAGGGAGATAGTCGACATTGGTTTTAAATTACCCGAGATTGCCTTGTGGTTTCAGTCTGCCGGGACGCCAGCAGACAAGATGTTTGTTAAAACAAGTGCAGACATTGAGGCAGATTGGGGCAAAGAGCAGACCTGCGATTTCCTAGCCAGACGGAACAGGCTGGAAAGCTGGTAATTGCAGAATTGGCAAAGGGTCTAAGGAGATGTTGCAGCAATGATATCTGCCACTGGGATTGAAGCAGTGGCGTTGCTGCAAACGTGCTTTGTTACCTCCCTGGGAGGATATTATATTCGATGCTATACAAGCTCCAACACACACCACACACTGTTATTAATTTCCTTGCTTTGCAATGCGACATATGCAATTCTCTCAAAATTACTGGGTATAAAATGACCACTAATTATGCCGTAGCCAGTACTTATTATACATATGCCCTTGTGGCTTCAGGTGCTAAACATATTCAGTCCCTGCAAAGTCCTGAGCTCTTCTTTCTCTGAATTATGTCCTCTCAAATAAAAGTAAAATCCACCAAATAAAACAATCTTTATGGAATTGTTCAATATTTTGGAAATACTTGTATTTGCTTTTCTATATGATTGACTTCCTGGAGTTTGTGGGTGTCTAGTCATCATCACCTCCCAGTGACGACTAGACTCCAGGAGTCACTACACCCGGCCAAGATGCTACATAACCTGTAAAACCACAACTTGATTTTTGCATTTCATTCTCACACTTGTGTTTTATGGTGTTCATTTAATTCATAATTATGAATTAGGCAATGCAAGAAGCTGTGGAAAGTGGATTTTGTTACATTCGGACAGAGCCAGGCTGGCTGCACCAACCCCATGTTTTACATTGTTATGCTAAGCTATTTAGCTTGACATAAGAGACTGTTTAAACTTGGACAAAATAACACAAAGTCATCAGCATTGCTGAATTTGATATTTTGACAAATTAAGAAAGCAAGCATTTACAATAGTAGAAAAAGTTTACAAATGTAATTTTTGCAAAGAAACAGAAATGCAAAAAAACCAGAACAGAACAATGTAAATTACAACCTCGTCAAGGAGCTCTACTTTCACACATTATCACAGATTAGTTTTTTCAATATTCCATTACTACCCTCACTATCCTTTCTCTTTCACTGGCATTCAGAGAGAGAAAGCTGCGTGAATAGCTCTCCACTGGTACCAAACTTTGACCACACTCACACACACACACACACACACACACACACACACACACACACACACACACACACACACACACACACAGCTTTTAATGCTTAAAGTTTACTTTTGTTACAGGTACAATAACAAAAGGCCTTTTAAGTCTGACTTAGAAATCTTTAGGAGAAATTGGCTCTAGCATTGAGGGGTTGAGGTATTGATTCTGGCCTCTGGCTCAGTACAGGAAAAGATGGATAGATTTCTTTGAAATGCACTCTGCGTGAGAATATAAAGACTATTGTGTGTTCTCGCTCAGGAATAAATTGTTTCATGACATATCTGGGGCCACCTTTTTAGCTTCAAGCTGCCTGCTTCTCTTGAAAGGAGAATGTTGACAGGGTGGAGCACATTCATCTGTAGTCCCAGACTACCCACACCTCATAGAAGCTTTTATTGAAAGTTAAATCTCCTTCAGAGAGTTGGCAGCCTCTCGTTGGGATATCTATTTCAGCAGCTGTCGAGGCTGATTATATGGAGGTTGTGCCACACACTGGCCGATATAAACCGCCTACTGAGAGAAGGACTATTATGATGCTATTGATTGATGCGTTCATCTGCATGCATGTGTGCAATCTCTTGACTCGGAAGCAGCGCTTGGTATTGATGGCATGCAACATGTGATCGGTGATACAATTTGTTTTTGATTTATGGCACTCACATTGGTGAAGTCACCCATTCAGGAAAGCTTGTGGGGACATGTAGTTTCTGTTAAACACAATGCTTCAATGTTTACCTCAGGACATAACCGTTCTACAGCAGATCAATAACAAGTTGCAGGCGTTATTGGGGTCTGAAACCAAGAGCCCCATGTAACGATCAAAGCGAAGCCATATCGGTTCATTGCTTGTTTCCACCCTGTTAGCCTGTCTTAATGGTTAAAAGAGTTCAGCTAAAGCAATGAATGGGGATGGTTCTTCAGTGTTGTCAATGAAAAAACAGTATTTGTTCCACCCAGTGCTTTCAAATACTTGACTTATAGAGAATCAATAAGAAAACATAGTCACCCAGAGACAATACAACTTGATTTGGTTTATAATCGCTATTTTCTGATTTAGGATTGGATTGGTTGGATGTGTTAAAGTAAGTCTTTTAATTGGCATTGTGTCAACTTCTGGCATTATATTCTTTTAAAATAGTTAGATTACAGTTGCAGGTTCAACTGCAGGTGAGCAGTGGAATAACATTGGTGCTATAAGCCAGTGTTTTTCATCCTTTTTTGAGCCGCGGCACATTTTCTACAATAAAAAAATCCCGCGGCACACCAACAACCCAAAAAGTTACAGAATGTCACAGTATTCATTGTTTCCCCTAGGTTTACAGCTTTAGGGGGGGAGCGACTGACGGACATACTACATCGTGGCACCTCACAGTACTACAAAGTAATACTTCACAGTACTAGTGACTCCATCTGTGCTTTTATAAATAATAGAACATTGAAATCACTTTCAATTAAACCAGATTGCTCCATCAGACAAAAACAAATGTGTTATCACTTTGTTAGAAAAATGAAAATAAAGTTATATCCGTGCAAAAAATAACTAATATTTAGTTACAACTAAATAGCTTATTGTGGAAAACAACAAGCTATTTTTTTGCAAAACAGAATGAGTGCAGATGTGTGAGCATAACGTTGTATCATTAATAGTGGCTGCAGTGAGCTGCTTTCCTCTACAACTCTTTTTAAAACGAGGTAGATTTGATACAGCCGTTCTCAATTCATGCTCCATGTTGAGTGACGCAACAGCAGAAAAGACAACCTCACGGAGATCTCATAAAGATCGGCTTTTGGCGAAATGACAAGAATCGGCGAGTCGTACATGCGCATGTGACCTATTAACGGCGTACGGTAAAATCAGCATTTCCTCTTGCGCCCCACCTGTAATACGCCACAGTTTGATAAATACTGACTTAAAGGAAACATAGTGTTCATTTATTTTAATGATGACCACAAAGTGAGCAGGCTTTGTCACTTGAGTGTGTTTTTCGGGCTTTTGGAAGAATATTTCCAGAGCGTCAGAAACGTCAGAAACGTCATTGATGGAGCGCCAGGCTGCAGCCTGTTGGATGTTTGTCTTGACCTACAAATACCTTAACTGTTGGGCTTTAAACATGAGAGCTCATAGCTTAAAATAGTGATAGCTTAAAACAGCAAATCCCATTGTGAAAAGCACGCAACATTTTTTTCGCCGCTCTCTCTGTCCACTGTGTGCTCTCCTGTGTGCATCGCATCGGGGCGGAAAGAGTTGTAGACGCGACCCAGAAATTACAAGCTGTCGTGTACGATCAATAACATACGGCCGTTTAGTTTGCTTAATAGCAGAACAAGGTGCAGACCTGTTCTATAGGAAACTACTAGGCCAGCCACTATATTGCAGCTCAGACGCTCAACAATGGAAAATTATTTGCGGCAGCTAAATAATATTTTTTTGGACCAATTAAGTGAAATTGGAAATTTTCTCACGGCAAACCTGACGATCTGTCACGGCACACTGGTGTGCCGCGGCACAGTAGTTGACAATCACTGCTATAAGCAGTATATTGTGTTAATTGTGCTCCTCTGTATAACTGAGCAACAAGAGCATCATTAACAGAACCGATCAGTTGATGTCTTTTGAAAACTTAAGCCTCTCATTTTCCTGATTTATTATTGAACACAGAGTTGACGTAAAAAAAATAGAATTATATAAGGACCGGGATCTGCTTTGTGTATATGTTTTCTGAAGGCCTTTTCTTTTTGGCTCCGTGTTGGAAAAGTCTCCCTCCACTCCCATTACCCACTGACTCGGAATACATTTCGCTTCTCGCCAATGCCATCAATTTGAATATCAAACACCAATAAAAGCCACCTCTTTGGGTTTGTTTGAGCTCCGCCATGCTGTGAGAAGGAAGGTGGGCAGCATGGGGCAAAGCATCTTGGAACTATTGAGTGAAAATATTGATGGAACGGAGCCAGTCCCTGTGATGCTGCAGCCAAAGACTAATGTTAATGTTCTCCAAGTCACAACTTGCCAACACAACCATCATGCTCTTTTTCAGCACCGCCCTCGTACTCTTAAGAGTTTCACACAGTTGATTGAGAGAGGTGGAGGACAACGTGTGTATATATGCCTTAAAGGAAATTGTTAACAAATGTAGAGGTCAAAACTCATCCGTCCTCATGTGTTTTATTGACGCCTCCAAAGCTTTTGATCATGTTAATCATAGCAAGTTGTTTTTAAAATTGAGTCAAAGAGGTGTCCCCAAATATATTGTGAGAATTCTGGCTTACTGGTATGCCCACCAGACAATGCAAGTTAAATGGGGCCAAAGTGTCTCAGCCCCACTTTGGGTCAGCAATGGTATCTGACAAGGGGGGATTTTGTCCCCAGTTCTTTTTAATTTATATATCGATGATCTGTCCAAACAGCTGAAAGCCTGTAATACTGGGTGCAGTAATACTTTAGTTATATATATTATGTATGCAGATGATCTTGTGATTTTTAGTCCATGTGGTGCTGGTCTACGGCAGCTCCTTACTGTATGTACTGTTTATGGCGTGGAACATGATATCATAAATGCAATGCTAGTAAGAGCACTATCTTGATCTGTAAAACAAAGGAGGACAAAAGTCTAAAATTCCCCGACTTCAAATGGTCTGATAATTACCTCAGTGTCTGTGATAAGGTAAAATATCTTATACATTTTATTACAGAACAGACAAGCGATGATGAAGACATCTATAGGCAATGTCGCAAGATATATGCACAAGCAAACATTCTCTCACGCAAGTTTGGTTTGTGTGCAGATCGAGTGAAGATGTTCCTGTTTAGAGCATATTGTACACAACTGCACACTTGTGGTCTAATTACAAAAAGGCAAGTCTACAGAGACTTCAAGTAGCTTATAATGATGCCATGAGAATACTACTGAAGAGACAGAGATGGTGTGGTGCAAGTGAAATGTGTGTGGCTACAGGAGTAAATACTTTCCATGCTGTTTTAAGAAATCTTATGTATAAATTTATCTGTCGAGTTAATGACTCTGAAAATGAGATCATCATCGTTTTATCAAACATAAAGTATAGTACTACCCGCTACCAGTTCCATCTGGAGACATTGGTACAGCTGTCTATTTGTAAAGCATTGATAGGTTGATAGGTTAATTGTGCTTTTGTATGTATTCTATTCCATTTAATGTATTTTTGTATGTATTCTATTCTATTTAATGTATTTTTGTATTATCTTGACCTTGAGTCTGTAATAAAAGTTTGATTGATCACAGCTTGCCAACACAACCATTTATATTTATTTAGAGAGAAAGCATCAAGTACATGCTCTTTTTCAGCACCGCCCTCGTACTCGTAAGAGTTTCACACAGTTGCTTGAGAGAGGTGGCGGACAACCACAAGTGTCCTAGTGTAGAACCGACTTAACATTGTAGGTTGTACAGGTTATGTACTATGCTGTCATATGTGGATCTTTTACTTGACTGCCTCCACAGAATAAGGAATTAACTGAGATCCAATTATACAATGGCATTTAGCAGCTGTTAAAGAAATGACTTAATGAGCTTAGCATAATAGCTCGGAGGAGGAAACTAATGTATATAGAGGGAAACATGTGGAGATAAACAGCCAACAGCATAGTGTAGAAATGCTTTGAATGCATGACCATTACTGGTATTAGAGTGTCAAAATACCCTAAAAGTATCAAGAAAAATTCACTGTTCTATTAAAGATTCAGTTAAAGCTAAATTAAATAATTTTTGAATGGACATACTCCGAATCAGTCTTGTATTATAGTTTGACGTGCTAACTCTTGAGATTAATGTATTTCTTTGGTTTTATTGTTTTGACTTTGCTCACTGTCACTTAGCTTCTCCCGGATTTTTCACGTGGCAGGTCACCGAGCTAGCACACCGGTAACGCTAGTTCCACGAGCTTCTTATCCTAGCAAGTTGATTTGGAGACGTGTTTCCTTGCTGAAGGATGCAGTGCATTTCTGGACAAGCTCTCAACAATCCCTCAACCTTTTAGCTGTGGTACTTGGCAATCACTTGCTTTTGCCATGTCCACCCCCTCAAAAAACAGACAAAGCAGCAAATATATCATTAGTAGCTGCCCTATGGAGCAAGATATTAATTATCCTGTGTTCTCCTCGTTTGGCCACTCATTTGCACGTGTACTGTAAATGTCAGCAGAGAGACAAATGGGAAAACAAAAACCCCAGCTCGTAGCCTTTATGCAGCAGAATGTCAGAGGGAGCTTGTAAGAGATGAGATATTGGTTTTGGCCTGGCATGGACGCTGACTGCCTCAAAGGACATTCCCAGTGGCAATACAATTTGTATGTCATCTGTGTTTAGAAACTTATTAGCAAGGTGCAAGCAAACATGTTCAGTTTCTACATTTGGATTCTGGCGAGAAGCAAGCTGATATACAGTGCACACAGAACCAATACAATCATGCATTTGATGCAGCATAATATAATTCTGTACAATTCTGCCTCAAGTCATCTGCCTGCTCTGAAGCCAACCTCCCTCTGTGTTACAGCCACCTTTATGTTTCACATAAAGTATGTGAAACATGACGCACGCATGTTTTTTACTCCGTATGAACTCCCCTCCAGCCACATATTGGTCTGACATGCCTTTTTTTGCAGATTTATTAGTGTATAGAAAAGCACTTTGGGGTGGGGAAAGCTCAACTCTCACATTCTCTGTGTGGCCTTTAAGTTGCGAGGGATAAAGGAGTATTTGTATGAATCGATCACACGCCACCCCCAGTTGAAGCCTGGCCCTAATGGTGGCTTGCTGTCATTTTGCAAGCAGCTTGTAAAAAGGATTAGAGTGGCTCTGTGGAATAAGGGCGCATGAACAGCAAAGTTCTGTGGCCGGCAAGGCAAATAAATCAATTTATCCCTGATGGTGATGCAGTTTTGGAACATAATGCCTAACAATGATGGAGTTTGGACACTTCATACTTGTCATTGTGAAATTGGACTGCCGTGTTGCTAATGATGGTAATGTATGTTGTGCCTCCCCTACTACAGTAATCCTTCACTCACTTTGTCTCACTTAAATGCATCTCATTGTCTGGCGCATTGCATTATGAATACCGCTGGGTAAAAAAAGAAGAAGATGAGAAGTTAATTTATATATTCATTCATTTGAACAGAAAGTTAATGGAAAAAAAACTGTATAATCAAGTTAATGGAAAAAAATGTATCACAAAATGAATTTCTTCCTTTTTATCACAGGCGATTGTAACTTTGAAAAGCCGCTGGCAGCATATGGGTACAGCCAAGGCAGAGACGATGACCTTGACTGGGAGCAGATCAACACCAGAGAGAAGCCTTCATCAGATCCATGGATGCCCTCAGGTAAGGACGGTGACTCTGGCTTGTCAAGAGAAAGTATGATTTCATCCCCATACTGAGAATACATCGCTGCAATAGTCTGCACATTTCAAACTGTCTGTTTCGACAATTTTTTACATGATATAATATAATTTACTGAATTGGAAAGCCCAGTTGTTAAAAAGAAAAACATTTACAATTTTGTACCATCATAGAACACAGCTGTTCCATTTAGAAATAGCAGATATGCTCCTCCTTATTATATGACATCCACCATGACATCCACTATGATTAAGAGTATCCTTAAAAGGAGTAAGTATTCCTCGAATGCTTAAGTGGGCAACTATGCGCACAACGATTATAAATATCGAAACATGCAACTAATTAGACAGAGCAATTACATGACACATTTTTATCTGTTATGGTTTTTCCACCAAGTTAAATTGATCTCTGAATGGCCCGTTCAGTTTGATGATTTAGGGTTTACATGCTACGCTTTTCTAAATAAGCTGTGTGTCTGACTATAATTGGAATGTACTAGAAAACAACTTAGTGTTAGAGACTAATAAATATTGATTACAGCTTATATGGACATGTACTACCTTTTGATCTTGTAAGCATACACTTTAAAAGGAGACAGCACTCTACATTCTTTATTAGCGCTCCAACTCTAGTTTATTCTTTTTTATTATCAGTATGAGATGTCCATGTAACTTCTTTCCACCTGACTATCTACCGCACAGATCTTTGGGGCCGTCACATGAACAGAGACAAAAGCACCATTTGATATCAAAATAGCCAGATCTATTTTAATCAAAGAAGTCTACTCCTCAGCCACATATTGAAATTCATTAAAATGCTTTCCCTGCATTTTGTGTCTGTCGCACGCAATTTGTCTCTTTAATGTTCCATTGATCGCTTTTCATTTGATTTGAAATGCGGAGATATCAGCGCCACAGAGCAGAAGGCACCTAAGGAATTAGACTAATGGAATGACGTTTTTTTTGTATTATAACAAAGGTAGCGTTGCAAACTAATGGATATTGTTTTCCTCCCGTATCTGACGCCTAATCTCACAAAGACTGCATCACAGATAGATTGCACTGGGCCCCTCCAGTGACAGAACGGGAATTAATTAGCAGGACCTCACTAATTTTAAGCAGCCAGTGCCCAGACCTGTTTCTGTGTACATCAGAATGATGTGTGGTGAACCGCCCTAGAGAAATTACTTTCCATGGAGGGGGAAGTGGCTGCTTTTTCTATCACAATTGATTAATGTCGGGACACATGGAGGCTGGGCAAAGGTTATAGGGAGATCTGAAAAAGCCTTGACCTACAAATTAACACCGTGCACGGTCTAAATTTAACATATCTGATTAAAATCCCATGTCTGTGTCCCCGATTGTGCTTCCTAGTCTGAGTACTCTTCCGATAGGCTTGTTTTCTACCTGTGCACCTTGAATTGTGCGTAATTAACAGGGTGCAGCTCTTTCTCCATTTCTCAGTGGGAGCCCTCAACCTGCCTTGCGAAATTGTAATCTTTCCTCTTTGACCGCATTGAAAGGGAAGTGAAATGTAGTGTACTTGACGGCTGAAATTGTTTTAGGGCTACTGGAGAGGGGGTTGATGGGTAGAAATGCATTTAGGTGAAAGGCACACTTGAGGGAAAGCTATCTCACCTCTGATTGCTGTCTCACTCTCAACCTGTACTTATGAATCTTGACAAAACGACCTCATCATACTCGCAGAACAGATTGTTCTGAACAGAAGGAATTGCTACCTCAAACATTGGTTGAAATTGGTTGTAGACAGTATCTGTCTAAGTAAGGGTGTTCTTAGTGTCAAGGTAAATGTGTGATTTCAATGATGATTAAAACCTGGCTCCGTTTTTAGGGCAAATCAAATCATTCCAGCGGTTCAAACATCTAGCTTTTATGTTGTCCAACACCAGTATCGCTTGGCATTTTGGACGATTCTGCAAGGCTAAATTGCTCCAAATTTATAAACTCCAATAATATCATCTGGCAAAAATAAACTCATTTCATTTTTCATACAATTCTAATTATTATAAAATGAATGATTGTATTCTTAGTTGAATATGTGCTTTCATAAAAAAAGTTGTAATTAATTAAGTTGTAATTAATACACTGCTTAGAGCTAGCTCTAAGCAGTGTATAAGAGTAAGTTAAAGTGTAAGTTAAACAGGTCATAATTCACTCTGATATCTATTTTATATTGCTGTGAAATGGTGTCCTGTCAGAGACCTGGATTCAACTTTTGACTTTTATTAACCAGAAATGCAGTGTTCATTATGCAATTACATCATTTCCTGTTTTAAGTTAAAAAACAGTGAGACTTGAAAGCTACACATATTCTAATACCTGCTTGCAAAAGCATGTATCAAAGACTTCAATGAATCAGTCGGAAACACCCTGAATTAAGGTGCTGTGCCATTGTGCAGGGAACACATCAATGCGCCTTTTGCAGAATTGTATGTCAGGACGCTCTTTAATCCTAGAGAAGCTAATACTGCAACCAAAGACCAAACTGACCCAATGCCATCCCAACATGTAAACAAAGGAGTACCAGAAAGGAAAATCTCAATGAAACGCAACAAGGAAAGCAAACCCTCTGGTTATTCGGAGAAGAGACACACGCAGGGCCTGGAACTCTTGGTTGTTTACGACAATCCGCTCCCTACCTAATTGCTACATCTGGACAGAGAGAAGTTTTGTTTATCCCTCCGCAGTGCCCTAATTGCATGCTTCGGCTCCTTTTGGGTGGCTCAGCACAGTTCTGAGGCTCTGCGTGTCTGCTTGGGCGCTCCCAAGTGTGTTTCCTCTCCGGAGCCAACTGGAGAAACCCCCAGCAGAACTGTCACTGTCAGTCCCGTTGTTACCAACAAGGCTAATCAAACCTGGACAATGATCATAAAACCATTTGAGCCAAAACAACACTCATTCAGCCTTAGAGACTGGAGCTGGATGCACTTCTGTCAGAGTCAGATGTTGGCTCGAATTGCATATTATTTGATCAGACAATTACCACACCGTATGTATCAAAAATACGGATTTCTGAGTTTTCACCCGACTCTCTTTTTGTTATCATTTCCCCAACGTGGTGCAGTGGTTTCAGAGAACAATGAATTAAGCTTTCTTGGTGAGGTTTGCAGTGTGGTGCTGAATAGGGTGTCCAGATGCCATGAAGAAGGAAGCTGTTTTTAGTGTGCCCCAGCTGGTGCGGAGGCTGCCTCTTCTCCATGGTGTCGTGGATGTTGCCAGCAGTGGGCTGCTGCTCCCTGACGCTCCTCTGGGACTCGTTCTGGGGAATAATGGCAAGAGGAGGAGGAGAAAGAAGGTCTTCTAACTGAGATTAATTAGGGTTTTTGTATTATGCTCTGCACAATAGCAAAAGCAGCTCCAGCTAAATGACTTATTGTTGTATTCTTAATGTGTGCTCTAAATATGTTGTGTGAGAGAAATGTTTTTGTTTTACTGTTGCATTGGGTCTTTGTTTTGATAGCACGTCCTTGGTTCGATAATGACACCTAGACAATACTGAAGGATTGGCAGAATGAGGTTCTTCATAGGGTAACGGTTATCTTCTCTCTTTCTGCTTATTTCTTGTCATATTCATAATGCATTCATGCAAATGCAGCTCACTCTTGAACCCAGAAGGGTACCTTTTGTTAGTGTGTGGTTGCTGCATATGGATAAGACGGATCATTTTAAAAGTCAAACTCTACACCTTTTAGACCATTTCAATCTGGAGTTAATGAATTGACAAAGCCCCCTCCACCTTGTCTGGACAAGGAGTGTTTACGACGCTATGTGAGCTGTTCAAATGCAAGAGGAGGAGGATAGCCACTTAAAATATGAGAGGAGAGAACAGCCATTGACTGAAGGACGTCAGCAATTTAATCAGAATTTAAAATCACATCAGCAAAAGATGGGATTTGCTGTTGAGGAGGGAGAGGCCCCGTCTTCTGAAAATAAGCTAATTGCTTTTGAGCCATTCGCAACTTTGTGTGAAAATCACACCTTGCACGGTGTTGGCAAGGTTGTGAGGTTAAGGAGAAACCCTATTATATGATTG
Source organism: Taurulus bubalis (assembly GCF_910589615.1). Lineage (NCBI taxonomy): Eukaryota > Metazoa > Chordata > Actinopteri > Perciformes > Cottidae > Taurulus > Taurulus bubalis. The sequence continues at coordinate 26,607,629 of NC_136589.1, forward strand.
GGGCATGAAACCGAACAGCAAATTACAACGCCTGATCAATTTCTGAATTAATTCCTGGGGATGACAGACAGCAATTTTTCAATTTAGCATGTTTGTGGGTTTAAGAAGTGTAGCGTAGTCTGAGGAAACTGGTTTGCAACCTTAACTATAAAAGGTATTCTGACGGCACACTGCATGTGTGTCATGATGGAGGACACAATATTTGCATTCTGTATCTCGTCCCATTTGTGCGGCTGGTATATACAATTAAGGCGTATGATGCAGCTATGTGTCTCACATGAGCGTTCTCTGTTGTGTAATAGGTTTGTATCAGGCAAATGGGCCATTATAGGACCCATTTACTGCAGTGGACCGCCAGTAGAGCGTACTGCATATTACGATGACATAATAAGCCATTAAGAATTGCTGTTGATTGACACACAGCAACAAAGGATGCTGTCATGGAACATAATAGGGGTCAGTTGTTCCACCTGAATAAAATGACAGGGCTGGAACGTGTTGCATGATGAATTGTTTTGGGTGAATCTGTTTGACATCATCAAAGAAACCTGGCAGGTCCTTCATCTGGACAGCCCAAACTTATTCAGTGTTACTTTATCAGGACCCTTTCATGTTTCAAAAGACACAGGGAAAGTTCTGGGAAATGGAGTGCAGGCCACGGCTGTTCACATTAACAGCCTAACCCTCACAGCGAGAGAATTTTTGATTGATGGCAGACAGTGAGAATAGCCCTGTCTTCATTGACATTTCCGAAGCGGCAGCCGTGCTTTTCTGCGGTGGTGACCTCTGTGAATTTTATTAGCAAATGAGACCTGGAGGGTTTGGGTTTAAAGAGTGCCCCTTCATTCTGATTTCCCCCACATAATGATTTTCACAGAGTTCAGGACCTAAGTGGAGGAGAAATAATGAGCGCTAGTCATTATTGCAAATTATATCCTCTGCTCAGACCATCAATCAACTGATAATTAATCTAAATACCTTCAGCCTATAGACTTTGGTGAGTTGGATTAGACAGTACTCTACTTGTATGAACACAATTATATCACACTGTATTTATATTATGAAGATTTCCCTTCTTTTTTTTTTTACAAATGCAGCCACTTAATCAGCTCATGCTATCTTGCTATATTATGCTGTATTCTGCTTGTGTATTTCTCTATGTATACACCTACTGTGCAGTGCATTTACGTGGATAACGTTTGTATTATTCGTGCAATCATGTGTCTTTAAGGAAAATCATATTTACACATTGGATGCCAGTCTTTTTGAAGTAGGGTCTTCATGGCGTTTCATTCCCACAGTCAAACAAAGAAACATAAATGTCATAGGAAATGGTTTGGTTGGATTCATGTGACATTTGTCTCAGGTCACTGTTCTCTGTCTAGTTCTCTCCTAACCCCAATCATCCTCCTGCTTTCTACAATAATTATTAAAAAAAAAGACATGAGACTTTATTACAGGAAATTAGGAAATTAGAATGTGGTTTTGTCACATTGTTGTAATCCAGAAACGCTGTCATTTCTAAATTTGAGTTTGATTGTTTCATAAATGAAGGAGGTCACACTGTACATCACACTTGTAAGTCTTGGAATGGATTATGGTCATTTATTTTTTGCCTGTTTCTTCAAGATAGCGTCAGAGGACTAATGCTCAGACAAATTGACTCAAATGCACAAGACTCATTGTTTGAATGTAAATACCAGTCTTGACAAAGAGTATTTATTGCTTTAGTGATTACCAGTTTGTCACCAGGACGGACACAAACTATGTGACCACCTCCCACCTGCTCTGCCGGTGCAATCGAGCTGACAGGTGAAAGGATTAACCCAATGGAAGCCTTCTCCTGGATCTGAATGGCTCATTATACCATTACAACCCTAATGCTGTTATTTTGGATTACTCAAAGTCCAGTTGAACCTAAACATTTGTGCATTGACAATTGCTAGAAACTTATTCATCATCCAAATCATTTCTTTATGGTGTTTGTTCATACATTGACTGTCAAAGAAAATACATAATACATTAATACCTACATTAATGTAGTTTTTTAAAGCAGCCTATTGGTGAGGTTTTGGTTATATAACATTTTCATATGCACTATAGACGGTTGAAAGACATTTTTATTCCACACATTTTTTCATCTACCAAAACCTACATTACCCACAATGCACAGCCGACAGTTGGGTCAGACATTTGTAGTGTTTTGCTAGTAGCTGCAAATGTAGCCGAGATGGGGAGTCAGAGGTCTGGCAAGCTCATGTCATTCTAACTCCACAAAAAAAAAAAAAAACGTATCACAAAAATTCACTGAAATCGGGAGATTGAAAATAAATTGTTGGGGTCACAACCCAGAGGTTCCACACAAAATATGTGTTCAAATATAATTTGCAGATCTTTTGTTTTTTAACACAATTTACCCATAAAGTGCCCAACTAATTTGCCTCTTGTTAACTATGGTTGATAAACTCATAAAGCTCCAGGTTTTCCGCAAACGTCACCAGAATGAGAAAGAAATGCTTATAATGGTCTTTCGGCCCCGAGTTGAATTTCTCATGTCGAGATAGAGCGTCTGCGACAGTGAGTATAAAGTAAACGATAAGGCTCCACCTGCAAATGTAGCAGAGCAGTGTTTGTTGGTGAATAAATGCTACAACTCCTCAAGACCCTTGAGGAGACCCAGACTAAGTTCCCACGCCTTGCTTGTCAGCAAGCTGATGATTTAATTGAAGGGGATTAACCATGAAGTTAGAAACAACTCTTGCTGCTCCAGCTCAGGGGCACATAGGGTAGGCAAACCTTTTAAGGTGGACTAGCGCTATTCTCTTCATCTTTCGCTCAGCTTTCATAGTTTTTAACTTATTGCATTAAATGGTTAAATATTAACATCCCAGCAGCAAACTATGCTCTATTGCATCAGGAAAACACAGAGTTGAATCTTAAAAAGTGAGCTACAGAATCATGTTGAAATTGAGGAAATCTGATAAAAATACATGTTTTCAAAGTTATTGTTAGAACTGTAATGATATTAAGTACTTACACAGGTATTCCGTACTGGCAAATACTCAAATAAACTTGTACTTGGTCTGATAAAAGGGGTATAGATGCATCCCTGCTAATTACTTCGGAAATCCAAACAAATGTAAACAAAAACAAACAGCGTTCGTAACAAATATTCCAGGGCAATCCGACTCCAACACCCCAATCACAACCAAATGTGATTAATTTTTGTGACACCTTTTCATTTATGACCTCTGAAGACATAGTGTCTGATAGTCAATGTGTGGTTAGTGTGCACTGTGCAACAGCCCTTATTCAGGCACAGTGTCCTTGTTAATAATGGATAAAATATTCAAATCTAATGAAAGTCATACATTTCTATTTCATCGGAGTGCCCTTCATTTCTGAAGAACAGTAACATAAATGTACTGTATCTAGCATCTGCAACACGAACATTTCATCTTTTACTAATTCATTTTTCATACTAGTCTCTCCTTGTTCTCCATGTACAGCCATCATTGTAATAGAAGGTGAAGGTGGCCTACATTGGAATAATAATAAATCTCTTCTTCTGAATACCTCAGACAATAGCAGATCTCTGGCCTTTACAGAGTTGCAGAGACGGGCCTTGAGTGTGCAGAAGAGCTCTCTATTTTTAATTGGTCTTGAACACTCCATTGTTAAGGAACAAGAGATGGAGAAAGAAGAGGAGAGGGGGAGAAAATGCCTGTGTGCATCACTACCACATTAGCACAGCAGTAACATAGGGTCATTATAATTTGCTCTTAGTCTCACTGGCTAATTAGCTTGTGATGGTGCAGCAGGTCCTGCAGAGTATGTGGTCATCAGGATCTAAGAGCAGAGAAACTGAATAAAAATCAGTGTTCTCCTGTCCTCTTGAATTTGTTTTAGACGGTGACAATGGCAGCACAAGGAGGCAGCGCACTGTCACTCGAAATACTGTATTCTTGTGTTTCATGGTGGCCAATAATGAGGAAAGGAAAGTCTCCCCTTCAGCCTGTCGAGGAAAGCAGTGGTGCCAACATCTTTTGTCTTTGTGACATGAGTTACAAATGAACAATTCATCAACTGATTATTAGTGCTGGTTCACATCACACCAAGAGTTGCTGACACCTCAAAGGGGAAAAAAGCCACAAATGTTCTGGACACCTAAGCAGATGGCTGGATGTGATTCAAGAGATCTCACGGCCCTCATATAGAGGCACCTGATTGAGGTTGAACAAACAAGTGTCTCAAAGTCGACTCAACTCCTGCCCTTCTATATGCACCTTACACGACTTCCTACATAGCCTCAAAAATAATTATCCTCAACACTTGAATCACAGACAAACTAAAAGTGAATAATACTCACAACAGTGAACCATAACAGAGTGGTCATGCTGTGTAGGGTGGTCGACAACACAGGAAAGCCACAATCATCCTCTACAGGTTAGTGTCCCCTTTGTGTGGGTTCACGGTGATTAACCATCTACAATGGCTAATCACCGTGAACCCACACAAAGGGGACACTAACCCTAACCCAGCCAGAAATGATTGAAATAAATCATACTCTCACATAAACCACTGAAATCTATCCAAATCTATTTGAATTATGTATTTATTTGCGAAAATAAACCTAGTCAATAAACATGAATTCCTGGACTCTCAGAAACATCTCACAGTCTTCCTCAACACAACTGAGCAGAGTTTGCTCAGTTGTCATGGCAATATCTCCGTTTTCCATCATGTGATCTAAGCATGGAACGTTGGAACTGCTCAGTTGCCATGGAAGCAGTTCCGTAGTTCTGAAGTTCCGCACTGATGACAACTGTGATATCTCCACTGATGAAGCCATCCGCTGATAAAGCCCACGAGACTTAGCCGAAAGCTCTGGGATAAAAGCTAGAAAGTGGACCTTCCGGTACAATGTTTTTATCAAACTACTTTTTTTCCACGGTCAACAATAAAATACCCTTTAATGCTCAGCTATGTAATTCATTGATTTTAATTTTACAATAATTATCTCCGTCAGGCCTGTGGGGAGATCATGCGGTCAGTTATGTGCGTGCAACAGGGTACGTGTTCGTCCATCTGTCCATGACTATTATTGCATTCTACTGGCCTCATCGGCCTTATATTTTTGGCCCTCATTTACTCATGAGTTATGCGCAAGGACCCCTCACGGTTGCGGTGATTCATAACTGCTTCATTAGCAAAAGGCATTTCCGGCAATTGGTTAGACCAAAAACAAGTTAAGGTAAGCCAGCGCACTTTCTGGCCCACATAATCTGAATCTAACAATATACAGTGCACTTAAGATGCCTAGTTTTGCCACCAGTATGACATGGTTTCACTGGTTTGTGGTTTCACTTGTGCGGTGAGATATTAATAGTCCATAATACAAATGCAGCCCCTCCTGTGATGTGACACTCATGTGATCCAAAACATGTTGAGATCTTTTTAAACAACTTGCAACCACCTAACAAACAAAGCCAAGGAGGCTGACTCTGTGTCATCACAACTCACTGCTCCTCCTCCTCCTCTGCTCCCTCTCCTCCTGTTTCATTGTGTAAACATGACAGAACCCCCACTCGTTATCTGAAGCTGGAGACAGATGGAATTGGTGAGCGTTGCAAGTGCAGCACAACAAGACAAGTGGGCAAGCTCGAGTCATTGATGAAACAAATAGGGTTTTGTGAGAGGCTGTTCGGCTGACACACTCGGGAACCGATCCTGCTGATTTAGTCAACGTGATTCACCCTTTTTAACACCGTATCTGAGTGAATCACCAGATGTTAAATTTAATGGCAAGAATTCACATCCACTGGGGTTCAGCTCTTCTTCGCATGCAGGAGAGAGGAGCTTTTGCGAACAAGTTGTTTGTCTCACCTCTAAGCAAAATGTGCCATATGCTGTTACGATTTCATTATCAAGCCAAGCTAAATAGGATGATGACAAATAGAATGTGTTGTAACTTTGCCAATGTGTTGTAACTTTGCCAACACAATAATTCTCACTTGTCTTTTATTGGCAAGAGGGGAGAGAACTAGATTAACCTTTAATATTGAACCAAAGCGATAAAATCTAAAAGGGGCTTGGTTGGCAAATAGATTTTTACTTATTGATTTCTCATCATTTTCCTTCTCTCTGTCATTTAGGGGAAAAACACTTATCTCAAACACCAAGGATTTTTACGATTTGTCGTTTAAAAATTGTTTTTGGTAATTTTTATAAAATATAATGAAAAGAGAGTTTCTATTAATCCAATGGTAAGAGCCTTCTCTCAGTAGGGGTCACATGCTAGTATTCCCAGAGTGAACAGAAAAGGTCTCCGCACAGTCATTTACCTGCTTTCTGCAAACTCAGGCCTTTCATGTAGTTACTGTTAAACCTGAGACAATAGTCTTGAGCATCTTTCTTTTAAGATAAGATACATTCATTTGTTATTTGCTTCTACCTCACAGTTGATCATTTGGAACACAGTTCATATATCGAGGTGCTCATTTTGAAATTCAGTGCATATTAATGATTGAGGGATTTTCTCCACGACTGAGCTCGAGGCCAGCAAATAGATGTTTGCTGCTATAATGAAGCTCTGAATTTAAAATGTAGCACCTTTTAAGTTTCAAAACATAATCAGAGTTTAAATATTTTTATTTGGGGCCCTTTTGGAAAATCAGTGGGTGCCTTTAGTGTGCATGTAGAATAACAGGAAGAGTATATCCACGCAAGCGGGTCTTTGATGCACAAGTACCCAAGTACATTTTTGCAACTCAAGTACTGTACTTACAAACAACTTCACTTAATCTATTTGACAGAACCAGTAGTTTTTGTTTAGCCTTTAAAAAAGGAAATTTTCCCTGAGTCATGTACATGTGTTAACGGGGTGGTTTACTGCACCATAAATACAATTTATATTACCACAGTAACACAAAATCATATTTCCCCCATTTTTTAAGGGGATGACATAATAACATGTGACGACGGCCATTCAAATTGCATTTGCAAACCTCAATCAAAGCTTAAAATGTAAAGAAATCACATTCTATTCGATAACTACTGTATCAAAGTTTTGGGGAGCAGGCATATGGGGACCAGTGATGTCGGCTGTCAGATCGATGGAAAAAAGACGGCAAACTGGTTTAAGGATTTAAAATTCACTCATAACTCAAGCGGATTAATGGGGGTCAGTGGACGGTTATGCTGATTCACCTTTAAATGTATCTAGGTAGCAGATCCTAGAGATGTTGGTCATAACCTCTTAGTCCAGATGGTAAGTTTGAATGGCCTTGAAGCAATTGTCGATCATCCCTTCATTCGTCAATATAAGTTCTGATTGCCAGGCAGCTCGAGCCCTAACCTGACACTGTTTGAACTGCTGATTGGACAAAGTCTGCTCAACTCATGAATTTTCTTGTCCATATTGCAGGTTCAGCCTTCATGATGATGAACACATCTGGACGCTTTGCAGGACAGAAGGCCTTACTGCTAACACCGCAGTTGAGGGAGAATGACACCCACTGCGTTACCTTCCACTACTATATAGGAGGCAGAGACAACAGCCACCCGGGTCACCTTAATGTCTATATCAAGGAAAACAACAGTCCCATGGGGATGCCTGTTTGGAACGTGTCCGGTCCAGCCACCCGCTCCTGGGGACAGGTAGAACTGGCCATCAGCACCTACTGGCCCAACTTCTACCAGGTGAGGATATGTTTTCTGAATCCAGCTCTCTTTTGCATAATGTCTCATCACAAAACTAGGCTGCTCGTTGTAAGCAGCCTTTATAGACAGGCCAAAGTCATTAAATCCTGTTCACTGGGTGGAGCAAGACAAATTTATTATTTGAGAAGATCCAAACAATTGCACAATAGCCCATTCAAAACACCTACGATTATTGATTTCTGGGGCTACCTCGGTATCCATGGTAATCTGTTCTCTCTCCCTTCCATCTGAGACGGCTCTCTTTTTCCAATTCTGAAAACTCATTTTCACTTACCAATGCACATGACTGCTGGCAGGGGCAAGGTGATTTCACACTTGCCTGGCTATTAGTCTTCGTCGGGCTTGTTCCACGAGTCCACCAAATGTTAATTGATGCAGAGAGACCCCTTAACCCCCCAATGGGAGACGTTCCCTTGGTAAATTATTTCATTATGGCCTGGCAGAGGTAGTCCACAGTGGAGCCGAGGGGAGTCCTCCTGCTTGCTCCTCAGAGCCAGCCTGATATCTTTGTTAACAAGGGACACCGCTGAGCTTCTCTCAGCTGAATGCAAGATAGGAGCCTTAATTAAAAGCACATGGACAAAAGAAAGAGACAAGAGGGGGGAGGGAAAGAGGATGGTGACCCTTGTGTGATATAATGATGATGATGCAAAGCCAGTTTGGCCAAATGTTTTTAGTTTGTGTTTGGATTCACCACTTGTGCATAAGCTAAGCGCTAGCCTTCATTGATTCTGTTTTGAAATTAAGAAATAAAATATGTTGCTCCACTTTTTATTTGCTCAGTTCAGCCACAGTGACTTTAGCTGCTGCATCATTGCAACAAATACATTTAAACAAAATTGTAGTTTTCTTTTGGACTCTAAGTGAAATTCAGGGAAACTTGACCATTTGGACGTTCCGTTCGTGGTTTTCCAGCAGATCGCTGCATGTGAGGTGAGCATTCACGCCCATAATGACGTGTGATGCTTTCCAGTGTGCTCAGGGAAATTCCCAGCATCTGTTATCTTCCAAACCCCAGCGGAAGGTCAGTCTCTGCTTGTAATTGTTCCACAACCAAGCTGACAACGTGGGTTAATGCGAGGATGCTAATGATCTTAGTGCCCCTCTCAGTCAGGAAAAGAGAATACAATGCTTGATATTGTCACTAATTAACAACATGGCACTAATTATAGGTATCTTTAATTGCATAGTAACCTACACAATTGTCAAAGGGAAGCCACCTGATACTTGGAAATTATTTTTTAATTACTGGTAAGGCTTTTAGTCATCATGAGACTTCCATTTCAGCCTTTGATAATTACTCTTCTGTCAGGTCATCCCTAAAACTTTTAATTGAGATTGTCATGCATTTCCAAAATCGCTGTGCAAAAGCTATAATTTTCAATAAATGTAATGTGTCGAAATATGTTCGGCACATACTACTCAAAATATGTACTTTCTGTGAAAGATGTACTGCCATCATTTATCCTGATGTGAGGCAGTGCACCAAATATCCTCATCTATCTTGATTTCCATACAGTAGAGCTATGACGGAGCTAATCAATCCTGTTGTAATGGAGTACTTAGCCAAGTCCCTAAGGGATAGCCAGTGCGGTGGTGTAGACATTGAATGTTGGGTTCACTATGTGTCTCTCTGACAAATGAGAATGGTGAACTTTCCTGCGACATCAACAGCTTTCGTCCCATGTGAATATTTTCAGTCTGTAGGTCAGGCCCAATTATGCACTGCACCATCATTGATGTAGGAATCAATTATATCACAGCTATTAGGCAGGCTGACTGATGTCTGTTGCACAAACAAAGGGTTTCAATTAGAGAGTGGGGGCTAGTTCATTTGTCTGGTGGCGATATATGAAGTGGTTGGCCTTTTAATTTCCTTTAAATTAGCCTGTAATGAGGCCATAATTGGCACCCAAGACGTTCACTTTCATATTTCATGAGACAAAAAAAGAAATTTATAATTAGACAGCCTTATCTGAAGGCATCCTGCCTCCCAGATGACAATGGTAACTATCTCCGCCTCCACATTCCCAGGCTACAAAAGGAATCTCAGAGATGATGTGTGTGCAGCCTAGCTACAGCTAGCAGAACACAATTGTCTGTATGAGACCACATACTGAACATTAAAGAGACACAAAATAAAAATAAAAATTGTATACATGTTTTGGTGAGGTCTTAGCCGTTGAGATGTGTGGGGACAGTAAGACACAAGCAATGTCTCTTTCCTGAAATCATGACCCGCTTACTCAAGATAATCCACAGACCTTGTTATGATCAGTTTCATGAAATACATTCTGACAGTTGAGTTTTTTAAATATAATGTTGGCGCTTTGTACAAAAGTCACATGCGATATAGTCCCATTATATTGGCGAGAAGGCAGACATCTCGACAGCCGATATCTCCAAAACTAACATCCCCCTCCAAAATAATGTAGATTGAAAAATAGCACTAAAGGTAATGCTGCGTTCACACCAAAAGAGTTGCAAAATATTTGCACGAGTAGATTGCATGTAAAGTCAATTAGTTGTGAACGGTTGCAAAAAAGCAATTTCTTTGCCTGGCGGCGCAAATGAGGTAGAAAAACGTTGCGAAAATGTGCTTTTCCACTTTTTCCAAAAATTCATCCGACGTTGATGAGCCAATGAGCGTTGAGAAGCTCCGACCATCGTCACCGCCGTCCTGCTGTTGCTGAATCAAACTGCTGCTGGTCCACTGAAGGAGCGCTGGAAGCAGCTTCATTCAGACACTCGTCCTGGAGGAGTCGAAGCTGTGTGCGGCTACGAATAATATTATGAACCCAGACACGAGAGCATTTGATGTTCCGACATTTGTGGGACTTCCACAACAAGTATAAAGCAGAACTAGTGGATATTTCAATGGTGAATGGTGGAAATGGTAACTGTTTTCACGGAGTAAAGCCACGGAGATAAGCCGCGCACCCTTTCCGCAGCGAAAAAGCGGAAAAGCAAATTAACCACATAAAGTCGAGCGAGTAAAGTCAGGCGAAAAAGCGTTGCGAAAATTCACAACCCTTTTGGTAAAATCGCAAAGAGAAAATATGAATTTTTGATTTTGGTGTGAACTTTTAATATATACACTACAAGATAACTTTTAATATATACACTACAAGATAACTTTTAATATATACACTACAAGATATAGGTTTATATTTAGAGAATGATGGAATGCAAAACATGTGTAGTCTGAGTGTGTGCAGTGTAATGGGTCTTAGTACCACACCCAGGGTTTGGGAAGGGACCAGCATTCTGTTTCCCTTTTTATCCCACTGCAGACCAGCGGGTACATAACTCTGACATTCTGCCGGGACACGCCCTCTGTCGGCTTATGACCATTTGTTTTGCAGGCGAACATGGCCCTTAAAATAGGGTCATGTTAGAACTACGCAGTGCAGTTGTACTTGATTTTGGATGTCCAACAAGAAACACAAGACACAGAGCAACTGGTAAAGGCAACAAATATGTTCACACTTAATTCTAGTGGCGTCTATCCACGCAGTTGTTATTTTTCTTCAGATTTTGAGGTATTTGTGTCTGAGATATCTGCCCCAGTCAGTAGTTAGATAGATAAACATAAATAGTTGACAGTTAGGTCTGTGGATTATCCAGCTGTTCGTAACTTTAAACATTTTCTAAAGATTCATGCATTACAAAATTAAAACAGGTTGCATCACATAAATGCATAGAGATTCTGATAGTTGTCACTAGATATTGAAATAAGTGAATAAGTGAAATAGGTTCAACGTAAAGTGGACCAACTGACAAACGTTGGCTTGCTAACATATAACTTACCTGAAACTTGATCAAAATGCTGCTTAATAATTATGTAAACTTAAATGATTTAAAATTACATTTGACAAAAATACTTAAAATTACTAAACATCATGGTAAACACTTTAGATGAATTGGCCAATGTTCTCGGTTACCTAAAACCGTTATTTTCCCCTCATTCTACAGAAATATTGCTAACCCCGAAACACTCATATTTCTCAGATGTTTGCATGAATAAAACAAAGTCACACTTAGATTCGCAAAGGATTGTCGATAAGTTTCCTCCCTTTATCATCCCAGACGGGAACTTGATATGCAGTCAGGTGCACAAGATAAAAAAGACAAAGAACAAAACAAAAAGCAAAAATCGGTACAAAACAAAAGGTACAAAAATGTTTCCTTTACATACATAATACAGAATACAACACAAACAATCTCTAAAATTCTCATTACATGTGCAAATTAATGTTTTTGCGCATGGAACAAAGGTTTTTTTACTCCTTCTGCTCTTGAACTGAGGTACTCTGAATCTATGGCCTGAGGGAAGAGATTCAAACTCAGGGATTAAGTATCGCATTTAGCCTAATTTAAATGTTTTTGGAAGTTACTGTGCGTCACAGCTTGTGATGCTGCAGTCACTTCCTCTTTACAAATGGATTTCTTAAGATTTGACAGCACTGTAGATGTTTCCTCACAACATGATTACAGATTATTTACCATATAAGACATTTCCTACCTTTTAATAGCACATTATTATTACAAAAATGCATCGTTTAAAACTATCGAGTAGTGTATAAGAGCGTTATTGGGAATGCACAAGAACATTTAGAGATTGGTAATATGAATGGGAACCTTTATATTATAATTCTTCTATGAACACACAAGATCACCTTCACTTACATTTTACACATTTTGGGGTGAGGGCAAAAATTACCTGGACAAGTAAAATGAAATGATTGCATCGCGGTATATCAGCGGCGTCTCATCCACGGTACACTATGTTTGTCACAGACTGTGTACTAATCGTCTTAGGGCTCAAACTTAATGTTACACTTGCATGTCATAACACCTATCAACTGTGACATATTGTGGAAATAATGTCAGTGGCCTGCAGCTGTGTGACCAGCTGCAGCCCAGCTAAGAGCAGATCGCATTAGCAGGAGCCGGACTTCTCTGTGCACCTCACTCAAGTGCCATTTGAAGACATGTGCCCATTTATCATTGGTGTTATGAGTGTCCTCTCTCCTCCTCAGATTGTGTTTGAAGCCGTAACCTCAGGGCAGCGTGGCTTGCTGGCCATCAAAGACATCGTGGTCCAGGGCCACCAGTGCAGTAAGTCCTTTTTACCCCTCACCATAAAAGAATATCATCAAACATTCACTGTCCTTTCCATGACCCTCCCAAATACCTGTATCGTTGTTGTATGCAAGGCCCCCCATTCAAACAAAAGGCCTTCAAAGAGTATGCTACAGTCAATCCAAAGTGTAAACCTCCCTCCTCCTAGCTCCCTGATGATTTATGAGCATACAGTTGATATGCTGAAGTGTGCTCATGATTTAATGTCGGTCTGGATGTGTTAAATCTTTCCTTTTGAGAGATGGGGAGAAATAGCGCAAAAAAAAGCGGCACAAAAAACAAATAGCACAGTGCAGTTTGCTGCTGCTTGTGTTTGGATTCCACACTTTCCCTCCTCCCTTAAGTATATTCAGTAAAGCATCTCATCTCTCAGATGTTCCGAGTTCTGCTTCCCTTGCTGAATACAAGCACTTCAGAGTGCGCTCCAGAGCTAATGAACATGTAATGTTCTAGCATATTTAGATTTTTCAGCTTCAGCTTTTGGCTGCTGCCGTGGGAAAACTAGGATAAGGGCTCTTCAGGATTTGTCATGTCTATGTTTTTGAGTGCTGAGACTCCTTAGGTTTATACTAAGAGGTTTTCACACTCTACAGTCCAAGACAAAATCAATACCTTGCGGGTTTTCATCAATTGATTTATACTTTACCCCTCATAGCTGAAGTATCATACTCTGATTGTCTAGCGCTAATGACCTGGTAACCATTTGAATGCAGCTGAAATCCTGCAAATGTTATGTCAATTAGATTGATTTATAGCGATAGGTGTTACATATAAATGTAGATCAATACCCTGCTCCGTGGCAATTGGGTTTCTTTGAGTTATAAGCAAAGTGATCAGAGCAACTCTTCAGTGGAGCACATCCAATTCATTTTCTATTTATAAGACCATGTGAACTATCTTGCACAAAGGTGTGATTATGCTACAGGGTGGTCTGCCTTCCCTTGCATCATTAAGACATTAGCGATAAGAAAAACAGATTTGTCTTTTTTGGCACCGGATGGATTGACGGGACAAAATTATAAAGGAGGTGTAGTGTAGTTCAAAGACGAGGTTATACAATATTAAGTAGAAATGAAAGTCTTGATGATGAAAGTGATAGAATTAGCTTTTTCCAAGTCTTTAGAGATTTGGTTATGTTTCGAATCAAGGTCGCTCCACTGAATTGCCCTATTTTTCTATGCAGAATAGTGGTACCAATCAAAAATGTTCTACATAAGTTACTTTCTGTGGACTATCCCAGTCTTTGTGCACCCTGGTAATGAGCACAGTTGGAGAGTAGAATAATGCTTTTGTAAAAATCCCCTCAATCAATGAAAAAGATGCAGTTAGGAAACAGCAGAAACTGGGTGCAAGATCAGCCTCTGGTGTCCCATTTTCAAGGATATAGGTGGGATGCTCCTCACAAAGCGATGCCGGCCTCCGGCACTGAGGGGTATCGGATAGTGTAATAAAGAGCACTATCCATTCAAGCCTATTTCTCTCAGTTCTTCAATTTTGCATGCAAATCTTGGCATGAGAGTATCAAAGTGGGTAACTGGGAAGTCTGTGGACACAGGATCGTAGATCTTAATGCTGCTACTCTAGCACCCAGTTCTAGTGATTAATTCTCATTAAGTATATATCCTTTTTAGTGACAATGTGCACTGCACCTCAGCATGTACTCCTATATAACTTTTTACGCTGATGTCTAATAAATATTTTCATTCTTTTTATAGTGAACACACCTCACTTCCTGACTATAAAGGGGGTGGAGGTCAACGCTGGACAGACTGCATCTTTTCACTGCACCGTCAATGGACGCAAAAGGGACAATTTCCGCCTCTGGCTTCAGGTGAGAACCGTTTTTCTTCTTTTACTTCCACTCTAGATCAAGGATGGAATCGGTGTTAGAAGTGGGCCCTCTGGAAATGAATGTGTCTTACTGAACAGACCCAACTGTCTGAATATGTAATCTTCCGATCAGCAGTACTACTGTTTTCTAAGAAGGTTGCAGGCTTTTTAAATGTGGAAATTAGAAATGTAGCATTTGGCTTTTAATGTAGCACATTCTTCAATGAGTCATGACAATACAGAATATCAATGTCTGGTTTAAGGGGATGACTGTGTTTTTCATTATGATTACCAAATCAACACTTTATCCAAGTAAAATCAGGCCAGAGGGTAAAGATTGTCAACCATTTAGTAGGGTATGGATTCAACTGTTGGCAGTTTTGAAGTTCAACCACAGCTTTAAAGAAGAAATGATATGATGGAACAACTAAGTGAAGAAGAGATGTTATGGGGGGGATATACGTAATAGCCCTTTGTTATGTTCCATGCTTAAACACGTAACATTTTTTGTTTTTGTTTAATGTACATACCATTTGAAAATTCCATCTGAGAGATTCACACATTGCATTGTGTGCTTGTGTTTGAGAGTTCACCTATTCACCAGTTTTCCAGAGTCCTGTGCATCTGGGATGCAAGGGATTACAGGTGTTTCAGATTGTTGCCGTATGGTTTTAACCTATATACATGTTGGCTCTGTGGATACTGTGTACTATATCCGGCACAACTGAGCTGCACAGCAGTCTTGAATTGACCTTGTTCTGAGCAGCGAAGGTAGTGCATCTGGCAGACATAACCCTGCCGGCTCAGCTGCTAAGCACACTGTCACACATGTGATCAGTGGGAGCATGACGCCGGGTAAAGGTCCTCTGCCAGGTACTCCATCATTTTAACAAACACGTCCTCATTAGTACAGGAGCTGGAAAACAAACATTAAGTGAAGTCCCCCGATGACAGTAATGAAGAAATATTTCTAATGAACAAATGTCCCCCATCTGCCTGCTGTGAGGGGTGACAGCTGGGGAGGGCCCACTGCGTGTTTGTGTCTGTGTGTGTGCACATTCCTGTGTGATAAATGTACTCCTACCATCAGCCACCAATGGGAATGATATGACACAAACAAAAGCACCCCAGAACAGACAAGAAGTACACTCAACCAGAGTTTCTGAAACACACAAGGTCAGGTCACTTTGTTTATTAAACATTTCCATTTTGGAGGCTTACTTGTGTGTTTGTCATGGTTCCAAACAGGGCATCGGTGGACGGGAGGCCCCGATGAAAGCCACTAAACCTTGGAACAACCGGCGCTTCATAGGCACTTTCGATGTAGAGAACACAACCAAGGGCGACTCGGGCCGCTACCGCTGTATCGTTCACTCAGACAAAGGGGTTGGAGTGTCCAATTACGGAGAACTAACCATAAAACGTGAGTATTGGTCCAAGAGCAGATAGAAACACAAACACACACATGACCTCTGTGCACACAGCAAAGTCAACAGGAGGAAAACAGGAAATGCTGCTGCTGTTGTTTGTAGATGAAAATGTCCTCTAAGGCGATACTAAAAATACTATCTTTTTATGTTGATTTGTTGTTCAGAGGACTTTGATACTTTCCCTATAAAGGCTGTCCTTGGCTGAGCACAATTCCACCAAAAAGATCACAAAGGGTTTACAGTAACCTCACTGATATTTCACTCCTGCAGTCATTTGATATGAATTTATGGAGTCGTCTGAAACTAAATCCTGCAAGGCCTCACTTTCCTGCAGCCCTATAGCCCGGTAATGGCCTTCTATATTTCTTCACCTCAATTTTCTCCCTGTGCTCTCAATTGAATTTACTGCCCTGTTTTTTCTTTCTTTCTCTCTTTCTTTTTTTTTGTCTCCAAGCTTTATGTGATTGATAGGTTTAATCCTGGCTGTCCAGATCGAGGTCTGTCAATCATGCGAGAATGGCCGGTTCCAGACACAGCAGAGTGAAGAGGGAGATAAAGTCTCTCTGCCCGAGTGTATCAGTGGGTTTCAGTGGTGTACTCAAAGAAAATTTACTGACACACTGGAGGCACTCAAAACCAGACTCGTGCATAAATTCCGCAACACAATCACTTGCACAACCTCGCACTTACACATACTCGCTAGACGGCAATATTTTTGCTGATCGCTGCCTGCAATGTGTTACTAGATATACAGTATTTCTACAAAAGACAAACCAGTTTGGTGTAAAGTGCCTTTGTCATAAATATTTAAAATCATTTTCTAGATTTAGGCAGTTATCACATTTTTTTAATGCACCCCGCTTTAAATCCTGCAGAGATTTCACACCTCTATGACTCCGACATAAGCCAACTCGTCGAAGGAAGAAAAGAGGCGTTTTCACGGTTATGAGTGTCACACATAAAAAAAGGCTGATATCTCCTCTTATCGTACCAGTCATAAAACAAGTGCTTAACCCTCCTAGCAATGTGTCTGAGTCGTAAATCCTCCCTCATATGTGTATTCACCGCTTCCGTGACTCGTTTTTGGAGGAGTGACCACGGAGTGATTCTGTGGATTATGAGCCCACTGCTGTCGCACCCCAGCCCGCTCTCCCCCCTCCACTCATTACCATACACTGCCTTTTTTTTCTTCAACATGAGGAGAGTGAATGCTTGATTATTCCAGATAATCACTTCTACCTTTCATGCCAGTATTCAGTCAGATGTATGCGCCTATGTGGAAAGCTTACTGCATGTTTTCCAGAGCGCCATACAATTGGGCCGGCCAGTGCAGCCCCTTACCGAGCCCCCCCGCCCCCCATTGTGATGGACTCTCCTGTAGTGCAGCCAGTGGTTCTGAAAAGGGGATAATTACTCCCTGTCCAAGTGCTAGCTCCTTTCTTGGCCTGGTTAGAATCACCTGGAGCCTGCAAAGCTATCACTATGCTCCAACATAGTATTCTGGGCCATGCTACCGACTCAATGCGCCCGTGTCAGCACTAATGAGAAAAGCCACCGAAAATCGAAGGCCAACCAGGCAAGCTCGTCATTTTCCTGTGGCCAGCTCTTCTCCTATCAGGAGCAGATCAATTCTTTACCCTCAGCAGCGCAATTAGGAGAGAGCACAATGTAATGAGGACCTCTTGCATCTTAGCAGGACAGGCTCAGTGGAAGTAACGGCCAAATGAAAGAATGATTTATAAAGAGTCTAACAACAGGGCAGAGTAGCAGCTCCTACTATTGCTCTCTGTGTGGTGAATGGCAAATGGTTGATATGGTGTGTGTGTGTGTGTGTGTGTGTGTGTGTGTGTGTGTGTGTGTGCGTGTGCGTGTGTGTGTGTGTGTGCGTGCGCGTGCGT
This sequence comes from Taurulus bubalis, assembly GCF_910589615.1. Lineage (NCBI taxonomy): Eukaryota > Metazoa > Chordata > Actinopteri > Perciformes > Cottidae > Taurulus > Taurulus bubalis. The sequence continues at coordinate 26,625,654 of NC_136589.1, forward strand.
GTGTGCCTTGTATTAATTAATGGAAAGAAAATTAAATGACAGTTTTGGGAACTGAATAAAGCTACAGCTGTTAACTTGTTGTCATATTTGCTCAAACTGTCGCTGTTTCCTGACAGTAGCATGTGAGACAGATAATTTGTGACAAATCTGCATCTTCTGACTTCTTTTAGTGCTCAATTTCTTTTTGCAAGACTTCCCAATGCCATTGCCTTTTTTTTATTGCGTCCGGCGGGCAGTGCTTAGTTTTGGCTTGAATGTTATCAACATGGGGGCTGGGTCAAAAACGTTCTCATTTTACAGCTAAACAATAACACTAAAACATGTTTTCTGAAAACGTTTAAGGCGAGAAATAGGCCATGCAGTTACAGATTATTGATTCATATTTGATCAGCACCGTCTAATTCGACAATATGATCAGAGTTAATGAGCTCCATAAGCAGTGATATGCGTGAGAGACTCATCGGCTCTGACAGTTATTGAAAACCAACTTTAGTATTAATCATTTAAGTCATTCTCAAGCAAAAAGGTCAAAGATTCATTGGTTCCAGCTTTTCAAATGTGAGGATTTGCTGTTTTCCTCTGTATCATATGATTGTAAAGTAAAACATACTTGGGTTTTAGTTATTATACTTTTGGTTTAACAAAACTAACAACCTCAAGTCACCACCTTTTGATTTCTGGGAAATTATGATGAGCATTTTTCACAATTTTACACAGTAAAAGAGTCATCAATTTAGCCAGTTGCTGCCCTTGTATGTTGGTTAGTTTGTCTGTCGGCTTTGCGTCCATGTGCATTGCCAATGCCAGTTTTTCATTACATGTGCATGAGTGTGCATTTGTGCGATTGCGTTCTGGCAGGCAGGTGCTGCCGTAGAGGAGGACGCAGCTGTCGCCAGGCCGCTTGCCTGTCTGCTCAACATCATGGCAACAGCTGCTCGCTGACCCTTGCGTATGGCCGCCACGTCATCCGCACGCTGTCACCCATCTCCAACCAGCACGGAAGTCGGTTTGGAGCCCTTTCCAGAGCCCTACTGCTGCCTCGTGAGGCCTAAACAGTGGGAATTGAGTTGTTAATATCCTAAAGTGTTCCAGCACTTGAGTGTATTTCACACCGGTAATCCGTTATTTTCAGTGCGTCTGAACAGAGGATTACTGCACCTACAGGAATTATTTTATCACCGTAAACTGCCGGTACTTTTGTGAAGCAGTAACTTTCCAAAGTAAAATGAAATGCGTATTGCTTTAATACACCATGATGGTGGTATTGTTATATAAATGGTTTCAGGCGAAGCAAAATAGGATTGAATGACAGCAGTGGCGTCTCTGCATTGCAGTGCATAAAAAGCATGTTCCATATAGAAAAGGAGGATTGATTGAATAATCCTATAAAACAATACAGATGAAATCAGATAATAATACGATGCAATATTATAACTTTGGTGGATGTTAGTTGGTTGAATTCCGTGTTAAGTTGAGTTTCTCATCCTGTGAATCAGTCATTTCTGAGTCAGCAGCCTCAAACTTTGTCATGTTTTGGATCACAAGGTGTCATAGAATGAGTGTGTTAGCAAATGTGTCACTACAATCTGGTAACAAACTACATGACACTCGCCTTTTTATTAAAAAGGACAGTGATATTTCTCAGTTGTACTTTTAACTTAGTTCTTGAATAAATATGATTATTAAGCAATCAAATAGATTACATCTGGCCTTATAATCATACATGCAATCTACATGAAAACCTGAGGTCTCTGTTCTCTGAAACCTACATTGGGAAACCCATGTTTTGAATTATGACAAATGCCAAACACCATTACCACGCTAGTATTTTTAATTATTAACCATTATACTTTAAGAGATGGCATAACACAGTGAGCCTGTGCTGCTTTCTGTTGCTTAAATTAATCTGAGCATATTGTCACTTACCTAAATTAAACCCCTTTTAAGACATAACAGACCATAAAAGACCATCAAAACAAGCCATTGGCTGAAGCCAGATTTTGGATCACCTCATGGTGTTCGTCTGGCACCAACACCCAGACTGGTGCGCTGCGTGCAAATCCAGGAGAAGACCGGCTGGATAAGCTGGTTCGCTTTAGGTGATGTTTGACAGCAACATTGTTCGGAGCTTGGATTAGTGGGAATTTAGGGTCCTGAGACTTAGGTCACCGTAGGGTAACCATCTGCTAAGGGAGAGCCTCCAATTCTCTGAAGGACACCTCAGCCCTAATGTGCTTGGAGACTTGTCCCCTCTCCATGACAACTCCACGAGAAGTTGCCAGACGACTAATGGCGTTATTCTGGTACATGTGTGCGTGCTCATTAGAGCTGCTCACCGTGGCCTCTGGAACGTGTCACTATTGTAGTACGTGACAAGGGTAGATTCCTAAGCAGCGCCTTGGCTGTGAGTCACAGCTCTTTGTTGACTGGCTGGTTTTTGGTTGCACCAGGAGACATTGTGAGATGTCGAACGTGCCCCTATTTAAAAGAGAACGTAGAACAAGCATTTTGTAAAATGTGACTTTAAAAAGTGAGGATATAGGTATACAACTATTCTTCTAGATGTTAGACGTTTTCTAACCTGGTTGTATAATAATGCAATCCTGCAAATATAACACATTTGAAAAAAATGACATTTCGAAAAGCCTCATTATAACCAGAAAATGGCACAAGGTTAAGCAGGGTTAGAGAAATATTGGTGACGTCAAAGAAAGAGAAAAGGTAAATTTACGGTTGTCATTGAACACCACATTTGTCAGAAAGATATAAGATTGAAGAACTTTAAATTACATTTCTGACACATTGAAGGTCCAGAAATGTCCATTTCCAATATGTATTCTGGTAAAAAACATTACCTTCATGAAATATTTGTTCTATTGAGTCTGTGGAGATGTTTCTCTTTTTACATTGATCGAAGACTACAGTTTCCTGTTATTTAAAAAGAACATGATTTGTTGTATTTGTGTACCTTTTAATGATTTTTTTGAAGGTCTCTACCTTTACACAGTTAGTCTGGTTGACACAAAGACAAAGGCAGCAACACAGAGGACAAAACCCCTTGAAACTGTTTGAAATGTAGTGCAATTATTAGTCTGTTTGGGAAAACTGTCTAAATCTCAGAATTTTACTCTTTGTCTACTCTTGCCTTGTACTTTTGAACATCAATACTGAAATGTACTGCACTTAATTCTACTCAACAGTGATTTAGAGGGAAACATTGTTCTTTTTAGTGCGCTACATTTATTTGACAGCTGCAGTTACTTTACAAATCCAGGTTTCAAATATTATTCTCTTATAAAATATGATGATATGCTATTGATTAAACTACCCAAGATAGTTATGTTACAAACTGCCACATGAAAATGTTTTCATGTTTAATTAACCCTCTGAACGCCAAGCAGTTTTGAGGCATTTTTTGTTCCTGTAACATCTCATTTGAGTAAGTGTTCCCAAGGAGGCTCCACGTGCTGTATATATATATATATATATATATATATATATATATATATATATATATATATATATATATATATATATATATATATTATATAGGTATTCACATTTTCAAAACCTCTACTTACAGCCTCTCCGTTCCTAAATTCACTGAGTTCAGCAGCCTGCAGTTCTGTCGAAGTTTCATGGAATAGTGGTCACATGACTGTTGGTAGCTGAGGTTACCGTTCAGTGGAACAGGGTCAGGAATTTGTATCATGTCACTCGTATTTGAGTCCTTATGCACAAGATAAACAAAGCAGGAACCTACTAATCACACTTCAGATCAGTTAAAAAGATTTGCCCACAGAATGGTTTTCTCTTCAATGTATATTTGTAAGACGTTCACTGCCAAAAATACTAAGATGTTTATTACAATATCTGCACTCGATAACTAAAGTTGTTTGTAAGAGACTGAATTGTGTTGTCAAAGTAAGAGAATAGAGTTAACACGCTGCAAAGTTATGTTTTAGGCTTTCTCACCAATGCTGTTAAGCTTTTAATGGAATTAGTTGAGTTCTTAATCAGACAAGAGAGATGACAACTATAGTAGTTCTTAATTAACAGAGGGTTTTCCATATGAGTGCTCTGATTTAAATCAATATATTGTTCAAAAGGTGCAACATTTGAAAAGGTTGGAACTATTGATTGTCGCATTTCTCTTCTTGAATACCTTGATATTTGGGAAACAACAATAACTTCATGTGCTCTGTAAGGATGTTGATGAGATTGATTGTTTGAAAGAAGAGATTGATTTTGAGCATCTTGTTTGCTTGTTACAAGCATTTCTCAACAATTTTGTTGTGTGAATGCCAGTGCTTTTTACACAATTTAAAAAGAACAATTGTCTTTCATATTGTCAAGGTGTTCCAGCATTTCACCATCATGTATTTTCTATTAACATCAATCAAAATGTTTTTTTTTCCACAGAGCCTCCAGTGCCTATCGCGCCACCCCAGCTGACTGCTGTTGGTGCCACTTACCTTTGGATCCAGCTGAACGCCAACTCCATCAATGGGGACGGCCCGATCATCGACAGGGAAGTGGAATACCGCACTGTGTCCGGCACAATGTACGACCTGCAGCCTGTAGACAAGACCACGCACAAGATCGGCCACCTGGATCCAGACACAGAGTACGAGATCAGTGTTCTACTGACCAGACCTCTGGAGGGAGGCACCGGAGCCCCCGGACCTCCACTAAGGGCCAGGACCAGATGTGCTGGTGAGGCCAAACAAACCATTACAGAGCGCCACTGGGATTTTAGCAAAATTATACATTATGTTGTATCACAATGTCACATAAACAGGTTTAAAACACAGTTGACCCTTCGCTAGGTCCCGCCCAATGTAAACATTTATAAAGTAGCATCGGCAGCTCTGACGAGGGTCCGACAACGATCCGTTGACTCTCATGTAATCGTTTCAGATTTTCTTTATTTTCAAGCTGGTCTTGTGGATCTAGAGCTAGTCATGTTTAAATGTTGTGTATGAGTGATCCTTGGGAAGTAGTTAGAAACCTCCATGTAATTCATCCATTTATTTTCAAATGAGAAGGTGCATTTGCGTCTTTTCAAGTTTAACCTACAATTCTTGATGTTTTGAAAGAGTAGTTATCTAAAGTTCCAAGGTTTAGTCCAGCTATATTTTATTTTATATTTACAGAGGTACATGCAAGGATTGTAGAGGAAGCTTTTATTAGAAATAATAATAAACGAGAAGGACACCTCAACAATTCAAAGATGTCAAGGTAAATCCATGTGGCTAAGGTTGCTATGTACTGTACCATGGCATACAGCATGGAGGTAACAAAGAATTTGTTTACAGGCACAAAATGTTCATACTAAGCTGTTTACATGTCTAATGAAAATTCATTTTCCACTAATATTCCCCTTCACATGCAGCCGCAGATTTGTGGGAACTGCCTCTTTATAACTAAAATATGAGCTGGTGTTGTATTATTGGATGAAATGGGAAGTACATACAAGTCTATTTTTTCTTTCTCACTTGGTATAAATTTCTCTGAAGTTTTATTGCAGACAATCCAGTCAGATTGCCGAGATTGTGACAGACCATGCAACAAAACATGGGGGCTGTAGCCTCTATCTTAAACACGAATGACTCGTTAATTACACATCAAAAGTGATGCTCAGGGAAGAGCAGTATTTGTAGCTTTTAATATCTACAAAATTATTTGTAAAACTGAAAAACACAAGGTTCAATGTCACTGTCAGCTCAATGCACAGTTCCACCAAAGACTCTTTGTGACACAACAGAAAACAAAATAGAGAAAGAGATGCTGGACTACTGAACTGTATCAATTCTCTGAAAGAGTGGTTGAAGCAGTTCATTCATCTAGCAGTTTTTAATTATTACTTTATTATTATTGCCTTAGGTTTGTTGTATTTGAGTTCAATTCAATTAAATTCAGCTTATTTTATATTGCCCAACATCACAAATACAAATTTGCCTCTGAGGGCTTTACAATCTGTACACATAACATCCCTGTCCCGGGACCTCACATCGGATCAGGAAAAATCCCCCTAAATAAAGATAGTCAAAACCCTTTTTACAGGGAAAAAAAGGGAAGAAACCTGAGGGAGAGCAAAAGAGGAGGATCCCTCTCCCCGGATGGACAGAAGCAATAGATGTTATGTGGCCAGAATGAATAACGTAACGGAGTTACAGCACATTCAATAAATATGAAATAAATTGTTCATATAATGAGTAGTAGGCATGGTCCACGATCCAGATAACCACGATCCATGTCAGCAGAAAGAGCTAGAGAGGACGGGCATCAGCAGGACCGTGGCAGGAGGCAGGACCGGCTCAAGACACAGCCACGATCCAAGGCTGCAGACAGGAGTTAGAAACATCCCCAATGTACTATTACGAACAAAACTGTTAAAAAATCTTCCTATAAAGTCTCACTGCATTTGAAGCAAATAACACAATTGCCCAACATATATCATTGCCATTTTACTTTGGTAATTAGTTTTCTATCATAGACAATGCCCTCTGTGTTTTCAGTTTCCACCTATAGATCTTCATTAAGATTTTTGCCAGATGGACATAACTTTACTCTTTTCTAAGTAATGTATTCTAGCTGAGCTCCTGGAACAATTAGAAATGTGCACACTTTTTGAGCATTACATATAACGGAACAACTGATAACGCCAATGAACCAGTGAATAATAGCAAGTTTAGATAAACTCATTTAACTTCCCTTGCTATTGTGAACAGCTGTGTGCCACAATAAATGACATGATTTATGGCTGCTCCAGACAGAGAGCTGAACACTGCTCTGCCACATGGTTAACTTCATAACAGCTTGTTTATTCAGTGTGATACTTACTCTGAAGTCCTTGCACGCTTCTTAATTCATCAACAACCCAGATTGATATCATGTGTGAGGTTGAGTGGCACCTTGAATTTGGATCATTCCATTGCTTTTGTTCTGGGGGTATTCAAACTCCAACATGTACATACAAGCTTTGAGAATGCCTGATGATATTGTACAAATTGCCCTTCTCACAACATTAACCAGCTAAATTCCCATGCTGTACTAGGATGCCAACTCAGGGTAACAAAACCAACCCAGCCTCAGCATTTTCTCAGGCTAATGCTGTTTGGTGTCCAGAGAAATGCTGATGAAAATGAGATTTTTCTCCCCTCCCTGCCAGGGTGTAACCCCTTCTCCCTACTGTGAAGGTCATGAGCTTATTCATTTTTAGCCTGGCTGATAGGGATGAATGGCCCTACCTGTGCAGCCTCCTGAGCTGGGCCCAGCTTCTGCAGGGGGTCCTGCCCCCTTGGCCACCCTGCCGGTCACAGTCGGGGAGATTGATGGCCCCGGTTCCTGAAGTGTGTTTGAGGAAGCAGCTCTTGATCTTGTCCGGCACTCTGCTGGTCTTTCCTACTGACAGGCCGGGCCTCAGCAGAGCTCCTAATTGAACGGTTAAGACTCACAGGGCTGTGTGATACATCACTGTTGGTACAGGCAGGCCCGGAGACTCGCTCCCCTCTCCCTGCACCGCTGTCTGGAGGTGCTAATGAAAATCTGCGGCCACTTTAGAGCACGCTCTCTCCCATAATTATTCATAGCTATGCCTTGGTCACTTCGCAAACTGAGCAATGTTTCTGATGACAAAGGATGTTTTAATTCAATCTTCTGTACAATAGGGAATGTATAATGCATGACGCCACCATTTCGATTCAGAAGCAGGAGGAAGAAAGGGGCTGCTTTGAAACCTTTTCTTTCCCATGAAGCACTTCCATTGCTTTCCCAGTGAACATCAAAAGAATGTCCTATCCAAGACTCTGTTTTGCTCAAGGGGGTTGTTTGTGGTTTTGCAGAATGATTCAAACAACCTTTTGCTTTTGCTTATCCTTGTGCCTTTCGTTCGTTGATGTTGAATTTCACAGCTTGTTAACATTTGTTATATGCCTCATTTCCTACTAGCCAAAATGACTCGGCAAATGTTCTTAAGCTATAAGAGAAAAGCATTTGGTAACAGCACTCCTCCATGTGAAATTTGTACCTGTGTGAAGTTGTTTACCACTTCAGAGTTCTCCACGCTTGGTAAGTGCTACTTGAAGGAAGACACAGTTGTATCAGGTGGTTCCCTAGGATCACAACAGGGTGCCCTGCATTTCAGCAACACTATTGAGAAACCATCTTATACTGAGAAACCATTTCCAGGCCTCACTAGGAAGACAGATGAGCAGAACTACTCCTCTATAGTCTGAGTTGTACTTCTGGATCTGTGTGGAAAAGTGTTAACATCGTAATAGGTCACAAACACATTTTGTAAGTGGATTCACCCCACTTTTAGAAGCTAACTTTTGGGACATTTTCTTTCTAAAAATGTGTGTATTCAACCCACATGTGCAGAAGTCAGTTACTTTTAAAACTTTTAACACTGTCTAAATAAATCAACTTGTATTTTATTTATGTTTTTAAGCCATTTGCCGAAGTATCTTTCTAATACAGCAAAGATAATTTCATGCCATTTTCCATGGAAGAAGAACAGTCTGTCCTATGTCCCTCCTCATCACCCTTTGGCCTTTGCGGTCCCACTGGCTCTCGTGCTTTAAAAATGTCAGTACATAATGTCTATGCTGGATCCAAACACCTGCTCAGACTCCAACCTCTGCCAAGTCCACATCTCTGTCTATAAGTTCTCTCCATCTGCGCTCCGGTACCACGTGGGAGTAGTCTCATCTGTTTGTTTTTACTTTGCCATTCTGTTGCACTGAAGGCTATTAAACACAAGGGAATGAGTGTTAATCAGGGATCAGCTCTTGCTTTAACGCTAATTTTTAACAGTGGAGAATAGGGAGGAGCTGCGCAATTATGTTCCCCCATACCAAGGTTGGTTATTTGCATCCGACTGATTAATTTGTGAAAGACCGGGATCTGCTGTGATGCAAATAAGAATGCTGCCAGTGTCTGGCAAAGTGAAAATGGTTGTAGTAGTAGAATCACTTTATTTGCCTAATGCAATAATTTGTCTGACGGACAAGTGCAAATGTTATGCCGATTTCCCAAAATGTTTATGTTTGCAGGATTTTTCATAATGGGAAGGATGTTCTGCAAACATTTACATGTATTCAGAAAATAATGTTAATTTCCACCATTAATATCACAATTTGGACTGTACACTAAGTCTATTGAAGTGTTCCACAATGTGTGTCTTAACGTTGTTTTTTTTTGCTTTACCAAGCAAAGCATTTATGAAATTTTGTAAGAGGTCATTTTTTGTTAAGTATATCTTGTTAAATACTCCCTGTGCATTTAGAAAGCTCTATGCATATGCAACAAGAGTTCATGTGTCTGTGAAACATTTACAAAATGTACGGTGGATAAAATAAGAATAAATATAGTAAAAAAACAACAATTTGCAAAGTAAATATATAGATTAGTAATGGATACCTGAGCAGAGAATGAAGTAGCACTTCCTCTCTGTGCTTTGTTTATATAGAGACAACGCAGGCATTGTGGTGCATATGAGTCTCTCCGTTGTGCTCTACTCGCTAGCTAATGGCCGCCGCTCTGCACTGTGCACTCATACAGCGGTTACGGCTGATAAACCGATCCCGACCCATGACGTCCTTCCGGAAGTGTAGCGCCCCCCTCCGGTTCCCCCTTTAGGCAGGTCCTGTCTGTTTTAAAAGCCATGTGGAGGCACTAGATATGCTCTGAATTCCGTACTTAGCACCTGTAAAATAAGGTACTTGACAAGGAAAGCATGTTCTCCATGTAGACATACAAACCAGATCAGATCAATTGTTGGCAGTTTTATCATGTCGGCAAATGTAGAGAGGGTAGCTTTGGAAAATAGTTTAAAATTCATTATGGCTAGAGTGATCATTTCTGAACATTGTGTCACTTAATATAATGCATACCTTTATGGTTTCCACTAGATAAGGTGTTAGCAGTACAATCTTGGTGCAGCGTACCGTGAGGAAGTTATTCTACATAGAATGAAATACCTAAATTCTGAAAGTGGTCCTGTGCTGATATTATCCATAGAAATCCTGTCTGAAGAATATCATCAGTATAGACGTTCAATCACATACTCTGTTGTATAAGCATGCTACAATCATATAAGCTTTACAGTTAACACTGTGGATGCCATTTACTGAAAATATGACAATTTCTTTCCCCATCTTCTCCTTTAAATCTTACAAAGTAATGAATAATGGTAGGTAAAAGTCATTCCTTTTTCCAGCCATTGTTGTCAAAAAGCTTCTTGAAAAGTGCAATCTACAGTATAAAAGGCTTGTTTCCCCTAACCTATCCTTAACCTGTCAAGAAATCAAGCTTTAGAGGCTCTGGCAAATTGACTGGTCACATTTCACCTGTCTTGAACCGGACAATGTGAAAGCAAGGGTGTGGCAGACCTTTCCTTCAGAAAAAATTAATTGCTGACATCCTTGTGTGTGTATATATATATATATATATATATATATATATATATATATATATATATATATATAGAGAGAGAATAAAAGAAGCAGAGGAAGGATGCATAGCTGTCCCTAGAAGTCCAAGGACAAAGATGTGAGTTGACCATATGTACTGTTTGCAAGAACGCTGTGTAGTTTTCAAGCTGTGGGACTCTATTGTTAGCCTGCTAACCAGGTAGCTCCATCAGTTTACATTATTTCCAATTTCAGCATATCTTGCCTTGCCAGTTTTGTCTCACCAAGGTCTAACATTATATCGACAAAGCTAGAATAATCTGCCAGCTATATCTGAATTTTCTTCCCCTCTATAGCCTTGTGCATGTCTATAGAACAATGGGCCTCAGTGAGGTTTAACTCTTTATGATGGTTCCTTTTTTTTTACGGCTGAGATCGAGCAGATCTGTCTTTGCGGGTCTAAAAGGAAAATGTTTGCTAGATTTGATGAGTCTTATTATCACCATTGTTGCCTTAAGGCCTGAATAGAAAGCTACTGCACCTACCCATCTCAGATAACATTGGTCTGGTTTGTCACCCACAATAGCTGGCTGTCGTGTGACCTATAGGGTTTATATATTGTCGCAAGGCGAATGAAAAGGCTTGGTTTGAGGCCCATTGAATTTGTGTTCTTTTGTCAGTCAGAGAAAACAGGGTAGATTGAGTTTTTGATGTGCAGGAAGGTTATGTGAGGGCCTAAGAGGGTCTTTTTTTTATCACAGGCAGTTGGAAGTAGAATGGAGAATTGTCTTCTATGATATTGGCTCTGCAAAAGGCAAATTGTATTCTTCTCAAGGACACATTTTCAAACTGCTGTTGGAAAGGAGCGAGACAGAGAGTGAGAGAGACAATGCATTTGTAGCCATTTCATTATTATTATTTCCCTCATCTCCATCTATCTATTCCCCAAACACCACAGAATTGAGACTCTGATAACAGATGTGCACAAACGATACTCTGGTGACATCCACATACACGTCGTCTCTTCCTACTCCAGAGCTGCCTCTTTAGCTCCTCACAAACAATTATCATTGAGGTTGTTTGTAACCTCAACTCTTAAGCCTCAAGAGAATGATAAATAGCTGTAGTTTAGTAAGGCTTGGCAAGATCTTTTTTTCCTGCTGTTTTTAAATTTGAACTGAAACGCCTCTCAAGGTCTTTAAATGTTTCTATTCCTCGTGTTTAATTATTCATGGTCTATCTGCTGTAATTTTTGTCACAGATTTTCTCCATCCTTTTGCTGAATTATAGATGTCCCATTCCCCTTGCTAGGCGTCCAGGAAGCACTCATTCAGTCTGGTTGTATAACTCCAACTCAAGATCGTTTGTGCGTCTCCTCCTCAACTAAAGGACAGGAATGTCAGGGAGGCTGCGATTTATATCCTGTATTTCCCCACCTAGATAGCTAGATCTTAGATCCCATATATCTCCTAAGTAGGTGGCTCAGAAAAAACGCAGCAGCCATTTCACAAAGTCAAGCGCATCACTTTGATTTACACTCTGGTTAACACCCTGACTTGAGTGCGACACATGCAGCTTTTTGGCGACAAATGACAATGCTGCACGGGCCATCTTGGGAGTGTTGAAGTTGAAGAATCACTGTGGTAACCTCCCACTGCTCCCGTAGAGATTGCATACCCGTCGGTAAATGAGGGCTTGTGTTCTTCCAAACCACAGGCGTTTTCCCCAGCAACCTGAACACAAAAGACGAAGCCTTGTCTGACAGTAGAGATGAGTGTGTGGACGTGTGTGTGTGTTTAAAGACAGATGGGGGAGGAGGGGGTCATTCCTGCCTGTCACTCTGACCCCAATCACCGCACAGCATATTGGTGGAAACGAAATGAAAGATTGATTTAACCAGTTCCACCTTCGCTGCCTCTGCTCTTCCCATCAACTGGCTGTCCATTTGTTTCCATCCGGTTGGTGGGCTCACCTTTTGACCCTGAGCCAGACTTGCTAGGTTTGTTCTTTTTAATCCTTCTAAATGCTCAGTGATAGAAAAGACTTCCCACTGACAATTTATACCCGGCTGCTTAATACATTTCAGTTTTTTCTTTTTTTAAATTAAATGTTTCCATACTACAATCGACAAGTGTGACTTTTTATGACTTGGTATTTGAAACAAACCAGAATTTTAATTTGTTGCTTCTTGTAGAAAGGTCTTTCAATGGCAAGTGCTTCACTGTTGTAGTCTGCAGCTCAGTACTTACCTCATCGCCACCCCACTAAATGCTGCCGTCATGATGCATTAACTGTAGAACCCCTTTTAGCTTTAGTGGGCTTTAAACTACTCCACTTTCCCAGTATGATGCAAAACATGATGGGAGTAAGCAACCATTATTAATTCATGAAATTACAGATTCCATGCAAATATACAGTGTATATAATATGGATTATCAGTAGAAGTATTAGTGGTGTGAGTGGCAGTATCTACTGTTTTTTAAACCCGTAGCGCTATTGATGTATTCTGCATAAAATAAAATCTGAGTAACAGAAACGCATGCATTTTACATATACTACTTCGGTAATCAATGTAGTTGATTGTTGTCTGTATATCGGAGGCTAGTGCATAAATTACCTGGTTTTAGCAGTTTAAAAAATCTGACTATAAGGGAAGGAGTGAAGCAAAACTGACCTATTGGTTGTTACACAGTTGAGCTTGTTGGCTTTCTTTAGCACAGCACACAGTAAGGTCGATCATGAACAAAGACAAGAACCCACTTGGTGCGGCTTGACAGCCTTGAGTCTTGTCATGCATCATCCTCCTGTGCTGCTGAGGTCTATCTTACTTTCCCTCTCATGTTTTTTGCTCTCCCTTCCTATTCAGTGCAGTGAGAAGGAAGGCGTTCACCCATTCATCTCCACCCTTAGAGCTTCAGGGGCTTCATCAGACGAGGTGGCAACAGAGACCGGCCCAGCGCCGGGCCTCATTCTGTGGTTTCAATTCGATCCAGCACCTTGTAGGCCCTTCCACCCCTCATTCTCACCCGTCATGGCAGTCTCATTCATCATGATGCCTATAAAGAAGGACTTGATAGAGTGAGGAGCGACCACCACCATTCAATAAATCCTTGTGATTATCCACGCCTCCAAGGTGTATGGGCGGAATGTGTGTGTGTGTGTGTGTGTGTGTGTGTGTGTGTGTCCTGAGCATGTGGACATTTGTCTCTGACTTTGTAATGGGTGTAGAGGGTGATATTACAACACAAGAGGTCCATGTGCAGTGCCTTTTAAAGTGCTATCAATTATAACATGTGTACACGTGTCAACCCCAAGGCCTGGCTGGCTTTGACCCCCCCTCTGTCTTAGCTTTCTTTCTCCAATCCCCCCACACATTGACTCCCTCCATCTCCCCCTCTTAACCCCCTCCCTCCTCTCTTTCTCTTTCTCTTCCTCCAGAGGATTGCATAGAGAAGCACTCTAGGAGGGTGATGGAGCTTTGATTGTCGGTTATCACAAGCTATCATTACTGCTCGCTTCTGCGGGATATGAAAATGATTTCCTAAGTGTAAAACCCATGTCATTACCTCAATGGCCTCAGTGCTATCACCGAGATGTAATAGAAAGAGGCAAACAAATGTGCTCGCCTCCCCGCTCAAACAGAACAGAGAGAATAACACACAGCAATGGAGAGATGAGTGACGGCAGTAGCAGGACTCGCTGCCTAGAATGGAACACTTCACATGAAAACAGCCATCCGACGAGAATTTAATCTTCGCCGTTGTCATGTTGTTTTGGTACTGTCTACATTGAAGGCACCTGCGTGTGACGAGCCGTTCTCCAACAAGGAATCCGACAGTCTACATGCCATCCTGTGAGAGTCGATGCATTTCTCTTCTTCCGTCTCCAAACAGCAACGCTCCCTCCTCCTCAACCTGAGCACCGTTTCATCCTGATGAGATAGCGCCCAGGCTCAGGAGCCACATTGAATTGACTTGTGGTTTTCTAATCATTGTAGAAGTAGTCCTTTCTTCCCCCATCCCAGTTGTGTTTGCTGAGCAGGGAGATGGAAGTGTATGCCAGCCCAGGCTTTTCTGCTCTTAATCGATGTGGCCCCGATAAAGATCTGGGCTTTCTGAATGACTCGTATGCTGCAAAGCCTGAGGAAGATCTGATAAGTAAATCCTTCTTCTGTACATTTAGCCAGTAAGATGCTGAGGAACCAGATCTGCGCTGCTGTGCACGCGTATGGACATTCACTTTAATCACATAAGACCGTTAACACGCTAGAAAACACACATTGTCCTCCTCACACACACTCACATACACGCGCACTCACACTTGTCTCACAGTAAAGTGGCTATGCTCCGGACATGCCCAATTTGTTTCCTTTCATCCAGGACTAATGTCTCCTCTACCCAGGGGCTAAGTGCACCATTTGAGGCCCCCTCTAGGACAGACGGCTGCAACATGCGGTTATTTGTTGTTTTTTGTTTCATGTTTTTCGGAAATCATGTTATCACTTCAGCTGTGGTGGCGTGTATGCAGGGGCCATTCAAATTAACAAGAGGCAATAACGTGCTGATAATTTCTAAAAACATTATTTAAATGTCACGCTGTAATGTCATCACTAATAGTTCTCTGTAAATGTCAAATTCAAATTATTCAATTACATCGGCGAGTGTGGGGCAGGTGATAATTTGTCCACCGCTTACAATACCAATCTGGCTCTCACTGGATCTCATTCTGTGTGCCCTGGCATAAGATAGACTTTAGTCATTTCCTGCTCCGAGGGATGCTTTCCTAGCCATTGTTATGACTCTATTCCACTAGAAAGATATATGCCATACTGGAAAGATATTAGAGTCATATATTTTAGTACTTTCACCCCCAATGTTGCCCTCAGTGTGTGATAGTTTGTGAGAATTGTAAAAAAAAACAAAAAAAAAACATAGTATGGATTTCAAGAGATAGCCTTGTTATTTATTGTTGTGATTTATGCTTGTGCCTTTGATACTGAGCCTCTTGCTGCTCGGTCAATAAAACGAAACTAGCAGTCACAGTAGACTGGGGGTAATAGGCTCATCTCATCAGCTGTCACTCAGGGGCCTATGGGCATATTTCAAAATGGCTGCAGACCCTCCCATCTATGCAAGAAAGGATTTATAAAGGATATCAGCCATTCATTGGACCCGTTCATTTGAGATTAAGTGGGGGAGGAGGATACAGGGTGTTTTTCTTTTTTCTCTTTGCTCTTTCTTCAAAGTCAACCATGACCAGGCTCTGACATGGATGAGGCACCTTGTTGTTCATGAAAACGGATGATGTCATTTTGAGTCACGGGGCACAAGTTGTGATTGGGTGTCCGCCACAGTTGCTCACATTTTACTGTCTCCATCAGACAGCTGGCTCTTATGACTATAGAATCGTCATAAGAACTGATTGCCAATATTCCTTTATGTACCCCCAGTATTAGTGTTGGTGCCCTAGCAAAAAAATATAAATACAATTTTTAAAAAAATATAAAAATATATAATATATATATATATATATATATATATATATATATGTCCACTACTAGTGCCAAAAAGAAAAAAATGTAATATATATATTGATAAATTTCAACTTTTTTTTCCACAATCATATTTTTCACAAGTGATTCCCATTCAGGTTGGCATCTCTCCATTGGACAGAATTAGGGTGTAGTGTATCCATATCCATGATGTTCCACAAAGATGGAACTGTGACATTCTCCTTGAATGCTTCAGAAATGAGAGTTCCTGCCAGCTGCTCGTGCACGTCTGCTTGCGATTTACACTTTGGTGCATTTGTCACTTTGAGAGCGTCTGGTTTAATTTGATTTCTGTGCCTGGCCACCCTGCAATTCTCTGTGCTTTTAGTGTAACCGTTGCCTACTGAGTGCGGCCAACAGATAGTTCTGCAAATAAAGAGGTTTAAACTTCTATTTTCAGGATGGCTTTCCCAACATTGCAACCTCTTTGAAGAGGCCTGTTTTCCATCGACAATTCTTCCCCGTTCTGTTTCAAAATCCCTTTTTTTTGTGTTTCATTACCATCGTTTAAAATTACTACATTCATCCCCCGACTGTAGTTTGCGACAAGAATAGAGTTGGCTCACTTACTGTCTGGTAGCACTTGTGCTGAATAGTTGCTCATCACCTAGATGTCTTACCAGTCTTCACCAAAGATTAACATTTCTTTAAAATTTCAACAACCAGGAGGTCAGTACTGCTAGAGGAGCCTTTTTTTTAAAGATGACACATACTCAAAGGAATACTCCTACACAGCATTGCAGAAAGCTTTCTCAAAAGATATAAAGCACTTATAATGCACTCTCTGTCCAGTTTTTTTCTTCTTCAGCTATTGTTTAAATTGTTTTAAAAGCTAATACAAGATTTTAGTAGTTTGTTTCACTCTGTGTAGATCAATAGTGATCCATCTTTCTTAAAAGAGCTCATTACTATTCTTTTCCTTTTGGAAACATATATATATTCTTTCCATTTTCTTGTCATACTTTTATCATGTGCTGTTTGCTGCACATTGATATCCCTTTCCACATCTATCTTCAACATTTCTCCCTCGGCCTCCTTCTAACCCTTCTAATGCTATTTCATCTCCGCTATGAAAGCAGAGGAGAGATCACATCCGTTTGTTTGTCCTTGTGAAATCTCAAAGTGTTGCATTCTTCATTCAACAAGCAGGCGCCTTTATTTTCTCTCACTGTTTTTCTTCTTGCATGATCCTTTCTCACTTGTATATTCTTCTATCATGTCACATGGTTTGACCTAAGTTCCTAGAGAACAAAAAGTATGGCTTTTTTGTTGCGCCATACACTTATTCTCATTGTTAATCATTCTTGTGCATCTTTTCGCAAAAAGTGAGTCGGACATTATGTTTCTATATAGGCTCTTTCAGAAATGTTAATGGCCATCACATTCAAAGGATGCCAGCTGTGTTGTCCATATAGATTATTGCTTGTTTGTCATGTCCTTTGTACAACCTGTAGAAATGAACAGCATGTTGAGGCTCCAGTCCAGTCTCCCCCCATGCACCTCCAGAATGTTAAACATGGCTGCTGTGGCTGCCTCTAAATTGCTGGACTGTGTCTCCTGGGGAATGGGGAAATTGAGCCCTGGCTCTTCCTAATAGGTGGTAAAGTGTTAAGTTCCAGAGAAATGGACTGCGAATTTAACCTGGAATGGAAATTGATCCCATTACCTTGTGCTTGGGCTGCTTTCCTCCCATAGGTAGGGGATTGAGAGAGAGAGAGAGAGAGAGAGAGAGAGAGAGAGAGAGGGAAAGCAGAGAGAAGAGATGAGAGTGCGGTGAAATAGAAATGTGGGACCCACAGAAAAAGGGAGGAAATAGTGAAGGAAATGGAGAGAAAAGAGGAGATGGAAGGACGGAAAGAGAGGGCAGAAAATGGAGAAAGTAGAGGAGAAAAGGCAGGGAGAAACAGCGTATATGTGATTAGAGGTGATGGGATGGTAGTGGGGGTTGTGTCCTGCCTGGATTGGCAGACTGGCTGACTCTGTATCAGTATGGTGCTAATAGCTGACCGCCACCGGGCGAGATGGAAAAGAGAGAGGGAAAGGCAGAGGACAAGGTAGACGGAGCAGAGCAACGGCACGCTCTGAAGGGATGATACACCGCCCGCTGAGGGTTTCCACCAACAGACCGATGGTGTCTAGGTGTGTGTGCAGCTGCAGTGAGACCGAGTTAGCAACACTCAGTATCAGGCTGTGGCTTTGAAAGTTTAGAATATTTTCTGGGAATATGAACTCCAATCAGAGGAAATTGTATTTCAATATGAAAAAAAGTATTGACCGGGTCTCAAGTGTTATGAAAAATGTACTAGTAGATTTTCTTTGACTCAAAGGAACACTGTCTTCTCTGTGCCCCGGCATAGACCTCTGTCATTTCCTTGATTTTATTGAAACTATCTTGCACTACCTGCCATTTCATATAGCTTAATTGATTATCTTGATGTATGCTCATACTCCTCTCTCTGTCCACCCTGCCAGAGCCAATGCACGGCCCACAACGGGTAGAAGTGGTGGACATCCAATCCAAACAGGTGACAGTGCGCTGGGAGCCTCTGGGCTACAATGTGACCCGCTGCTACAGCTACAACCTGACCGTCCAGTACCGGTCCAGGGTGGCCGGCAAGGATGAGACCCGCGAGGAGGTCTGTTATGACACTCAGAGCCGTGCCCCTCAGCACACCATCCACAACTTGACACCCTTCACCAACCTCAGTGTCAAGCTGGTGCTACGCAATCCAGAGGGGGTCAAGGAGAGCACGGAGCTGGAGGTTCAGACTGATGAGGATGGTAGGTGTTATTCAAGGTTACTTCCTGTCCAGGTCTGAGAAGTACGACACATGATTTGAGTAAACTGATCTTGGGTTGGATGTCTTTTAAATTCTGGAGAGCAAATAAAGAGAACTGAAACACAACATTTAAACAACTAAATTAAAACTAATTACCTTATCTTACCAGGTAGTTTGTAGAGGATGTATACGTGTGTCTGCTCTCCAACAGTAGAAAAACTGCTTTTTTGTGACATTTCAATCTTCAGAATGGGTGGATAATTCTCACCTGGTCATAAGTAGCTTGCATTAAGGAAAACTTTTGAGATTCTCCAACTATTTTTTTCAGGAGAGCTCATTCTGTGTCATATGGTTGTTTCACCTCCTTCAAAGATGAAAGGTTTTCAGTGTTGCCTCAGCAGACACAGGAAAAGAACTCTATAGAAGTCTCAAGGAACCCCGGCCGCCAGATAATAAACAGGCTCAGCTGACGAAAAGAGAGAGTCTTATCATGTCTGGCTCAGATCTCTGTGGTTGGAAACTTGAAAGTGGCAACTGTTTCTCACTCTCTGACTTCTGTGTGTCTGTGGATCTGTGTGTGTAGAGTCCCATGGGAACAAGTTTACAGACAGGGTGTAGCTGTAGTTATGTTATTGAAGATAAATCTTGGAGTAAAAAAAAAGTAATTTCCACATCATTCTGTTTCGCTTACAGAATGAAAGCTTTTCACATGAGGGGTTAAAGGACCAGATCTCTTTGGCAGTATTTAAATACAAGTAAACATTGTGGAAATATTGAGATTCCCACTGTTCACTTGGGGTTACTAGTTCATCTTTGTTTGCAGCAAATTTTTATCAAGTGAAAAGTGTTCAGGTTTGCTGTAAAACGTGTCAAGGAGTGTGTTGTGAGTGACAATGACTTCAAATATTCTCACAAATTCCTATTAAGGTGTTTGACTTTGGCTTATGGCCATTTGCGTACTGTAGGTCCTCGAAGAGCTCTTTTATTGATTGTTTTATGCACATCAGTTCAAGGTCCTCGGTAAATCATAATAGAAATGACTAAAGCTGCAATGTAGCAACTGCTTTCATCCTTATTGACAACATCTTATCTTGATAAACATGAAGATGGGGAAAATATCAATAAGAAATCCTACTGCGTATGCTTTTTATACACTTGTTTCTAGCTGGAAAACTACCACTCTGCCACTAGTTTTGCGAAATGTATCTGTGATGATTTCCCACAGTGCCAGGGGCTGTTCCTCTGGAGTCCATTCAGGGCAGCGCCTATGAAGAGAAGATCATCCTGAAGTGGAGAGAACCAGCACAGACCTACGGCATCATCACTCAGTTTGAGGTATACTTGCAACCAGGGTTAGCAAAATGTGAGCGATGTTAAACACTGTCCAATATTAAGCTGTTTTTTTCTCTTTGTGAATCATGTGCATATCTTTGTTCTCTCTATCTTTGTTTTATCACATGAATCAATTTATTTTCTTGGATTAGAGCTTGTGTGCATCTGCTAGTTTTTTTAGATCCTCTCAACAAAGAGGGTGTACTGTATTTCCTGTTGTGAGATTACCAGTTAAACCAGGCACATTCCAGTAAATCAGGCTATTTTTTTTAGGAAAGTGTGTTTCACAAAACTTGTTTAAAAAGGCTTTAACTAATTAACCGTGGAAACTTATTGTTTCAGATCATCCTGGGTCTGGTCAGAGTCATTTTCAGGCTTAAATTCAACTCACGCTTAAACAGAGTTATTATGCCATTATTGAGTTTCTGCTGAAAACACTGTCAACTTGTCTTGCAGTATACTCTTTTGTCTTGTTACTGTATAATATTAAATGCTGAATATTTGCGGCTTGGTAGCCATAGTCACAACAATTGAATCGTTCAATACCTTCTTAATGCGTTTTAAAGTCATTAAAGTGCAGTCATCATGCAGACTGCTTGGATTTGTAGAACAGCCAAATCAATTTGTTAGGTTCTCTCAAGAAGCGGTTTTCAGCCACATTTATGAAGCACCACTCACATGTTTTACTGTGACAGAATCTGGAATATGCCGTCATCTTCTGTCCTTCCACACATTAGCGACCTCTAAAGAAAATACAATCCTAAAACACGCTTCGATTCAGCACTAAAGCAAATGTTGACATACGGTTCAACACAGCCCCTGTCAGCCTTGTCCAGGAGCTGCATTGAGTCTTGAATAATATAAACTGTCTTCACACAAACACACACACACACACACACACACACACACACACACACACACACGGACGATGCATGTACACATTGATCTTAACCATCTTATGGTGGAAGTAATCCAGCCTTTCCCACAGATGTTTCGTCTGTTGATTCTCTCTGTTGAAGCCGTTTGCTCTCGCTATCTTGACTAGTTTAGAAGTCATTGACGGGGCTGTTTCACATACAAGGAGAACCAATTGAATAGTAATGGCAATGCAATCAGGGTTGCTCTGTCCACTGCCGTGCCGTGTATGAAATATGTCATACGCGCTCGTTTAGCAGCACAGAGACATTTCCATCCAAGCAGGGATGTCCTCAGGTCCCCAGAATCCTAACAAGGCCCTGTTTATTCAAACGTGTGTATCTCCATGTTGTGTCCTGTGCACAGCTGTATGGCACTAAGAGGTGCTGGCAGAGTGCAGGAAAACAATGTCTATACAAATGGTCGGTTTACTGCTTACTCAATCCCTTTGAGAGCAACATGTTTCAGTTGTTTATCTTTTTAAAATTTCATGGAACAAGAAAAAGCATTCAGAGCAAATGGCATGGTTTGCATTGCCGCTTTGTCAGGTTCACTCATATTTACGTCGAGGCAAAAGTGTATATTCATATGCTGCAGCAATTACTTATCTCTGTCTGTGTCTGGAAAGTCTTAACAGTACAGTTATTTGTTTATTTCAAGTAAACAATAAGTCACTGACAATGTTCTGGTGTTAATATATCAACAGCTTCATCATAGATTTCCCAACATAACATAGAAGCACAGAATGTATTTAAGAGTAAGAAAGAATATTCATATTCATAACATTTGTCTTAAACAGAGTGACAGATGAGGTGAACCTAGGAAGTCTGACTTTCTGCTTTTAAGAAAATAAACCACAATGTATTCTGCCGGTATTCCCCAGAAGTTGCTTCTTATAAGTCAGGACCTTGCTTTGATTTGACATTATCAAAGGACTCAAAGTGAAATGCGTCTGACAAGGCCTGATATCAAAGAGATTTCTGCTCCATTCCTTTTTGACCAAGATCTGCAGATGCAATTTTATTGGCAGCCTTTCAGACCAACATGAGCCAGCTTCTCTTTGAAGGTATACAGCAGATTTTCCAAATATCCCTTGTTCATCAGTCATATTTAGCAAATGAAATGTGAAGTAGCATTTTGTTTATCATAGTGTTACTATTGTAAAGCTGTTCATCTCATTACCTTTTGAGGCAAAAATCAACGGATATTAAAGAATAAATAGCATTTCCAGTCAACCAACAGTGCTATTAAGTAATGCTATTTCCCTTAATCAACCTTTTAAATCGGCAGCCGCTTTAATTTAGATTGTTCTAATTTACTGGAGGTCCGTTTAAGTAAAAAAATCTTAAATTCAGTTTGAGTAACAGGACACAGCAGCTTTCTTCATTATTGTACGAGTAAAGGTGCTGGAGATTATGCAGGCATTTATATTTTATGAATGCTTCATAAATTCACGATTTTCCTCCCTCCCAAGAAAAATTGAAACCAGTGCAATTTAAAAAGCATGATATATCAGATTGAGTAATAGTTCCAAGCAAGCCCAAATTAATTTGCTCAAATATTCTCCATTATTTTTCCTGTTGCTTCCATTATAATTATGAAAACCTGTCCATGTGCCCAGTGTTGACAAGTCATTTCAAATTCCTCTCCCTGTAATGTTATGATATAGGATTTGGCATCACAGACTCATTTCACAGACAAAGACTAAATGAGAAGGCCTCGAAGCATTTCAAAACTTGATGGACACAAATTATGCAGCACTCCTAACTCTCTTTGTGTTCCTTAATTGGAATTATAATGGAGGTTTTTCCTTTACGAGCAGAGGCATTTTCTTAAAGTGGGACTTTACAGTTATTCAAAATGGATATTAGCAAAAACACTCACCTTAATGCTTCCCTTCAGAGCTCCCTGTGTTTATTAATGGAAAATGATTACATTAAGTGTATTTCCTCTCTCCTTGAAACCACAGGCTTGCATCAGCTTTGGTTGAAAAATCTGTAGCTGTGCTTTTTCCGTACAATCTACCGTTCCTCTCCGTCGACCTTTTTAAAGCCTTCTTGACATAAAGTCAGAAGCTCAAGAGCGAAAGTGAAAAGCTTCTTTCCTGTACTTAAGGCGTTTTAAAGACACTTTTGTGTTGTTGTTTTGGACTGCATCATGTAACATGTCCAATATAGTGTTTCAAATATTCAAACAAAGTTTTTTTTTTTAAATATATTTTGTGGCTTTCGGTGAGTAGTGCACAGAGGAAAGAGATATTAAACAATAAGGTAATTTCACCCGGCGTGAGTGGGATAGAAACCTCAACACGGTGAGTACAGAACAATGCATTAACATGCTGAGCATCCGAGTGAAGCCTCCAACATAAAACGTTTTCATTGTATGAATTAAAATCCTCCACAGCTGAGGAGAGCTGAGCCTGGAGTACCAGAGGCCACTATCAGAAAATTATGTATTTCCTTCCTTCCTAGATCTCCTATAAGGCAGTGAGCTCCTTTGACCCGGAGCTGGACCTCTCCAACCAGAGTGGGAAGGTTGTGAAGTTGGGCAACGAGACCACCCACATGTTCACAGGCCTCTACCCAGGCTCCACGTACTCCTTCAGTCTGCGCGCTAGCACAGCCAAGGGCTACGGCCCCCCCATCATCACCCAGTTCACCACCAAGATTTCAGGTCAGCAGGGTCAAAAGCATGGCCGGTCAGTGTGTGGGTGATGTCGATTAAAGAGAGTGACACTGACTGCCTCCGGAGATTTTCATGTTCAATTGTGTGAATGGAAATTGGAACTTGATTTATTACTCGAACATATTTCGATAGCACAGGTTTTTACTTTACTGATGTCGTTCTTCAGCCTCAAAAGGTTACATCCTATCACACCATAATAACGGAACCAATACAAATTAATTTAATAATAACTTATAAAGATATAGATGTGCTAAAGCAAATACAAAACACCGAGCTGGTTTCGTGATAACGGCTTTTTGGTCTGGGAATTCTTTTAGATTTAGCAGAATTTAGCAGCAAGGACAAATTATGCTTAAAGTTCCCATAAACTATGGCTCGGATTGATTTAGATAATGACCATAAGCCTAGTTAGTGCGGAAATTGTGATCCATGTGCACTATTTAAGCAACATACTGCAATACTTTTGTGACAGCAGCAAATGTTTCACTTCACTGTTATTGCTATATTTAATGATTTAAATTGTGGCGCTATAAAGACAGGAGGCAGTGAGAACATTGGCTTTTTCTTCAATTTTTTTCTTCTACTAAGTGTCGAGCTGAATGACTCATTATACAAGATGAAAGATGATGCTGACCAAAACTGGACTGTTTTGCGCATTGCTTTGCTGTGTAGTAAAACCTCCTTCCCTTTGGTTTTCTCCTCAGCCCCTTCCATGCCGGCATACGACCAGGAGACCTCTCTGAACCAAACAGACAGCACAGTCACTGTGCTGCTTAAACCGGCCCAAAGCAGAGGTGCACCTGTGAGGTAGGCTTCCACAATAGGGACTCTCTCTCTCTCTCTCTCTCTCTCTCTCTCTCTCTGTCTCTCTCTCTCTCTCTTTCTCTCTCTCACACACACACAGCACAGTGTAAAGACAACAAAACAGCATATTAAAACACCAGGAACCACCATCAGCAACAGCAAACTATCAAAGAGCCTGTGTTTATCAATACCCCATCGTGAGGATAGTTGCCAGGAAATTCAGTACCTTGTATGCATCTCATTTTCTGAGCTTTATTTGTTTGTGGATTTTGAGCTTGTGAAAAAGAAGCACAGTCTTTGAAGATGAGAAGGAGACGGTGCGGTGCAGCCAAGGCTAACTTCGGGATCCCTTTCCGTTGCATCTCTTTCATGTACCTGGCTGCCCGCACCGAGCCACCACGGGCTTCTGCGGAACGAAGGAATTCTGTCTGCTCGATGCTGCATTTGTTAATCATTACTTAGGAAGTGGTGCAGCTGGACTGTGCACAGTAAATGCCAAGCTGTTGGACACAAGTCATTTTTGTTTACCAAAGGTCACAGGGGGCTTCTGGCAGGAATACTGCGACCATCTTTTTGTCAGTCAGTCAGTTGGTTAGTTATACCACTATTCAGTCTATGAAGCCTTTATAGTTTAAAAGTAAGCAGCCGTCACTGAAACAGTTCTTTCTCCAGGTCTCTTTTTTAATTACAGATGATAACATTGTATAATATGTGATATCAACATACATGTCATAAATGTTAAATACAATTATCATAAACCTTTCTACATTCCTCCTAGGACAAAATTGAGCGTTAGCAGTGTGAAGAGAATTGTTCATGCCAATATTAAAGAAAAGGCCCCCCAAAAAAACAGTGGTGCTTTCAGTCAGCAGGACTCTGAAAGGAAAGAGTGGTTTAATACACACTTGTGCTCAGTGTAAAACTGAATTTTACACCATCAACTCATCTGAGTCCTTTAAAGATTACAGCCTGGAGGTCTTTCGTCAGGCTTGTCAACTCATGTTTACCATATGAGCAGCTGTCCAGATTAATGCCCCAGCGCCAAGTGGAGAGGCCTGAGCGAGAAAGACAGAGCCATCGCTTTTTAATCTTCTCACAGGTACAATTCCAAAGGCCTTATTCAGACTGCCATTCTTTCAGTGGGCTCATTACAAACGCCTAATTATAATTAACAGAGCGTCGTGAATCTGGAGCTCCCATTAATTAGCATGCTGGGCTCCTCTTTTGTTTACCGTTTGAAGGCATGCTCACCTCGTCACCGGATGAAAGAGATTTTTCTTTGGAGATAAAACGTTAGGTTTGAGACCCGCTTCATTTTGTTTGACTGAGCTGAGACATAACTGTAGTGTGCACTAATGCTTTACAGCATGGTCATACATGTGAGGATTGTCATCTGATCTGTTTTGGATAGGGATAAACTCAGTGACAGTGCTTGTTTATTATTAGGAAAAAGAGCAAATAATGTGTTTACATCCAGGATCAGATATGTTTAATGAGTCTCTCTAGATAATCCATAAAGAAAATGGACCACCATTCATCAGTAGAGTTCAGTATATGGCACAACTGAAACTAAAAACTAATTGAAGCATCCTTTGATCACAGTAGAGCCTCGGCACGTCTAAACGTTGGGGGTTTTCAGGTACACATTTCTTTCCCCACCTCCTCCCTTCTCTTAAATCTTGCAGGACGCAAAGGCCAGCATACTGCATTCATGTGTGCTTCCGATGTCTGGAAAAATATGAATTGCAAACAGGAAAGATTATGATGCAGGCCTAAGACGTGATACTGGCAGGCTTTTGAAGATGTTTTCCACCTCCACCTCAGGTGGCACGAAGCCTTTGAAAATGTAAGGTGACTTTAAAGAAGCTTCCATCAGAGGCGTTAAGTTAGTCGGTCTGCTGGGATCTGCTGTCTGGCCAATAATGATAAATATAGTCATCTGAATTTACCAATCTCAAAGAATAATAACGTCTCAAATCTGTTTTTGAGTTGAAAGGGTTGAAAAAACATTACTAAGTGACATTTTGAGTTGAGACACACATATAAGAGATGTTTTCTAAGTTGTTCCATCACCTGGAGTGCTGGCAAACACTTATCCAGTCAGTGTACTGAAGAGTTAGCATTATGTCAACCAAGGACTTAAATTTCACCCCATAGTTAGATTTTAAAGCTCATGTTGCAGGAGTAGCCATCACTTTTGTAGAGTGGTGGGTAGCTCATTTTGAAATTGAACACTTAATGAAATCAGTTTTAAAGCCCATATGAAAATGGCATTTGACGAGGGAGAACGCTGATCTGCAGCACAACAGAACAGAGCAGCACGACGCCTGATTTGATAACGCAATCTTGCACGCTGATTGGGTTTGGGGGGGTAATAGAGCTCCAGACATTTCAAACAGCAGATGTTTTGCTGTAACGCAGGAAGGGGAACACATTGGGAGATGACACGATAGCGCCGGTTCATGAAATAATAAAGACATACATGTAACAGAATACAAACGTCCATTTCACTTCAGCATCCTGCAGTCATGCTGCAGTCAAATCATATTTTAGATAGATTTCGACAGACGTCACTGATGGGGGGGAGGCAGTCATTTTTTCCCCATATTTGTGTAATTGCTAATCAGTATAACATTTCCAACTTGGATTTGGTTTCTAATCTCTGGGGACGACGACGCATAGCCGGGAACAATTTTTACCAGAGGGGACACTGTTCCTTTAAGAGGATTAGTGAACTGTCGATCAGTCATGTCGTGTTAAACTAATGTTTGCAATGGCCTCTCGTCAGGGCTGGAGTACGCCTCCTCACTCCGTAGCATCAAAATACATGTTTACATGCTTCTGCAAGAATAAATGATTTGAGATGCTTTCCTTATCATTCACACCACCAAATCAGCCCTTCTCTCTTCCCTGACATAACCTTTGCCTTAAGCAAGCTCACACACATATACATAAACATAAAAAGCTATAAAATTCTGCAGTTTCTGGCGTTGTTTGTAGCATATTGAGGAAGCTGAGTTCGGGTGAAGTTTCTACCCTGTAGCATCAGATTATCTGTGCTCAACCGTGGCCTGAAATCAGTTAAGTGATTTTCTACAGTCCTAAAATAAGCACTAACTTTCTTTGATCACGGCAGAGCAAACGCTAATAGCTGTGCCTAAACGTGACACAACTCAATGCTTTTTACGATTTAATGGCAAATATAATCTATGGCACTTTCTAATTTGTTTGCTTTATAGCTTTATGGACACCAGGGAAATATCAAGAGTAAGGAGACAGACACAGGGAGGGAGGATGCTTGGTCAGGAGAAGTGTGTTACTTACAACCGCTCTTAAATCAGACATGTAGGCATCTAGAGCCAACAATTAGCATTAGAGAGAGAGAGAGAGAGAGAGAGAGAAAGAGAGAGAGAGAGAGAGAGAGAGAGAGAGAGAGAGAGAGACAGTGATTAAAATGCTCCCCATACCCCTTGCCTCATCTGCTCAAACAGCCCGGAGTTCTACCCTATCAGCCCACATGAAAAATAAATCTGAGTTTCAGGTCACAATCCAGTCGATTCCGAGTCAATCCGCCATAATTGGTTGGCGTCACATGGCGGCAGGGCTGAAATCTATCGGGCAGCGAGGCTGGAGGAGGCCTAATTGGTGTCAGCTCAGGTTGCAGCGCTTCTGCAGGAATACAGGTCTGCCCTGCCGGCCCCTCTGGCAGACCACTTTTAACAGCTTATACCATTCTGCTCATTCAGCTTCTGCCTTCATTCCTCTTTTTGTCTTTCCATCTTCTCAGGCAGAAAAGTTGAGGATTTCAGCAATTTTTGAATTAGGTACAATTCCACACCTCGCATATAGCATGTGGTGTGAGCCCTGAGTTTCCTCTCCTGAGCCTTTGTTTTAAATCTGTGATTTGTATGTTTGTGAAGGTTAAGGTTGTCTGTTACCAGGACTAGTATCTAACATTTTGGCTCAACTTGGCATCACTTGCCGAGCAACATTGTGACTAAAGAGCAGTGCAAAAAGAACAAGTTTAATGGGACATATTCATGGAAACACAGAAAATACAGTACATTTACTCAAATACTGTACTTTAGTGCAAATATTGTTCTTTTGACTTCATTACATTTATCCCAAAACAATAGTTACTAGTTGGACTACTATTGCAATAAGAAAAAGAGCTGCCCCGAGGGCTTGTCAATCACGTTCAAGGTACGGGGTATGTATGTATATATGTACCTATGTTTTGATTTACCCTGATGTGTCCATAGTTTGAATGCAAGGTGTTTTTCTTGTAATGGAGTATTTCTTTCACCGTGTTGTTAGTACTTTTACTTCAGCAAATTAACTCAATATTTCCCCCACATCTGAATCATCATCATCAATGTAAGTCATTTGCAATTCTCTTTTTGCCATCGGACCATTTGAAACATCCGCTTATAAAGGATGTTTTGTTCTTGCTATTAAACCATTGCTGTTCATCTGTTGTTTGTTGTTTTTTCTTTGCTCATTCATGTCGTACTAAATCAAGAAAGTGACGAAAGGACTCTGGTCTGTCAACATGAGTCATCATGCAAATTGTGAACTCAGCATGAGGTGACAAGGTGTCAGCTGCTCAAAGCCACATTAACATGACATCAGTAATTACAAAAAAAGGGAATCATTGCATTTTCAAATTCGCACAAATTAAAGTCATGAGTCACTTTTACATTTTAGAAGCAGTTGAGGTGAAAATAGTATATTTTTCAGACACAGGGGAAGTCTTCTTGCATACAGCATGTTACCGCTGAAAGATGCTTGAGATGAAACCAGTAAAGTGAGTATTATTGTTACAAATATGAACAAAACATTGTATTAAATTGCAATTCATTGTGAGTTAGTTTTTATTTTCCCGCTGCAGTGAATATTCTGTGGAAGTAAAGCAGTGGTTCAGATTTCCACATTACAAGAGTTATACCCTTGGAGCCTCATAGCCTATGGCACTTGGTATTTTGCCTGAGGCAGAAAAGCAGCACCATTCACACTGTGTCTATCATTAACTCATGGCACAGCCACATCATCATATCATAAGGAGCCACCCGAGGGGAGCCAGCTTTTGTTTTTATTTCACTATCTGCAGATTTATTTGGAATATAAATATCAATATGGGCAAGCTGTTAGTAAGTATGCATTTTTACAGCAAAACAGAAGCATTGTTATTAAGGCCATCATTTGTACTTGGTATTGCAAAATAATATAATGAAACGCTTTCTTTACAAATAGTTATTGTTTATCTGTTACACTTTGTTATTAATGATTGACATCTGATATAAGCTATGATGGGACAATAGATTATTTAAAATTACATCTGATCGACATTGTTTTGGCTGAGGCCTCCACGCAGCCTCATCACTCATTTCTCTGCCACTCAGCAGATACTTAAGGGGCTCCCATGTACCGTCTGCACTTGCCCTTTGACCTCTGCTCTCAATAGAGGACAGTAATTAAAGGCTGATTTCTCCTGCAGCCTCTCGGCAGGATTAAATATTTCATCACCTCCCAACCCAGCACTAAATCGAGAGCTCTAAGGAATTGGGACACACCCACCAAGAGCAAAGGGGGATTTTCTAATGACACTGCAAGCACCTTATGATAAACTATAGGGTTAAAGAGCACATGCTGTATGCACAAAGGGACACTTAATCATCCAGTACCAACCGCAGGGAACAATTGATCATTTCTTGGGCTGTTTGTACTGAGACTATACAGCTTAAGAGTACAGCTACTACAGTGCAGATTTATTTTCTATTTGTCCATTTTCTAATAATGTGGGCTAAGGGAACATGTTCAGGGTCATCGAAGCTTTACATCCTGCCAGGCGGAACCCACTGTCATTTTTATGACATGGCACAATGAAATGAATGATGAGATGAATATGAATGCTTCACAATGTTTCAGATGGTTGTTTGGGATATAGACTTGTAAATTGGCAAACTCATGAAGAGAGCATTGTACAAATGCATGATTTTGTTTTGTAATCTTTTATTTATTCATATTAATGACTAATCCATCTTATCTGTGATCGGCACAGCTAGAAGCTGTTTGTATTAATACCAAGTGTAAATGGACCATTGGGGTTTTGGTTTCCTCGGGATCTAACAAACATGCTGAATGCAATTCATTCCTCATTTGCAGACAATGGCAAAGCCTTGGCGCCTTACTGCCCCAGTTTAGTGGAATAATATTGCGATGCTTGTGTGCTCGCGCTTGCATGAGCGTCCTCATGTATGTGCTCGATACAAACAAAACCTAGACCCACTCTTGAAAAATTGCCCAATTGCGCTTCTTGAGCAGAAAACTCCAGAGGGACTTTAATTTAAAATATATATATTTCTTTTTTTAATTTATAAACATAGAAAATTAAAAATTAAAATGTGTTAAATTCAGAAATCAACTTTCCAAAACAAAAGAGCCAGAGCATGTCATAGCATTCAGTCATTCATAAATGTGTTCATGCATTCATTCAGGGAGCAGTATTGCTCCATCTTCTGTAAAAAATAACTTGTTGTTTGCATGACTCTTTTGGAAATGGAACACTAGTCCCCAATCATAGCTGGTTATTCTCTGTGGCAGCTGTAAACAGACTCTTTGTCACTCAGCAACTCAATAGATTTAACAGGTGGATGCGAGATGCATACTAACATCAACGTCTATACGACAGTCAGTCTCCCCCTCAAGCCAAGTGACCGGCTCAGAGACAATGTCATCTCTGTCAGAGGCACCGAGGGCTGCAGTTTTGATCTCAGCTAAACACAAGGCTCGGATGGAGAGGAAATGGAAAGAGCCGTTACCCTTTTCAGTTGTTGAATAATGAAAATGATAACAAAGTCAGGCCCAGTCCTGCGTCACAGCTCATTTATCTTCCACTATATTTTCTGTTCAGTTAGATACAGAACATTTTTATATTTCTACAATAATTTGTTGCTGTAAA
Source organism: Taurulus bubalis (assembly GCF_910589615.1). Taxonomy (NCBI): domain Eukaryota; kingdom Metazoa; phylum Chordata; class Actinopteri; order Perciformes; family Cottidae; genus Taurulus; species Taurulus bubalis. The sequence goes on from NC_136589.1 coordinate 26,657,100, forward strand.
TGTAAATTAATGTCAGTACATTTCATTATTTTCTACTCCTCTACTCTTTAATGCATTTTAAACTTAACTTTGTTGTCAATAAAGTATTGTGATGTTGGTGGTAAAAAAGTGATTACTCTCCCTGTAACTGCTTGTATACAGTAGCAGTGTTCAAATTAATCTATTCCATCTTAAAGCTCACAGCTTGTTTTCTAACTTGTATACACCAAGAGAAATCACACAAAGGTAAAGTGTTTATAATGTAGCCTGTGATGAGCACACTTACATGATCAAGTACTATACTGTAGTGCTTGGTTGTAAAACCTTAGAGAACAAATCTGAAATAGATATGCAGAGGTGGCGATATGCAATCTCACGTCTAAAAAAGAATATTTTCTAAAGACTTGGTGTACTCTGCGATTTGGAGTGTTGCAACATGTATTTCTGTGCCATACATAAAGAGGCGATTTTTACACTCTGTAATGCTTACAAAAAGGCCTGCATTGCCAACAGTGTTCTGCAAGCGGCCCATTGGAGTCTGTTGATGCTGTTTGTGTCTTGTGTTTGCAGCGCGTACCAGGTGGTGGTGGAGGAGGAACGTCCACGCAGAGCACGAGGAACAGCAGAGATCCTGCGCTGCTACCCAGTTCCCATACACTTCCAGAACGCCACGCTCCTCAACTCCCAGTACTACTTCACTGCTCAGTTCCCCTCCGGCGGCATCAACTCGGCCCAGCCCTTCACCGTGGGGAACAACAAGACCTACAACGGCTACTGGAACGCCCCTCTGCTGCCTCAGAAAAGCTACAGCATCTATTTCCAGGCTGTCAGCACAGCCAACGGGGTGGGTGTCTTTCAAGTTTTTATTTTATTCACGCGATTTTATTTACACGGGACACTAAAACTAAAATATGGCCAGTCAGTGTTCGCTTCATAACGAGTGGTGGAAAGCAACTAGGTACTTAATTACTGCTTGTAAAGGAGGAATGAGTAGGATTTATTTTATATATTTTCTTATTTAGCTATGTTTGGGACGTCAACCTCTTGAAAAACTTATCAATCAGGTGCCAGATTGTAAGTACGAATCCAAGAGGAAGCTACGAAAGTAGCAGGCATAACACACAAAAAACACAAATGAGGTGAAACACCAAGAGTAAAAAGCCACTATACATTTCAGCAGTAAATATTCAAATTTGTACTCCACTGCATTTATTTGACAATTTCTATTAAGATTTTACATTAAGAAACATATGACTAGTTCAACGTACGAAGTAGTTTCTCAAACCACTAAAATATTTAAAAGCTGCATATGCGTTTTCAGTAACAATAATCCTGTCCTATTGATATACCTTTCATAATGAGTACTTTTACTTGTCATAAAGTATCTTGACATTGAGGTATTGTTAGGAACCAGACCACGGTGGCTGGACTCACAAGCAGACAAGACAGTTTGATTAAAAAAAAAGCAAGTCTTTACTTAGTATGCACACAGAACATCAAAAGACAAACTCGCACAGGACAGGGAGTTGACACAGACTAAATACACAGGGGAACGAGACACAGGTGGAACCAATGAGGGCGGGGCTTCCAATCACACAGGAGGGCGGCACACAAGGAGGGAGGAGTCTGGAACGAGAGACAAGGTGAGTGACAGACAACACAACATACACAGACAGTGAACACAGAACTACCCAGAGGGTCTGGGTGTAACAGGTATTACTATTTGAGTAAAGTATCTGAATAAGTCTTCCACTGGTTCTAATCAAAGAATAACAACAAAACAAAGACATCAAAGAGAGACAAACATGTTCTCGATAACATGTTGTGTGTTGCGTGCCAGGACAGTGTATTGTTTTACCGCATGTCTTACAGTGCGGTGCTAATAAGTATTTACAGTACCTCAGCAATGAGACAATAAGCAGAGTCAATAATAATTCTTTATGTAATCAAACTCAAACACTGACAAAATATTCATGCAACTTAAAAATGTATATGATTTGTGTTGCATCAATTTTTTTTATAGAGAACTTACTGTAACATACTGCCAAGTCAAACCACACCTCTCTTTTTAAATGATATGCATATCCACTTAAAAGTGTTGATGAAACAATGTTGAAAATTATGCTGGGTTTAATGAGAATGCAAAGCAGACTGACATATTGATTGACCGGGCCACTGAAAGGGACTGAAGTGGCTGAGTACAGAAGTCCCTGACTCTACACAGTAACTGCTCACATAGGCAGACACATGCACGCAGCAGCACAATTGCATTCGGCCTCTGATAGATGTGTCAGTCCTCTAGTGGGATGTACTAACAACACTGTCTCCATTCCTAATGGGCTACAGCAGGGTCAAGCGTGGAATGCAGAGCTCTATGCGGTGACATGCGCTCTCTTTCCATTACTGTGGCCCTGTTCTCCTGCCTTTTCCAATGGAGCATCATGTCAAAAGCCAGACAAGCCTTTGATCAACAGCATTTAAGAGAGCCAGGCGTCCCAGCGGCATTTTAGCGTGGGAGGCAGGAAACAACAACGGGGTTACCAATCGTACAGGTCGCAGCCTCTGTCGTCGAGTTGCACTCGGCGAGGCCCTCCCTCCGAGGACAGCCATGGCAGACAGCTCAATGGCGACTTCAAGAGCCCCACCGATTGTGGTCTTGAATTTGAATCGCCATAAAACAGCCTTCTTGAGAAACATTAGCACGTCTTTAAGGAGGCGATGGAAATAACATGTGCAGCAGGGCTGAATCCAATTAGCGAGTTTGCTCTTGAGAGTAAAGAATTGGCGTTCTGAAACTTTCCAGGATGAATCGGTGAGTGCTATGAATTGACTGATAGTGCTCTTCCTTGCACAAACTAAATAAAAGAGTCCCTTGTTGACGCAGCATGAAGCTCTGTCTTTGTGATTGACATGTTATTTTTATATTCAATGTTTTGATTTACAGTGGCCAAATGCACTCTTTCATTAAGCCATTACTGTCAATGGATAGTACTGCACGCTTTAATTAATGTCTAATGATGTTGGAGTGATTTGCTTGGGCCTTTAAAACTAAATAAGCACTTAGAGAAGGTGAGTGCCATACATACACCGATTCTTTTTCTTATTTTTTTCTATTAAAATAAAAAGGGTTATGTTGCCTTCAATGAGAGGACCATATGACAGTTTAAAAGCTGCAGTAATGTGAAAACACATGCACCCAGGATCACATAAACATTGATGTTTTCTTTCTTCTGTTCATTCTATCTCTCGTGGCCTCTAAATGTTGTCGCTCCCACGTGTGCTCATTGCTCATCGGACAGCTTGGCTGGGTCAAACACAGGGACACAGCTTGCATGTCTTCTGTGTTGTATTACTCATTGCCTCCCCGTTCCTGTCTGTGTCCTTTTTTTCCTGTTCACCAGACCATTGTTGACAACAAACTTCTCTGCCAGCAGCAAGAGCAGTGTTTTTTTGTTGAATTGTAGGCTGTTGTCAGAGCTCAAACTCCATTACATATTCAGGAATATTCCCTGACGTGTCATTTTGGAGCCCTGCATGCTGGGTTGGTGTCGCTTGTCACAGGGCTATGGTTTCTCCACAGTGGCTGACCACCTTGTGCTGCAGGCTGCCGACAGATCGCTGTTGGCTGACAAATCAGCAGCTCAGCACCACTAATCTGTGCTGTAGGCCCTCTCGCCTAACTGCGTTTTGTGTCACAGTCATTGAGCTCAACAGATGATAGGGGACAGCGTGGAACTGGCCGAGCTGTTTTGTTGTAACTACGGGTTCTTAGATAGGTGTTGTTGCCGCTGCAAGTGTGTGTCTCCTGTCTCTGTATGTGTGTCATATAAAACTCTGATTCTCTTCTTTTCTTTGTGTTCTCTTCTCCCATTTGATTTCTCTGTTTGTACAGGAGACCAAAATTGACTGTGTTCGAGTAGCCACCAAAGGTAGGAATAGATGGTGTGAATGACGATGTTTGCTATATGTAGCTCTTAACATCACTACGGCCATTGTAGGTATAAAACTAAAATAATTAGGGAGCCGGGGAGGTGGGTAATATTCCAAGAAAAAAACTCTGTATTCTCTGAGATTATTATGAACTAATCATTTTTTGACATTTTCAAGGAAGAAAATCTGAAATTCACATATTTGCAAAAAAACAAACACAACAACTCAGAATTCTGGATGTTATCCATGTAAATTGACCACTTTAATACCAAAGAGAAATTCAAGAAAAATCCCAGAAATGTAGGACTTCTAAATTCTCTGGATGTTTGTATTTAAATGGTCTTTGTATCTGTAATGGCTCTAATTACCCTTTGTAGATGTGAGGTTTGGTCTTCACATCAATACATTTAACAAGAAAAAGTGTTTTCCCACGATTGGGAGGTAGCCTGTGTGCCCAGTGAGGTCTGTGGGTACTTAGCTATGCTGCCTGTACGTCCTGCTTCACACATTAAAGCTGATGAAGTCTCGGCACCATTGATCCTGGAGCAGAATTGATAAGGCCAGAGGGAGTGCTGGTCACACTCCGTTCTGGGCCGTGGGAGGGCCTGTCACATGCTCCAACAATCTTATATTTTGCAGCTCCACTATGGATTTTGTGTGGATTTCCAGATATCTCCATCTACATGGCTCAATAGGCTGAGGTAAAATAGCACGCATTAGAAGTAGAAGGATCATATAAGCAATTTCTTACCTGAACGGATTCATTTTAATGCACTGCATTTGGCTCACAAAGATATGGACTTGCGTGAAATGATTGCTGTTGCTAACTTGACTAAACAAATTGGGAAATTATTTCTAATACTGTAATGAGTATCTTTCTCTTCCTCAATGTTGCTTGATGATGGTAACTGATCGTGCCTGTTTTTAGCTTCAATTTGGCCTGTCTCTCCATCTCTCTCTCTTTATCTGTCTATCTCTCTGTCTCTCTCTCGGTCTCTCTCTACTGCATGCAATCCTGGATCCACTGACTCTACTCAGCCGCCATACTCGTGACTCAGCTCACAACGCCCTACATCCGCATCGCCCCAGCGGCCGGTGACAAGCAACTAACAGGTCAGACCTGCAGCTTTCTGCACATTGTCTGACCATCTCAGTTATTCTGGGTTTTAACCAGTATGACTTTAACGTGGCGGCCATAATGACGAATCCCTCCACAGCAACACAAACAAGTGGCATATTGCATGTGTGTGGTTTTGTTTATTTTCCTTCTATTTGCATAGAATTAGTGTGATTAAATCAAAGACATTGTCTTTTACCTTCATCCTCTCAGCATTACTGGACATGAAAGACCGGCTTAAGGTGCGATTGTCATTTGATGTATCAGTGTTGGAGATTTTTGACAGGAGTTAATCCCCTTTCATGAATATTTCTCATTATTTTTGGGAGATTAAGTATTGGTAGGTATTGGTTGCTGCAGTTGCAACAACTGTGAACACACAAAAAGATGCTGAAGTGCTCATCCCAAAGATCTGGAGAGTTTTCAAGAGTGTAACGTCTGACTATTAAAATTCTGCTCAGTTTCTGCTTGTTGTGTGTAAGAGTCTCAAATTCTATCAGGCTAGAATGGAAGAATATTGACTTGTAGCCGCGGACATACAGCACTTACAGCTCAAATGGGTATTTGTCACTGACAGCATTTCTGTAAGATTAGCCTGTAACAGTATATTGGCACATGGTCTGCTCCATTCGTCCAGACATAATTGTTAATATGTCACCAGTCTGGAAATCCTCCACAGCGCCGCTTTAAAAACTTATATCTAAATAAAGGCCTGGCTGTTGATAACAACACACCAGAGCAAGAACAATATGTCACAACCAGCCTGGAATAGATATTTACCTTCTTTATAGCAAGAAAATGGCAACGCTGAGGAGAGTAGGACGCTCGCTCTCGTCGCAGATTGGTCTGACATAACAATTTATCATTCTAAATTTACCCCCTTGTGACAAGGAATAATGGTGTTGTTCAGGTGGACAGTTGTCATTCCAGTAACATTGCTTTCCTGCTCGGGCTTCTTATCACTTCCCAGGGAGCGTATGCTGTTAAAACAAGACGCCTCCCCCCTCTCTCTTTGTGTCTCTTGTTGTTGGCTATCTCTTGCACAAGCTGATATTTAATGTTTTGGTTATTTCAGGCTTTTTTATCTTCTTGGGTATTATCTTTTCCGCCCTGCATCCTACATTTTTTACAGCCCAGCAGCCATTTGCCCCAAACATGATTAACCAAGGGTAAAGATGGTTCACACTTATCTCTCCCAGTGCAGCTTGATTCACACAGAGCTGATGTCCACTAAGGACGGAGCTAAAGGTGGAGTTGTAGGGAGTCACTTCCTTTCATAATATACAATACTCTAAAAATGAATGTGTATTCATATTAATGTTCCACAGAATGCCACAGAATATCAGTGTATTGATTAATCAACCTCCGTCGTCCACAAACTGAAAGTATTGATGTGCACTCTGCTGTTTGGTGCATGTAGAACAATAGCAAAGGGTCATTAGATTTGTTCCACAGTCTGTCTGATGAATTGCTCTTTCTTTGTTTGATCTCAATGCATTGTGATGTCTTTCAGGAGCAGCCACTCACAAACCCGACGCGGTGGAGCCAGAGAAACAAACGGACCACACTGTGAAGATTGCTGGGGTCATCGCTGGCATCCTCCTCTTCGTCATCATCTTTTTAGGAGTGGTACTCCTTATGAAAAAAAGGTAAGCTTTCTTTGTTACTCGTTGAAATACTATGTGGACTTGCAGACTACTCACAAATAAGTAGTTTTGGTTTCATCATTTTGTATATTTCTCCCCCAAACGGCAGTATTGTCAGCGTCATACTAAATAATTAATTTGATTATGTTGATACGCCCCATTAGGGCTGTTTACAGCCATGAGATATAGTGTACCATGAAAAATTAATCTGTTTCCACGGCACCCTCAAACAAATGCGCAGCGCTTCAATGACATTGGGATGGGAATAGGAAAACTGTTTTTGAGGCCTGTGGTATGGAGGGAGTCGGGGAGGAGATAAGAAAGAAAATGTGATGAAAGGCTCAGAAGGAAAGAGGATGACCATATAGCTGAAGGCTGAGTTTACATTAGCCCTGGATTCCATACGGGAGGAGAGGTCCTCTATACGCATCCCAAGAATCAAGGGAGCTAAAGCTCAGAAAATATCAACCCCTTTTTGTCCACAGCAAGGCTTGAAATAATACAATGTCAGTTCCTGCAGAGCTTTCTTTGGTGGACACCCGTTGGTTTCCTTAAATATCTTGATTGTGAAGAAGAAGAAAAAATTCCCCAGTAAAACTTATTATGCGTTTCATTTTTGTTTGTAAAGTTTGTACAGGTCAGTTTGGTAGATGGAGCTGAGGGAGGAGGCACAGTTGTGTCCTAAAATAATCACAATGATCCATGTTTATTTTTGACAGTAAGATAAGATTCTTGATTTTTTTTTTACTGCAGAAGCTGTCTGTGTTGCAGAAGCTGACTGTAGCACAATCAGTGGGTGGGTGTGAAAATCAGCACTCCGTAATGGAATTGTTTTCAATTAGCCTTAATCAAACCAGAGATGGAGATGACTTCATTGGTTGAATTTGGTGTAATTTACTGTTAGCAATGGGGAATTGAGGTGTGTTTAGACATTCAAAGCACTCATTTAGCTACAACCTTGGAGGTCAGATATGGTAATTCTTACAGGGGTATAAAATTATATGTTCGTAAAAGGGTTATTTTAGTCACAGCGTGGTTGTCTCTTGATTTACCAGCATATGCTGTAGACCAGCTCAATATCAATATAATTAGAAAGTTTCAACTATATTGCACTGAGCTCTCCCCCCTCCCCTTGCAAAGCATGACATGACTCCAAGCGATCACCTTTGCCCTCATGATCACTAGTTTACCCCCACATATGCCACCATATCTAATTTTGTTCATTTCTACTCTTTTTTCAAACATTAATATATTTTTACTTTTTCTTTCCTTTTCATTCCATCCCCTCCCTCCTCCACTGCTTTAATCCTACCACCACCCCACTCGGCAGAAGAACCTATCACTCCTACACTTACTACCTGTAAGTAACCACTTTGTGTAATGTTAGTGCCATGCTTCTCACCCACATGCTGTTTCCCATGCATGCAAAGAGCCATGTCATCCTCCTCCTGCTCAGAGCTATTACAGAGGCCCAACTGTAATCTCTGCTGGAGGAAACGGAGGACGCCACTCCAATGCATCTCCACATGACGAGCACATCATACTGTATGTCACATTGGCACGACTTCTGACAAAAGCACGAAAGCTACACCCCCACGACATAAACCTGCCACTTAAATGTTAGTGCAAGCAGTATTTCTGCTCGACTTTTAAGGAGTTTGTTTATCAAATGATGAACTAAACTGCCTTAATGATTGTACGGCTGCCAAACGCATCTTGTGAACGAAAAAAAAATCAATGCAAGAGCTACTGCATTTTTACTGAGTGTGAATTTTTCATTCGCCTCCGATGATTTCATCTCTGTTGACTTGTCAAAGTTAGATTTTTTTTTAAGTGCGTATCACAGTGAATCTAAGTTAATCTATGCCTTAGTTGTGCCCAGAACCTCAATGAGCTAGTCCAAATATTTCACATTTTGAACACTTATCTATACACTCTGCAAAATGCACTCAATAGCTATGTTGGATTGACCATATTTATTGTTGTTACACTTAAAATGAAAGCATGAGCTAACATTGTGATCTTATCAATTTGGCTCTATATGCATGTGATAATTTCTAGTCTTTCTCTACACCTACTCCATACTCTCATTCTGTCATCAAACGATCTCGTGCTTTTCTTCCCTTTTTGCCAGCATGTTCTTTTTTTGTTATTGCACCTCCATCCCATTGATTCTATGGTGATGGTGGAGTTGTGTCTTAAGCTGACAAGGCGTTTGCTTCCCTGTTGAACAAGCTGATGTGATCACAGAATAACCTCCTTTCTATTTAGATGTCTCCAACATCATAAAACAAGAGCCGTAGTGCTGCTGCATTCGCTCTTAATAGAACCGATAATTCCAAGTCCTACCTCTGAATGGTAAAGAAGCTTATTCTGCAGCTCTGCCGTCACTGCTGTAGCTCACAGGCTCCCTCTGTGCACTCTTTGTGATGGATGCCGACTAATCTGTCTTGAGATGGCTGTGATGAGAGGAGAGAATGGAGGCAGCCTCACATCAAAGAACATCTCAGAATGCACCTGGAGATAATACGACTCTGAATACCCTGCATGTCACTCATCTCAGATCACAGCTGACTTGGATAGTAGGCCCCAATGACTTGGAGGAGTAGTGTCATCAAAGCTGAGCACACACATTGACCGAGCTAAGCAGGTTGTCAGTGAAACAATCAAAGTATCAGTTTTGTTATTTTAAGTGTTACATTCAAATGGTTTTCTTGGATAATTGGAAATTTGCATAAATATGAAAGTCTACAATTAAAAGTGAATGAATTATTTTCACAGGAAGTTACAGATCTAATAGATCATTCTCAGACGTGTTCTGGTAATGACTTAGAAAATTATTCTTCCATTTGAAGGGCACAACGCCTTAAAGACAAGTTTGTTTTGAGGCGTATTTGCTTTGATTGACAGGTTTTAGATTTACCAATTGGATATTCTGGCTCCTAACACTTAACATGATGTGTTTGAGTAGTTAAGACAAATCGTGTCCGTTTAAACATTAATGTGTGTGTGACTTGAACAGCATCAGGGCCACGTTTTTCTACAGTCTCATGCATCAAAATAAATTGGGGGTTTTACTGTTTAGATTTTTTTTTTTAAAGGGAAAGAGAAGGGTGCGAATTTTGAGACTCCTGTCTAAAGTTGACAAGATTACAACATAATATACAGTTGGATCAGGAGTAATAATCCCCATTTGGAAACGTGTCATGACAGCAGCAAATGCTAATAGATAATAGAACATGCTGAGAGAATGTGGGAATAAATACATTAAAAGAGCTCCTCAGATTCCTGAATCTTCTGTAACAAGTGATATTGTCCTCTGCGCAACTTCTATAATGGAAAATCTAAACTGCAGCATTTTGACATGCAAGATGCCCATTTAAACCATTTATTTAGGAATGGCTAAGGTGTAATACATTATTTCAAAGGGTGAAATTCACTAGACAACAAATTAAATTAAGATTTGAGAGAGTTTTCTTTCTCAAACGGCGGTTCTAGTAACCCCAGGGGTACGTTGGAGTACTGCAGGAGGTACATGAGATTGTATTTATTTATGTTAATTTAAGAATTATGATCAAATATATAAAATAACAAAGAATGAGAATAAAATAATTAAACTATAATAAGTAAAAAAAATGAATATAGGCTGAATAGACCATATTTTACATTAAATATTCCTATCTTCATCGCAATCGTTATTTAGTGAGCATGGATGTACTATTCAGTAACACCTCCACCATCTTCCTCCTATCTTTCCATATTCTCTTCATACCTGTCTCTTGTGTCATTGGTCGGCATGAGGAAGCAATTCAAGTCCGGGGAGTATAGAACCATGTTAGCTAATTGGAAAGATGATTTGCGCCTTGAGGTGTTGAGGCATGAGCTGATGATGTTGCATTTAACCAGAGAGTTGCTCTGTAAAACAGATGTTTAGTCCTTTTACCCCTAACGTTACTATACTCTTAGGGTATTTAAGGTCTGCTCAGAAACAAATATAACTATTATGTTGCATGAACCCAAAGTTTATATTATCAAATCAATTATAGACTGCTTTCTTAATATACTCTCCTCTGGAGCGTTCATCTGTAGCTCTGATGACAGCCTTCTTGCCAGCCATGAGATTACAACACCTCTATGATTGATGAACCCCATTAATGCTCTCATGCATTCATCAAAGTCTTTTAAAGGCATGAGAACATCCTGCAGTTGCCAAAATATGCACTTTCGGTACATTGCCAGAGGTGGCTGCGGGGGATAGCTCCCAACACATAACATCAGTCAGAGCGCTCATTAGGGATGCAGTTACATGTGTGATCAAATATATGACCGTCCTTTAATCAGGTGGCCGTACAGGCAGCTTCGACTGATGGTGGGGACAAGAGAGATCAATGGCAGAGGGCAAGGCTTTCGATTGGGTCTTTATTCCCACGAGTGTTGGATTCATCCATCAAGTAGCAGGAATGTTAAATACAAGCAGACTTATTGTATCACTTTGTGACTGATTTGTCAGGCTTGTCTAGTGCTCCTCAAACCACAGGTATGTGATTTGACTGTGATGATATCATCTGTATAATTACCAATATAGTATTCTCATCATGTAAGATAATGCTAAACTAATCCTTCAGTGGAAACCCTATACAACTTTAAGATTTAACTAGAAAGAGACAAACATGTAAATAGTTGTATTACACTGTAAGACATAGAAAGATGGAGGTTTGACCTTTCAGTAGGCACTGTACTAATGTGGCTACAAGGGAACTGAATCTAGACACATCTGTTTCCTGTACTATCAAACAAATGTCGGCCTTTGGAGTTGCATCAACAACTTCACTGTTCTGGTTAACACTCCCTGCTCTTAGTGTCCAGTCACAGCAGACAGCTGTTTTCAGCAAAAAGCTTTAGACCCTCAATAACAGTTTTGGGTGCAGTGGAAACAAGTTGTTAATACAACATCTGCATTTCATCGCCTTATACGTTGATATGGCAAACATACAGCAGATGTGTTTCTGGACTAAAACCGGGGATGGAGCTCTGCAGAGACCCAACACCACTGTAGATCTCCAACAAAGTCATGGTAACGCTAGTCACCGTCTGAATCTGTTGAGCAAGGCCTGAAATATACAGCAGTGTTACCACGGGTACACTCAGCGGCTCACGTTACCGTGGCCCTGGCAGGGGAGGACTGAGCGGAGGGGAATCCAGTCGGTTGCAATCTGCAACCACACTGAATGCTGTTTGACGTTTTTCTGCCCTGACACAGCAGAGGGAGTTTAATTACATTAAAAAAAGAATTATAAAAATGTGTTTGTTTTCACAAAATATCTACTCATGAATCTAGTCTATAAATATTGGTGTTATGCTTGATGTTTCTTCTGTTTTATCATTTTATGAAACAATATTTCATTCGGGAGAGACCAGTTCCATTTCCATCTGGCAGGTGGTCACTTTTATCATAAATCCCTGATGTTATGATGAGTGGATACATTTAATTGAGTGGCCCTTGGTAAACAAACGTGTATGTCACTTTCCATACCGTAATTTATCACACTTTTTCAATGATATATCCAGAAGGGATAACAATTGTTTAAAATGTTTAAATTTGACTGAAAACACACACAGTCTTACAAATCATCATTCATGGGAGGCCTACTAAGCGCACCATGTTTAACACAATGTGCTCAGGGCAAATACCATCATTAAACCTTACAAGCCGAACATGCAGCAAGAATCACATTAATTGGTACAAGCCTAGCAGATTTTTGCACCTACGAGCTCTGAATGTTTATGAGGAAGGGGAGAGAGGAAGAGCAGCGGGATGAAGGGATGTCATGCATGGAATGATGAAGTTTCTGTGCATACATTTTAACATGAGGCATTTTCAAAGCATCTGCTTGTCACAGTTTGGCACTATACTGTACAAAGTTGCTCTCGTCAGCTACTTACTGAACTGCATGTAACATATATTTGAATAATACCGACAGTGCTAGAGAGACACATTTCGAGACACCCAATAAATGGTCATTTTACAGATACTAAATGTTACGAACAAATTGTTGCAAAATTCTCTAATTTTTCTTGGACAACATACCAACATTTTTGAGAATGTAATCATTGTATTGCTCTGTCAACAAAGCAAGGGGGAAACACGTATTACAACACACATAATCTCTATAAAACAGACCCTTATCATTTGTAGAATCTGAAGGCAACAGGACAAGCTTCTGGCATCGGAAGAGTTCTGGTTTTTGATTGTAGTCGGAGGAGTACAGTCTTTGGTTAAATGCAGGTAAACAGTGTGTATGAAGAGAAAAAGAGGCGGAACGCTTTGGCCTCCACACAATCTTGGAAGTCGCTGGCTATCGTCTGACGATGATTTCGCTTTTTATTGGTTTTAAATTAGCGACATGTCATCTCTCAACTCTAATTCCAGTCTTGCATCTCAAGTTGCTAATCGGACTGGGAAAAATGGCCAGCACACGGAAAAGAATGTCCGCTTGCCCCAAAAGGCTGATCTGTCGGCAGACACTGCTCATGTGGACATTACTCCAGTATAACTTTACATCGCAGATAGTTGTTAAATATGGTATATAGAACCTTTAAAATCCTAAATAATTCAAACCCCTTCACTATGCTAGTAAACATAATGCTACTTTTTTGGTCATTGCACTCCTTCAGTGCTATTTTTGTGTTCAATTCAATTATTTCTCTGGATGGATGAGGAGCTAAAAAAGACATTTAAATTTAAAAAAAAAAAGAAATAAATTTAAATGAAGAATTATGAAGGACAATCTTCATTTTATTGAAGACAAAAACCCCACTGGATTGATGAATTGATGAAGCAATCAACTTAGTAGATAAACAAGTATTGTGCCTCCCTGAATAGAGTCTGTAAGAAAAAAATATGTTTCTATCAGTTCTTTGTAATTTTGTACTAAAGTAAATATATAGATGGAGGAATGGCTATATGAGGGATGACCTCATGGAAGAATGTGTTAAAGATGGAGAGAAGTTTGAAATGAGACACAGTGCAAACAACGACTCACCCACTGGGTGAATCAAAGACGCTTCTGTTGCCCCTCCCAGCTGCGTGTCAGTCATCTAACACGCACACACACACACACACACACACACACACTCACACACCCATACACTGCGGATGTGTGTGGATCGTCTAATGAAGCCTTCTTTGTCCCAATGTCACAAGGTTTAGGCGGTTCTACCGCTGAAATGAGGCCCACCATGCTGAGCTTGAGGTTTTGAAGCTCTTGTTTTAGAAGTTGCCGCAGCATCACCTCCCACAGAACAGAGATTCCGGCAAACACACACAGACATACAATTCACGCAGCTTCCTTTTTGTGATAGCTGAACTCGCGGAGTTAGGAGCTCTGATCACTTAGATCCGAGATATGCCACGGCTGTCATGTACAGAACTGCAGACAATCCCTCTAATGAGAGTTGCCTAATATAGTCACCTGGAGTGTTTGCTCAGTCTTTACTTCCCCAAACACCTCTGCCATCTGTCTGTCTCTTCCCCCTTCAGATGCACATTCACTGCTGTTCAAAAAACATTCCGATTTTAGTGTTGGGCATGGCTGCAAGCAATCAGCCCTATAGATGTTTTGTTGGGATCTCTCGCATGTAGCTTTATGCTAACTACCAGGGGATATGATAAATGGTCACATTCATCAAGATGCACAAACACTCCAATGTACACTTCCTCGTACTATCTCTGTCAGCACATCAGACCCTGTAATATAGTCATCTATCATTAAATTTCCCCCTCTTACAAATGAGGAGAGAATAGCATGCCAATTAATCTTCATCTAACACCCACGGTGCCGTGCAAACATCCCAGTATTGCCGGTGCTTTCCTCATTTTGGCACTGGTGTCTGTGCATCCTCGTTTATCTCCAACGCTTATTCTTCAGCTGTTACACAGGCCAGGAAAGCGGAAATCCGAGTCCTAACAGAGACAGAAATAAGAACAGGGATACAGAATTAAAACCTGGGATTATAGTGGTTCTTAATAGTCTTCCCCATGAGTGCACACAGTATCAAATCATTCTTAATATTGCCTCGGGTACATACAGCTTCCCCTCCCTGCCTCCCTCCTCCTTATTACAATATGAAACTATAACGTAAGGCAAGAGACAAGATTTCCATATTGTTCCCCACTCTAATTGCAGATTAAAGACAAAAAGTGAGTCCGGCAGATGAAAATGTCACTACTTTGTCACTTTGCCTTCTGAAGAACGGATCCACTATTAGCCTCACGTCGCGGCCTTCAGAGCAAATGACTGTTTGAAGGCAGCGGGGGCCTGTTGCCATATGGCACCAGACAGCGTCAAAATTGAATAAACAGAAGAGATTTGCGAAAACAAAGCAGCAGGAGTGCATCATTAGACCGCAGTTGTCTGTGAGAGAGACTGCAATTCAAATAGGGAGAGGGGTCACACAGAGAGTAACAAAGTGCGAGTATCAGTGTGAGGGCTACCATAGTTAATTTTTACACCGCTCGCTCCCCTCTAGCTACAGAGCAGTGGCAGACATCAGATATGGCTCTGGCTTACAGTATGTTCTCGCTCAAGCTGGTTGCCGTTTTTCTGTTGTGAAACCGCTGTGGAAAATGTGTAGGTTTAACTGCTCAGAGTGATAATGTGATGCGTTATTTATAAGTGGCTTCTATTTCTGGGTCTTAAGAGACTTCTGCAGAGTCGGAGGTTGGAATATTAGAGGGAAACTGTTATCAACTAAAATCTCAAGGTTTCCAAATCTTTTGGTATTTGTATTCAGTGATTTGCAGCAATTGAACTGTTGTTGAAGCTAATGTTTTCTTGAGTCCAACTTGTTTTAAAGGGCAACTACGCCCATTTTCAAAATCTGTGCCTTTTATTCCTATTGTCTTAGACAGCACAACTAAATAAATAAACATGAACCAAAAAAAAAAAAACAACAGCACTGAGAGGACCCGGGGGAATCTTCTGAACACTATAACAACTGAGAACACTATAATAGAATGAAGCTCATTTAGATAATGAAGAAGCAAATATTCTCGGGGAATATTTGCTTTTTCTGAGGGTTCATAAAATCTCCCAGTCATTGTCTATGGAGCAGTTACATATTTTATACTTGATGATCATACAAGGTTGAGACGCATGGCTTTGAGAGAGAGTAGCTCATGTTCACAAATACTCATTGAACTTTTCGAGGTCAATGAAAAGATTCTGTGTACATGAATGTTTTCATACAGTGACCACAACAGCCCATAATGGTAACCAGTCTAATGTCCATAGAGAGGCTGCTCCAGAGCCGGGGGACACAACATGACCCTTGGATGTGTGTTTTGAACAGAGACAAACAGCAGGCCAAGACCTTAAAGTCTCACATGATGCATACGGGGTGAACAGTTCATGAATATAGACATTGATCTGATCGTCGACAGCGTTATATGTTAAATCTGGAATCAGTCAGCAAAGGGAAGCAGGTGAGATGTGTGCTTGGCAGCTGCTTTTAAATAAGAAAAGTCCACCTGTGCTGTGTTTGTGCATCTGTGTTTGTGTGTGTGTTTCTTTTTCTGTGGGTTCTCTTCATACACAATGCTTTAATGGTGTTTGATTTGGAACAGATTGTTCAAAGTTTCCAGCATATCAACCTAAAGTAGGTCAATAAAAGCAGGTTGACTGTTTCAGTTCACCATTCACAACTCTCATTCTTCCGCCCCCAAATACTATAACTAATTTTAAATCATCAGGGCCCCTGATGTATTTGGGTTAGGGTGTCACACATTGCCACATTCTCAAGGATTTATATTGCACTCCTTGAAAAAGCATCTGGAGTCTAATAAAGCCTAATAGGACCACAACCCAGAGCACATTAGCTCAGCCATCTCATTACATCTATGAGTCATTGCCTCCATTATCATATCAGATCAATTCAAGCACAGTCATTGTTGCTTTAGTCTGATTGTTAGTTTTTATCTCTTCCCCCTGTAAAGGAAATTGGCCAAGAAGCGTAAGGAGACACTGAACAGCACCCGCCAGGAGATGACAGTGATGGTCAACTCCATGGACAAAAGCTACACGGAGCAGGGCACCAACTGTGATGAGGCGCTGTCCTTCATGGACACACACAACCACACGCTGAACACCCGCAGTGAGTGCGCGCTCACACTCAACGGCCGCAGCGAGTGCGCGCTCACTCTTAATGGCCGCAGCGAGTGCGCTCTCACGCTCAACGCCCGCAGCGAGTGTGCGCTCACGCTCAACGGCCGCAGTGAGTGTGCACTCACGCTCAACGGCCGAGGTAAGATGGCCCTGCTTCAGCCTACCTGCCTTTTACATTCATACACATCGAGCATGGTGGAAGCAATTTATTTGGTTTGGTCAGGTGAGAAATAATTCCGACTTGACTGCACAGGAAATAATTATACGGGGACAACCTAAACATGTGAGTCTTGGTACTCTTCCAAGTGAACTGGGGATTTAGGCACATATTCAGGGGGAAAAAACTGTATTAAACCCTGATTTGCAGTGTGAAATATCTGTCTTTGCTTTTAAATCAGGACTTATTCTTTATATTATTTGTTTTGACTCTTGCTACAAAAAAAATCTCAGTATTGTGGAACAATATGTCTCAACACTCTATGAGACCGTATGACTTTTTCTTTTTACCATGATAAAGGTACCCCCCATCCCTTTTTTTGTAATTTACCACATCCAGTTTCATAAATTAGTGTTAAATGGATTTTTAATGAAGAACAGTCTCAATGCCTCTTTGTTTTCTTTTGCCTTGTTCAATCTGAGACTTTATTCAGCCGGCGCAAATGATTTGACTGTTGATGTTGTAGCTTTTGAAAATCTACCCTTGTTACCAGTGTTATCGGTAGCCAATAGGGAACAAGCTTCTTCATAACAGTTGAATATAATTCACTTTCATATGACAAAAAAGATTATGATATGATTTTGAGAAAGATCTTGATCTTGTTCGTTTTTTCTTTGCAGGCCCTCAAGGGTTGGTTGTACTCTTTTTACATATTCCCTTTTTAAATGTCTTTAGTTTCTCTAATTATCTTTGTAACTAAAGTCAGCAAAATTAATAATTTATTTTTAGGAAGTTGCTGATACCAGCACTATACTGTATTGCTGTGCTAATAGCCTGTAGGAAGTCCTGTATATTGTTATCAATGACCAAGGCAACTTGAATTCCCAAACCTGACCTCAAAGCTTACTAGTAAACAAGAACACTGAGAAGTCTGTTGCGAGGTCCTAAACTCAGCACCCTGTTGTTTCCTATTCAAGAAGAAAAATCACAACACATATTGAATGTTCTCTGTTGCCATAGCCCATTCATTTTCTTTGTCCCAGGTTAAAGTTAATACTTTGTTGATCGACAGCTCAGCTGTCTGCACCCAGGGCTTGACCTGGTATAATCCCAGTCAAAACCATCAGATTAAAACTCCCCAGCAGCTTCTGTCTCCACACCCCTGCAGGGGATGAGCCCCAAAGATGCTCTGACCTTGATTAACTGTCTGTTAGCGTGGATGTTCAAATCTGGCCCTCTGTCTGCCAGCGTAAATGATTTAAATGCATTACTTTTGACTCTGTCTATCAGTGTAATGCCCTCAATACTGTACCTAAGCCCTCTCACGCTCCCCATGACCTTACGTGGCTGTCAATCGTGTCATTTGGGCTCAAAACACCCGGCCTGACAGATTATAGTGCTGAACATACTGCACTGATAACCCAAACCCTGTGAGCATGGTAGCTGGTTCTGTTTATACTGCATGAGGAATCCTTACTCTGTCAAGAGAGAAGATGACAATACGTCAATAGTAGTTATGGTTATAAATTTAGTACATTTACTCAAGCGTTTGATTTTTAATAGATGCAGTATCATGAAACATGATAACACATTATTTGCATTGCAGTATTGTTATTTCTCCTAAATTACAGTTTTGATGACTAAATCCACCATGTAATGCTAGACTATTGACTGCCTTGTGTTCTGTTTGTTTTTTTCATGGCTAGCTGGATCATCACCCTCTTCCTTCACGCTACCTAAAGCCAACACTCTCAGTACTTCCATCCCCACCAACGCCTACTACCCAGGTAAACACACACTGTATTTCCTCCCGCTAATCCTGTTGGTCAACAGAGCAGTATTTATTGTAGAAGCAGTGGTGGAGAGTGAAACCAGAAGGTGTGATATCCAGATGTCATGAAACCTTCAGAAGTGTTGGGATGAGTTAATAAGAGACAATCAAACCAGAAATAAATTGTTTTATGTTCATGGAAAGACCTGTTTCTATGTAAATGACATACTAATAAAGTAATAGGTGGTATGAATGAATTTAAGTGCTTTAAAAATTAGAAAACAATTTCACAAATGAGAAGGTAGATAAATTGACTTTAGATGGGTTTACACCCTTCTACATCTGTGGCTGTAACATAAAGTGTTGTATATGACTTTGCCAAGATGGAATTCAGCTGTTCAATCATGACTTTAATTTCTCCAAATAGTATGCTTAATTGTATGTTTTATGTAATCAGATCATAGCTCATTGATGAGATGAAGTAAAGGGCAGCTAGATTTATAATCAACTAAATGTAGTGTATAATTAGCTTTTCTGGGAAATGGCAAGAAACCAAACTGTCTGTTATGTTCTGTTATTGTTGTTTTCTGTGGATTTATCTTGGCTTCTTTCATTTACTGCAATTCTCTTTCCTCCTCCAACTTCTGCACTTGTTGGGGGTATGAGCAGATCCCTTTGTGCCAACTGCTATCTTAGGTGAGACACATTTTCTTTTACCATTGCTGTTGATTATTTCTTCTTACTTCTACGTTGAAGAAAATTACAGTGTATTACGTTCATAAGATGGCTGTTTTGAAGACTTAACTGTCAGGAAAAAAAAGCACAGATTTTGTTTTTTCCCCCCCATTTTTGGTTTGGTTGGCTCTTTTACTAAAGATGGCTTCCTCACCTTCATACCTGCCTGCTGCTCCCCCCCCCCCCCCCCCCCCTCTTCCTCATCCTTCCCCTCCTCTTCCTCTCCCTCCTTGTCAAACGAGGGGCTCTCCTGTGCTGAGGCTGGCTTCACTCCATCCCATCCGCATTGCGTGTCGTGCGTGTGATGTCACATACATGTTTGACCTCTCATATGCATGGACAGACATGTGGACTGGATGTGGAGGAGTGTCTAAGGGGGGCAACGGGGGTGGGGGGGCAGTTTGACCCCAGCGCCAAGGCTACAGTGTGCTGAAGGCATAGCAGCTGCACTGAGACACAAACAGAAATTAAACAGTGTGCGAGGGGAAACAGAAAATCACTCTCTCTTGGCCCCCTCACCAAAAATCTCAAAAACGGGATGCGTTCGGTCTGAACATCTAAAGTATTGCATTAGCTGTAATGCCTGCCTTCCCTCCCCTCTCTCCTCACTACGCATTTTACTCCCCTCCCTCCCTCCAAAACAACAACCTTTTCTATTATTCTTTTTAATGTCGCTCCCCATGCCTTTGGCTAACTGCTAGTGACCTACTTGTTTTTGTTTTTGGTTTTGCCAGTGTTTATTCATCCTGTTCAGTGATAAAATAGAATTATAAAAAAAAGAATTTTGTTCTTTGGTTAATTATTACTGGCTTTTGTTGAACATGCACATCAGCCCAAAGTGCAGCATCCTAAACGAGCAGATGCTTTTTTATACCAGAGGAGCACATAATATAGCTGCTAAGTGGGGCACTAGAACTGTAATAATGTAATACTCAAGGCCACGAAGAAAGATGCAATAAGCAACTCTACTCCTGCTCCACCACAAGCACCATACCAACAAAACTTGCAGTGAGGGCTTCTTTTTAATTTTTTTTCCTCCACATGACTGCAACTTAAAGCAGTGTCTTTCATCATCAATGGTATGACAGCTGCTTATGTTAGTTCCACATTTAATGAAGCATGGAACAATTAACATGAAATTGTCGCAGCCAGAAAAGGTTACATGCTTTCAGTTGCAACACATTCAGTCACAGCATTGTCTCATCAGTTGAGGTTAATGATCAAAACTGATTAGATCATAAAGGAGTGGTAATTTTTTTGATTTTATCGCACACTCCTATTTAAAAAAATAGATTTGGTACAAATGCAGGTGTTACCACTACCACATGCACATATAATTATAGCAATTGGAGACAGAAATCCAAAATGTCAGAATACATTTTTTTTTTTAAGTATTGGCATCATTAAAAATGCAAGTCACAGATGTGAAACAATTACAACTTGTTTTTAAGACGACCAGTATTTCACCATTAATTTCTCCCTTGAAATCCATGACTTCCTTGTTTTGTTCTTTTACTTTTGTCATGCACTGTTGAAATTGCCCCATCCATCCACTCAACATCCCCCCTTGACTAGGCGTTCTACCTCGGCCATTTGGACTGAGAAGGCATGTGGTCTTGCCCTGTAGCGTAGCTCTAAAACACTCTACTGTAACAGGTTATCATGCTGTATTGTTGCTTATCCCCTCTCTCCTCTCTTCTCCTCTCTTTCTCTTTACATACGTAACCTCCTATTTATCTGCTATCTAAAAAGTGCCCATTAATGGTAAGTTTTCCCAAGTGGGCCCTGGGTTTGGGGGAAGGAGGTGGTGTTTACTCAGAAAGCAAGCCAAAAGTGAGAGGCTGCTTCTGACATGGACATTACGACATTTATTGCATGACCAGTGGACATGTTAGCATCTCACCACCCTCCGCACCATGCCACCATGCCACCATTAGCCTAGCATGGTCAAAGTACGTACAGTGCCCCATGGCAGCATCACCCCATGCATTTTCCTCCCATCTCCGCTTCCCTCCTGTTTATTTGATTTTTTTTAGGTTTGATTTTTTGTTTTCATTTTTCGGGGAACGAACGGGTGGCAGGGGTTGAATCCTCGCTGTGTCTGTGTGATGCTTCTGACGGTGCCTGCTGCAACATGCTCACTGTGGCCCACCGCACCCACTCACATCCTCCTCTTCCATGTTTCTGGACACCCTCCATCGTCCGCTGGCTCCCCACAGCATCTGTGCCTCATGTCTGCCACTGACTGGATTACAGTATGAAAGTGCTGGAATGGACTCTGACTCTCAATATGAACTGCAGCCCAAACCAGCATACAGTACTGCCAGTAAAAAAACGAAGTAAACTTGTTGTTTTACAGCTCCTCATGCAGATTTTTACAACTGCTCTATACTGTTTCTTGCAGTTGAGTGCCGCTGACTCCTTTTATTCTGACAGTAGCCATATTAAATGCTAATAGTGTAAGTGCTGTACTTAAAGGGCCTTATATATTAATGTATATATGCTGTCTGACAGTAGGCCTGTAATATTACATATTTTCCAGCCACACACTGAGACAGATGGAACCTGAACCTTCCCACCACATGACTCATCCTATTACTCAATGATGTTGTGTTGTTGTGACCATCCATAACAAACAGATTACTAGTTGAGAGTTGTTTGTCAATCTGGAGGGTGGTGACATAATGCTTAACAGTAAATGAGATAATGTGCCATCTGTTAATGGGAACAATTGTAACTGAGATATGAAATGGGGGAAGAGGGATAACACCTTGGCAACCAAACTCCGCTTCGTATGCCATTTAACTCGTAAAATACCACTTCCATTTACTGCTTCCAGCATTATGTCACCTGTATGTATATGATACCAATATACCGATCATGCGATGCTGGCTCCAACCTCTCAGTCCTGACCTGCTTTGGCCTGTCCCTGTTGTTGTGTACCACAGATGAGAGCCAGAACATGGGCAGCGACACCAGCAGCCTGGTGCAGTCGCACACCCACTCGCTGAGGAAGCGGGAGCCGGTTGATGTGCCGTACCAGACGGGTCAGCTGCACCCGGCGATCCGCGTGGCAGACCTCCTCCAGCACATCACCCAGATGAAGTGCGCCGAGGGCTACGGCTTCAAGGAAGAGTACGAGGTAGGACGTAACCCAGGTTGCAAACCCAAATGAAGCCTGGTGATAAACTTGTAACTTCACCACAGACATTTTTGAGTAGAAATATGTATCGGTCTGATACGGGGCTTTGTTTGTGTCATGGTGCAAGGTCCCATGCCTCTGTCCCTGTTTCTCTCTTTCTGTCTGTCTCTCTCTCTGTTTTGCACCGCGCAGCAGAACTGTTTTGTTTCTCCCCAGATGCACTTTTATGATAAATTGTTAATGTACCCCGTGTCTGTGTGTTTACGGTGTGATTCGTTTTGTTATTCATCTGTTCCTTGTTGTTTGCAGCGAGCACTGTGCACTGTGTGTTGCTGTCCCAGTTCCCCTCAGAGACTTAGCTGTAGACCAACGTGAAGTGCAACCCCCGCTGCCCCCTCCTCCCCCCCTCGCACACACACACACACACACAAAAGTGCAGGGAACAGCTAGCTATGTGTTAGCCATGTCCCCTCCTTCATTTGAATCGGGTCCGCCTGCTGCTCTCTTAAGGCCGTTGTCACATTACAGCGTTCCTAATCTGACACCAAGACAAAAGATTTTGCCCCAGATGAGCATCACTCTCATTTCCTCTCATTAGTTGAGGAGGCTGGCAGGGCTTGGCGGCACTCCAGCCTCCTCACCATCCCTCAGCACCACGTCCAGCCGGCCTCATCTCACCCTGATGCCGCGCTGTAGCAAAAAGGCTTCAAGCTATACTTTTAACATCCATCTTTTGAAATATCTCATCTGTATCGCTCCAGTCTTTCCATCAGACATCACATCTTTTTCTTCACCCAGTGGAATGCATTCCCTTTACCTGTCTTTTGTTTCATCTCTTTTTCAGTCATTTCTTCTTGTTTACTCCTCCTGCGTTGTTTCCTTGCTTTCCTCTCCCTCACGTCATCTCACTCCCTACTTAGTTCTTACTATGTGCGGGCCAGATTTATCAGTAATTAACTCCCCACTTCCCCCTGATGACTGCAGAATTAAATAATGCAGCCTCCCATTGCTACCTGCAGCATCAGATCATTGAAGGGCTGGAGTGCTATGGGCTGCCCTCCGGGTCTTATCCATTATGGATAAAGGTGTTTTAGGTTCACGCGGCCGGCATTGCATGGATGCATAACAGTCAATCAAAAGGAGGTATCGCCACAATGAACGATTGGACCCCATCCCCTTACCCTGTTGTCACCTAGCTGTCCTCAGCCTGTTGTAAAACAAAAGGCCCGTGGGATGCTTAAAGTGTGTAATGGAGCTCATTCTCACTTGGCTAGAGCAATTCATTTGTATGTTGTGTTCCGCTGCTGTCTTCTTCATATCAATCTTGTCTTAAGGTTAATGCCCTTTTTAACCGTTTATTATTGATGATGAGAATGGAGCCCAGTGCACATCTAAACCTGTTGACTTACACTGTACTATATCTCTCTCTGACCCATGCCATTCTGTACGTTAACTTTGGATCAGATAAACGAGGTAAGCCAATACTTTTGGTTATTTGTGATTTTTTAAAACTTGTAGATGATGTCACAAACTTGACAGATGGATAGTGCTTGTCGGCTTTTTAAGTCCCTGTGGGATTACATCATCTCGCATCTATGATCTCGTCTGAAAAGGGCATTTACCAACAGCAGTAACCAAAGCATTTGATAGTCTGCAGATGATAAATTGTGTGAAATAGTAACCTTTTTTCTTGTAATGTCAAGTCTTTACAATGTCACTGTAAAACCTTGTTTTCATGATTAGAATCTGTTAGATCCATAAATGTTCCATAACGTAATGCTTATATTTCTTTATAAAGCTTTTCAAAAGCATAACACTCCAGTACAATGTAAAAAAAAAAGAAAATGAAATGTTATATTTTGTAAGATAACATTATTCCCACCAGCAATTGCAGACATTGTACTAGTTAATTACAAATGTATGTGTGGGTCTACCAATTCATTAGTGTGTTTATTATCACATCGGCGAACCCACCAAATCCCAAAGTTAATTTACAATTTGGACCAAACAGATGACATGACATCTGACACTGCACGTTTCACACTTTATGTTGTATACTTTGCAAAAGCTTCATAAAGCCATCTTTGATATAAACTATCACCAAATATTTGCATGTCCAAATCATTCTGCACGTTGACTTACATGTGAATGTGTTGCATCTAGTCTACTGTGAGCAAACCTACAGGCTCCAACAGTCAATTTGAATGAGTCTCCTTTTCTCACACAGTAAATCATGAATTCAGAAACAACTCACTCGACAATTCTGCTTCTTTGTGTTTCCATCCGTTTTCTATTTGATGTTTTGTTTTGCCATAGTGTGTATTGTACATCAAGTGCTCTGTTGTCACTATACTGTATGAAGGTGTTCCCATAGTGATGTTTTGCAGAGAAAGTATTGTGCTTTTCACTCACTCAAAGTGGTTATGGTCCGAGCAGTGCTGGGACTGGAGTACAGCAGGTAGCTAGTAATTAAAAACATACCAATTTGGATCTGCGCCAATAGGAATAATTTGAGGATGGTGAAAAACTACCAGCAGATGCACTAAAATGAAGTACAACACCAACCTTTACTGCAATAGTTTATACAGGTGTAGCCTGCAGTTTCAATCACTGTCCAAAGAATTAGGCAACGAAGTATTCCCAGTCTGGGTATATAGCTTTTTAATTGAAAGCTTTCATATAATCTCTACCTCATGGGACAACTACTTTATCAGCATAATTAATTTTTTTATGAATTCAGCCTCTAAACAGTCGGAGGAATGAGACAATAGCATCTGAGACAGGCAGGGTCACTCAGTTTAAGCGAGAACTATTATAAAGTTGGCAGGTAACGCCTTTTGGCTTGAAGAT
This sequence comes from Taurulus bubalis, assembly GCF_910589615.1. Taxonomy (NCBI): domain Eukaryota; kingdom Metazoa; phylum Chordata; class Actinopteri; order Perciformes; family Cottidae; genus Taurulus; species Taurulus bubalis. The sequence continues at coordinate 26,682,590 of NC_136589.1, forward strand.
GATTTGTCTTCAGATGCTTGATATTAGACCTGTATCCTTCAAAGTGACAGAGAGAACGACGTTGGCCCAATGCGCTGACTAAAGACATACTGCAACAGGAGGAGAGGCCTAAGTAATCCATCTCCGAGACATGCTCCCATCTTCACTGGCAGGATGAGACATATTTTTAGCATATAAAAGCTGTTTCTCAGTGAAATAACTAATCCTCTGGATTCCTTGTGTGGTATCTGAAAGGCCTTTATTTGCGAGACAAACGGCCTGCTGCCTGCAGTATAGCACTGAGATGAATGAAACTATCAAGTCCTGGAACACTGATGATTGAAGACAATGCCCCCTCGCTCTCTCAGACTGGCTTGGGACGCTAAAAGAAGCTCTCTGAACAATCTGTTAAACCTCAGATAAATGCTTACAAATCTTTACTTTCAGATAGTCTGCATTCTAATGTATTAGCAGACTTTTTAAATGTGCATTAGCCGACTATTTTAAAGCCAGAACAATAACATGTTTTTGTCCAGGCTAGTCTGCTTGGAGCCAACCCCACCCGCCCCTACTGAACAGCGGTGGACTGGCAGTGGAGACGTATTTTCATAATTTGGCTTAATTGTGCCTGGTGTGCCATCAGAATGGAAATCTCCCCAGCGAGAGATGATAAATATTTCATGAGGGTAATCTGAGCGGCGCAGTTTTGATCTGCAGACGATGAGCTGGCTTTATTTTTCCCCGCGACGAGCTGATTGAGTCCTTCAGAAGAGGCAGACAGGCAGACGCCGCGGTGGCTCCGCCCGGCAGAGCGTACAGGGGGAGAGGTTTGAGTGTGACACCCGCCGGTTCTGTCCTAATGGCACTAGCTGTTTGACACAGCTCCCCAGGATCCACCACCCTCTCAGTGTTTCATGTCTAATAATGATGTGAATATATCTCTCCCCGTGTCTTCTTTTCTATTGCCAATGTTCCCTTTCCCTTTTTTGTGGAGCTGAAAGAGGAAGAGTGTGTTCTTTAGCCTGGTTATCATTTAGAGTGCTCACACATGACACCATATTTCATCTCCCCCTCTCTGTTCTCTGTTTTCTGTCTTTTCAGAGCTTTTTTGAAGGACAGTCAGCGCCATGGGACTCTGCCAAGAAGGATGAGAACCGCATGAAGAACCGATATGGGAATATTATTGCATGTGTGTACAAAGCACCTCCTGAGCGCTCATGAATTTTTGTGTGCCGTTCCCATTCTTCTGGCTGATTTATTGGCCAGGCTTGTGACTCTGGATAACTGTAAGCTGCTCAAACAGAGTTTTATTATCAGCCAACGAGAGCAGCTTTGACCTTTCCCATCTACTTTTATATTCATCTTCCTGCAGTGTCTTTTCAGTTATGAGAAATAAGCCATGCAGCATAATGGCACATAACATGCCTCTGCAATTTTGTTAGAAATGTTAGACAGACAGTTCAAAACCTTCTTTAATCACTGCTGTCACAGAAATAAACCTTGAATAAAATTACTTTAAAGTTACATTTCCTAACTTCGGACTAAAAATATTTTACAGAAGATACAATTGCAACAGATTCCATTTCTTTGAATATAAACACAATCTAGAGTCACGGCTGCATTGTTTTCATTTTATTGATATGTCTGACCATGAATGTATGTTCATATTCAAAATGATTGTGTTGAGTTTTAGGCTATTCTAGTGTCTGCATAATGTTCTGAAGGTTTTCTATTAAGCAAGTTTCAAATAGCTAAAATCAGTGAGTTGCAGAAAAATTATTTGAATTATACTTTTTTCTCCTAATTTCATATCATCAGTGTTTTAAACTGACAGCAGCATCATTGTGTTTGCCATCCAGGATCAGTCACATGACATTAGCCATATTGCATTTCCTCTGTTTTCATTTGTGCCACAGCATGATGCCAGTGTTGTCACTCCTCCATCACCACTTCCTGTTCCTCTCTTTTACTGTCTGTCTCTTTGTCCCTCTCACGCTTTTCTTCTCCTGATGCCCTCGTTAATATGATTTATTCAACGCTGGTTTCTTCCTCTCTGCTTCTCTTCCAGATGATCACTCCCGTGTCAGGCTGCAGGCCCTGGAGGGGGAACAGAGCTCTGATTACATTAATGCAAATTACGTTGATGTAAGTACACACACCAGCCAATGCCACCAATGCAAAGGTCACTGCGCTTCCTCTCGGGGAGAGAGAGGGCGCTGGTGCCGCCGTAGCGGGGGGCCTGAGGGACAAAGCATTCCCTACTGCCTGCCCATCACAGACGCACACACGTACAGACAGAAACAGTCACACACACACACACACACACACACACACACACACACACTGCCTTTATATTCAACTTTAGAGGGCTGCTGTATCAATCTATTCGTTGGATATATTAAGAGGAATGAAGATCAGAGGCTGACAGCGCTGGGAGAGAAAAAAGGCAAACCAGCACACAGGGGATACTGAGGTTATAGTTTTGGACTTTGCTTTGAACAACAGCATGAACACGATGTGAAAACCAAAACTGAGAAGAAAAGAAAAAGAAATTCCGTGGATGATTAATAAGCTATAAGTTATAACGATGGATAAAAGTGAAAAAAGAATACAAGATACACAAAGAGAGCTCAAAATGGTGCTTTTAATGCCACAAATGTAATTACATATACAGAAATGGGCCTAAAATAAGTCCAAACTATCCATTTGGCAACTATAACTACTGCTGGATATACTTTTACTAACTTATATCCATTAAGAAATCCAGAAATATCCAACAATGTACCATCCCGAAATGAGATAATTTGTCTTTGCTTTTCCTTGACGGACAATGATTCATGTGAACACTTTCTGATTTTCTACCTCTATAGTCAAGGTTTGGTTAAGTTGAGACAACTATTTGGTTAAGTTTAGTGGATCGTGGTCATGGTAAAGTAGACATAGTATGCTCATTTTCAGGGTTTATTTCACCATAGATTGAGCATTTTGACACTTTAACAGTATACATTCACCAAAGCACTTGGATGTGCTCATTATGTCATTATGTGACATCTTCATACGTCTGATCACTTTATACAATTTAACAAGCAACCAGTGTTGTCCTTTTCCTGGTTGGGACGGTCTTGAGAATATACAGCCTGACTCTGCTTCACATCCAAGGTGGCTGCCTTCTTCTCTGTTAGACACTGAAAAACCTTCACGCAGAGAAGTGAATCAAAGCAGATGCAGTAGCTATCTCCAGAGGTTTTGTTATAACTCCTACCACAGGAGAGTACTTGTACCACAGCACTTACATGCACTCAAGTGACTAAGCATACCTTTACAGTAAGTAAAAGTCATTAAAAAGTGGCATGAGACATGCCTTTGGTTGAAAACAGATCCAACCCACTTAACTCACACAACATAGGACCTCCTGATCTGACCTGATTTGCTGTTGATAACAGTGTTAATAGCAGGATGTGACCAATCACAGCAGCTCATTGGCCGCTTTAAACAGCTGCTTCCGCTTCATGTGTAATGGCCTGGTGATGTACCTGACTCTCTAAGTGGTTTTCTGCTCGGGAGAGAACTCTTACTCTGTCTCCCATCTTCTCTTCCCCCGCCCCTCTAATGTGGTAATTTGTAATCTCTTGTTACGCCTTCAAACATAAATTCATAATGCAAGGTGTGCCACGGCAAATGCAGGGGGCTTAAATTATTTACCTTTCCCACTATTCAGTTTATGGCCCATTATGCTGTGAAAGGGGCGCTGCGGAGAAGACTCACAATAGAGAGGTCCCCATTATAAGATAAGAATACACACATATTAAAGAGGGCTCTGATTGAAAAGGATTTCCACTGCACTGTCAGCTTCATTGAAAAAGTACTTAGTAGAAATGCAGGCAGATGGGTAATGATGTTTTTGCTCTTCAGAAAGCTTTTTAACCCATCTAGAAGCTTGTCCTGCCCAATAAACTCTTATGTGTAGAACATTTCCCACAGTGTTTGTTATTGTTTTCTATTATACTGTCGATTATTTCAAGTCATGTACGAGTAAGCAGAGCCAGTGGGGTATGTTTCTTTTTTGCTGCAGCTGATTGAGTATTTTCATAAGCATTTAGGAGGCAGGAAACATATTGTTATAGCCTTTTGTCTGCAGAGTCGTGTTTGTGTGCACATAGGACAAACACTGGTTTGCTGGGGTTGTGTAGAGTTTACTAAAATAATGCAGTAATGAAATATCTTTACAGTTTCATTTATATTGAACATAACAGCAAACCGTTTTATAACTAAATGTGTCTGCACAGTGTTCACCATCAACACATTTTATTCGGTTTTCACTGCAATAGCTATTCCTGACAACGGAAGCATGATCAATCTAGATATAAATACGCACGGTGTAAATTATTTTGACACAGCCGTCTACAACAGCAGTTTGTGCCAGCATTGGCATGAAATCTAGCCTATGATGGGAGACTTTGGCCAATCACAGATCATTTCAGACAGGGGGTGTTCCTATTGGCTGTCCTACAAATGCAGATGTGCATGCATGTCTCATCAGAGGGTGGGAGCCTGATTCAACAGCAGATGAAAGGTTGCTATTCCAGCATTGCATACAACTGCCTTCACAACAAGGAAGACGAGTGTGACAATATCGACGAAGCTTTTCAAACATGGAGAGAAAGTGTTGCTAATAGATTCACTTTTAGTAATCAATTTGTATGTAATCCACATAGCGACAAAGTCTGCGTGTGGAGGTGATGGGAGTGGACGCATGCGTCCAAAAAATTAGAAGTGGCCGTTGACTAATTTGTCACGTAAGTTCTGTATTAATTAAGTAATGTCACTTCTGTAGAGATTCTAACCCAAACCACGATCTCTTTTTAAACCTAACCAGTGTTTAGTTGTAAACCCCCAAAGAGCCTTGGGCAGGCTCACTGAACGCAGGACATTCCAAGCAGAATGTGCTTGGAAGTCTCGTACAAACCGTTACAAACCGTTGTAAGAGGATACGTTACACAGATCTTAGTTTAATGTTAACACGAGCAGTAAAGATATTTTTTTTTGCTACACATTATTTATTCTAGGCCTAAAGAGGTTTAAATACCCAGAGGTAGACAAGAAATATTAGACAAAAGTAGCGACTGCATTGGGGGTTCCTGTCTGGCAGGTTGGAAACCACTGCTCTAAGACGGCTATTGCGGAACACACCTTAAGCCCCTATAGTTTTAGTTTATATGGTGCATTCGTTGTGCATTTTGGGGCAGCTGTAGCTCATGGCGAGAGTGTTCTTCCTGAAACCACAAGGTAGCCGGTTCGATCCCCAGTCTCCCTAAATTTCGCATGTTGAAGTGTCCTTGAGCAAGACACTGAAGCCCCATGCAAAACAACAAAATCGTAAGAAATTACCTTAAAGCAACTGACACATAAAACATCTGGGGCTTACACTGCCCCTAAGTTCTAGGGCATCAGGGCAGTTTCTCACGTTGCTCTTTTTGATACCCAGCCTTGCTCTCCCCTTGAACTTCTGTGGAGCATACCTATGTTATACTTGAACATAGCTGAGGCAGAATTTTACCAAATTGTATTTGTCAAAGGAAGATGTATTTTGTACTGTAGGTGATAGGGTTGGTAGCCCAGATTTGCAAAAGTAGGCTATCTAATGATATTCAGGCTGAAAGAAGAATTCATGCCCACAAGCAAAATCATTTCATGCTGCATATTTTAGACATGCTCCAGCCCAATTTTACTGGAAAGAATTAATGTAAATGTAATCGCTATTACGAGCAATGCAGCAGAATACAACACGTATTTAATTCCCCTTTAGTAATTGACACATTCCTGGAAACAAAGCGTGTTCAATTAATAATTTCAACATGGACATTTCTGTGTTTATCTCTTTGTGTTGATCATGAAGAAACATTCTTATGTACCTAACATGCTTCTAAAAAGCCTCGAGTCCAATTATAGTAAGCTCTACTCACCTGACAGTCATTGTCAGGGCCCTTCTTTCTTCCAGTCTCTCCCCTCTAATCCGACAGTGTGCTGGGCCTCCACTTTACTTGACAGAACTTACATGAAAGCACAAACAAATCTCCTCCTCAGTCCAGAGATAAAGAAGTCATTAAAAATGGAGGACAGTTGAATGAGCTGAAAGAGCCCTGTGGATGAGAGAGAGAGTGAGGAAAATATCCTTTGTGTCTTCCTCCGTTCATTGGAGGAGCGTTAATCACAGTCCAAGTTAAATTGAATATGAGTGAGATAAGCAGAGCAGCAGGGGTGGGTGGAAGGGGGGAGAAGACAATCAAGAGGAGGCAGGGCCGGGGAAGAGCCTTTAAGTCCTAATGTTTTGTTTCCTGCCTCATATCTCTGGAGAGAAGACAAGGAATTGGACAAATAAAACTTGAAGGGATTAGAGTAATCCGTGAAACCAGGGGCCTATTGTGAAGATCAGTGCTGTTAGTTGTATCTTGGGGATTATCTACACTCTGGCTGCTTACTCCAGAGGTGTGCTGCATATATAATTTATGATGGAGAGTGTTTATGCATCTTGCATCCATCAGCATCCATCACTAGCTCTCAGTCGTGCATTTTCCCCACTCAGTCAGATATTGAACCAAAGAAGGGAATGGGTGTACAGCAGCAAACAGCTGGCAGCCAGACTGTGCACAGTGTTTCTTGAAAGCGGCACATTTTTTAAACAATTCCTCTCAAAGTGGAGCAACAGTGAAGCCATGTTTTGCTCCAGAAATGGGACATCTGAAACTGTTAACTGGGATTCCATGTGTTAATCTGTTCTGATCAGTGGTGTGTGTTTGCATGCATAGGACAGAAGACAGTGTGTGTTTTCCTCGAGAGACGGCTTCATGACAGCTGGTCTTCTTGGAGTAGAAAGAAAGTAAAGTGACTCTTCTCCCACTTTTTGTCTGTTTTCAGGGCTACCACAGGCCAAATCACTACATCGCCACTCAAGGTAAGAATAAAACGTTCTAAGAAATTGCAAGGCACTCTGGGTTGCAATGAGTGGGCGGTGAGAATTTAAGGTTGTTTGCTTGGGGGGATGAATGTGTGCAGGTGTTCAGGAATATCTCTCCGAACATCCCCATAGTTGTTTACATACGCTCTTGCAAACTCCTCTTTGATGCTCAGTCAAGTGTGTGTTCAGGGAATCTGGTACTGCTCAGTGCACACACACACACACACACACACACACACACACACACATATGCCGACACACACTTACGGACCTCTGAGCAAGCAGAACAGCACGCTTTCTCTCGTTGTCTCTTCCCTCTTTCCTTCCATCGTTGGTGTGGGAGCCATTAATCAGACGGTCTGGGAGAAAGCTGAATAAATAAATGGATTAGCTGACATGTACAGGCACATTTTGTCACTGTGTTAATCTGGCCGGCAGATTCTCAGGGCGAGGAGCACTTACCGTGACCCCAGAGGTTAAGTCTGATTGATGGTTAATTGTTATGAATTTTGCGTCAAGAGCCTCACTTCCACACACCGGGGATTTTTCATACTACTTTGGAGAAAGAGAAGAAGAAAAAACAGTGGATGGAAGGGAACAAAAAAAGAAAGAGGCGGTTTTGCAAAGAGGCCTTAATGGATTCACAATCTGCTTTGGTGGAGCTGGGAGTTGCATAATTACCTGTTTATTAGTGCATTGCCTCGCTTCCTCAGTGTCTCAATTAAAACAACCCTCTGTTTGCTCTTACTTCAGAAAGAGATGGCTTACCAATCAGGCAGCGGCCACTCCATCTTTATGCACAGAACCCGCTTTACACTGACCACCGAGTCAAACACTCAAAACTAAGCCGCCTGTGAAGTGCCAACTGCGGGACTCCCATTTACAAAAACAAGTCACTTTAATGGGCACATTCAATCCTGAAATTGTCTTATAGTAAAAGCATTCCATATAGCATTTAAACATATGCATATGGAGATCAACAGTCAAAGAAGCCAAACGTGTTTCAATTCAAATGAATTAGCCCCTGTTTGCTCATTGAGCTTGCATAATAAGTCTTCACTTTCCAACAACAGTATCAAGCACCGTGTAGAGCCATCCAGTACAAAAGAGGGGAGGTGCTTGTGTGTGTGTGTGTGTGTGTGTGTGTGTGTGTGTGTGTGTGTGTGTGTGTGTGTGTGTGTGTGTGTGTGTGTGTGTGTGTGTGTGTGTGCGTGTGTGTGTGTGTGTGTGTTTGTGTGTGTGTGTGTGTGTGTGTGGCGGGGGGGAAACATCTGTATTCTCTGGGAGAGCAGGCCCTTTTATAATTCATCATCAGCTCCGGCAGACTGACAGGAAGGAAGGCTCAGTCTGCTGACACTGAGGCAAAGAGCAGCCCGAGATGACAGGAAAGCCAGACACAGACGTGTCTCTTTCAGTCAGACAAACTGCATACTGTAGCACCTGAAAAGAGCACCTGGGCATTGGCACAGTTGCTGAAAATGAGTTAGTAGTCTCTCCCCCAGCAAAGTTTTTCAGTGAGTGACACTTCCACTCAAGTCCACTGGGACCAGCGGTAGCTCGGAAAATGATGATACCCGCAATAGTGCTGGATAAGCTAAAATAAATCGTTGCCATAAATTGGTTGTGGGGGTGGTTGAGGATGTGCTTAATATGGCAGACGTGTGGGATTGCGTTGTCCCTGTTCTCTTATGCTATAAAGTACAATGACACTCATTAGTTGGGGGTTTATTGATGAGTCCCTTTGCTCTGTCAAGGTGACAACTGCAGGTAGAACAGCTGTCATTCCATAAAAGCCTCATCACCCTGGCACGGCTCTTCATTATGTAGGTCATTCTCCTATCCAGGGCTTTTTTGCTGCAGCAATACAGCAACCGACTCTCAGAAATTCACAGATGCCAACTGCAGCTCACCTACTTAGCAGAGTGAGCATTGAATGCAGCTCGACCCTCCCAGTTCGCCGCCCTGCCTCTGTCCATTTTTATGTGCCGCGGATCGTTTAAATACCGATTAGACATGAGTTTCCTCCTGGTCGAGACTGTGAATTACACTGATGCCGGAGTGCAAACAGCTCTGATAAGTCCCTGCTTCCTGCTGGTGATGTGAAAAATATTCATAACACGGGAAAGGGTTCAATTTCATCAAGCTTTTCCCCTCTGGTCTTCTCTGCTCCTCCTTCACACGCACCAAATGTCACCAGCAGCGCAAAAGTTGTATTATTTACAGGTTAACATCTCAAAGCCCAACGGGGAAGGGGAGAGAGAGAGAGAGAGAGAGAGAGAGAGAGAGAGAGAGAGAGAGAGAGAGAGAGAGAGAGAGACAGAGAGAGAGAGAGGGAGAGAGAGAGAGAGAGAGAGAGAGGGAGGCAGAGAGAGAGAGAGAGAGAGAGGGAGGCAGAGAGAGAGAGAGAGAGAGAGAGAGAGAATCAATGATAAGTAAGTGTACATTACGCCAAAGTCTGCTGCATGTAATATTAATGGGCAAAAGGGAAATGAATGTGTGTTTGTCTGTGAGTGTGTGTATGTGTGCGCACATGTTGATCGGGAGTTTTGTGGCATACCTGGCTGGGGGATTTTTGCAGCTGTCACACTCCTCGTACCCGAGGAGGAACAGGCCTACTCCCAAACACAGCTTCGGTTGCAGCGGCAGCATTAGCTCTCTGACAGCTGGAAGTACTG